>NC_057865.1:234503415-234803415 GCF_019393635.1 Dromiciops gliroides | reverse complement strand
TATTACAAGGTAAATAAAAAAAGAAACTGATTTTCCCATGCTAAAAGGAGATTGGGGGGGGGTAGCTAGGTGGCGCAGTGGATAGAGAACCAGCCCTGGAGTCAGGAGGACCTGAGTTCAAATCCGGCCTCAGACACTTAACACTTACTAGCTGTGTGACCCTAGGCAAGTCACTTAACCCCAATTGCCTCACCAAAAATTAAAAAAAAAAAAAGGAGATGGAGGAAGGAAAAATTTCTCACTTGAATTTTATTCGATGTTCTAGAATCTGGAAGCAGAAGAACTTGACGTGATCATCACTGGAAAAAAAGAAAAAATAATTAGATTAAAATACTAAAACCAAACTAGGTCTCTAAAGGTAGAATGATCTATACTGAGAGAAACCTAGAGGTGGTAGGTCAAGTCTCTGATGGCATCTCTAGCCTTCCTACTCATATCCCTGCCCTCTCTAAGTCAATGAAGCTCTACTGCTAATGAAATCCAGGAGGCTGATGTTGCCAGAAACATTACTGTGTTTGTAAAGTGATAAAATGATGACAAAAGAATGCAGTGCTATAAGCTGATGAGTAACAATGAACCCCCCCCCCCACACACACACACACACACTCCCCATACCGCCATAGCTTTTGTTTATAACACAGATGGGTTTATGGGCATAGCTGGGTGTGAAAATTTTACTCTCTGAAGCTGAGTCAAATGTGAGACCTCCCTCTAGCACAAGAGTGGTTGACATTAAAGAGTACCTGTATACACATTTTAGTGTTCTGATATTTATATTTCCATATAACCAATTTCCTTTGTATTTTATTTTATGCATTTAAAAACAACATTCTGAGATGGGGCTGACAGTTTTCATCTGACACCTTGCTCCAGTATAGCAACTGCCTGCATATTGACTCAGAAAACCACAAACTAACATTATCTAGGTTGGATTAAATTTGTTAATCATTTCCCAATTACTCTGTAACCTGGTTTTGGCACCATGTTTCTGTTAGGTCTCTGATTTCTTGTGACCACAGGAGCTAGTCATATGCCAAGTAGTTGCACCGTGAGTCACTATTTAAATGTTTCTTCACAAAACAAACTACATAGCAGAAAATATATGTGCTAGATCTGAAAAGGACCTGGGTTCAAATCCCAGCTCTGACATTTCCTGTGACTCAATATCCCTCATCTGCAAAATGAGGGAAGTTGATTGGATGAAACGTAAGGTCTAAATCTATTATCCTATTTTAATTACATTTTTAAATGTTAACCAATATTTGTTTCCAACATCAGATATTAGTGTTTCCTCCTTAATTGAATCAACTGAACCTTTTTTCATGGGGTGCCTGCTGCATGACCTACAATATTCTCTCTCAAAAACTGAAATAACAGGATTTTTTTCAAATCGAAGACTACCACTACCTATGCCCATATTAAAAAACCAACAACTAGGATTTAGAGTTATTTATGGAAGAATATTCAGATTATTAATTTGTCCTTTAGTGTCCTTGCCTATTTAACAACTGCATAGGAAAATGTTCCCAAACTGTAAGGTTCCATCAAATATTCTTGCATAGAGAGGTCAGAAAAATCTCAATTCCTTCTTAAAGTTAGCTTTAAATTTAAATTCTTCTGAGGGTTTGACAAAATTATTAAGTTTGAATTACCTGTATGTCCTTTGTGCCAGAGCTTCTGCACACACTTGCCAGGCATCTGGGGAAACCTTTAACTGTTCAAAATAGGCCAGTGCCTACAACAACAACAAAAAAGAAAAATTCACTTAGAATTAAACAAGATCAGTATCCCACTGTATCCAAAACAAAAATTCAGCAAACATAACCTATTAATGAATCAGCACTTATTGCAACTTCCATATGTACCAATCTGCTAATTTTATCTAAATCTAATTATCTAATGTTATAATTTAAGAGCTCAAAATTAAAATGTTTATTTCAGAATATTAACATTCATGTCTCTCCTAAACTTTATCACTAACAAGCCTCGGTTTGAAATCTTAGACCTTTTTGTGACCTAAGTTTTTTTTTTTAATTTTTTTTTAAGTGAGGCAATTGGGGTTAAGTGACTTGCCCAGGGTCACACAGCTAGTAAGTGTTAAGTGTCTGAGGCCAGATTTGAACTCAGGTCCTCCTGACTCCAGGGCCGGTGCTCTATCCACTGTGCCACCTAGCTGCCCTGTGACCTAAGTTTTTAATAGAATATATTAACAACTTCACAGGAAATCAGCACTAAAGAGAGAATAATAAAATCTTAGAGTATATCATTTGCATTATCACAGGATAGAAGAGGAAATGTCTTTTGTCCACAAAATGTTAACTCTCTAGAAAAAAATTAAAACTCTAAAAATACAGAATCTGGGTGGTGTTTGAATGGTCAAAGCTTTAGATTAGGCACTGACTCAGGACATGAAAGTGTTGTTCAGGCCCTGGTCTCAGATCCAAATAGTCGATTTTCCCACTCTTAAGGTAAAAGAAGTGGGGCAGCTAGGTGGCACAGTGGATAAAGCACCAGCCCTAGATTCAGGAGGACCCGAGTTAAAATCCAGCCTCAGACACTTGACACTTACTTAGCTGTGTGACCCTGGGCAAGTTGCTTAAACCTCCATTGCCCCCGGAAAAAAAAAATAAATGATAATGGGGGTGGGGGGAGAGGGGATGAAAGAAGGGAATTCCTTCTCTCCTAACTCAAGAAGCAACTCTTGGGATTCTCTGAGCCAGTTTTTAATCAACCACATTACACACACATATGGACAGAGGGCATGGGAACAAGCCTCCCATTTTGTGAAACTTGCTCCCAAGAGTAGTTGGGGAATGTGGACTAGAAACAGGATTTTATATCTGACAGTATGAACGAAAATTATGAAATAAGTAAAATAATAGGTATAACAACAAAGAGCTGCCACTAATATCTGTCTTGTACAACTGTAAGATTTCATGTAGTGTGTGATGGTGTTTTTCCAAAAAGCAGTGTCATCAATTCAATTTATAACACAAAGCACCATGTGACAGCAAGGGAGACTCAATGAATGCTGCTTGATAAAAAGACCCAACAGTAGCTGGATACAAATTGTGCTGTTTAACCCATTACAGGAAGTCAAGGACCTTTGCAAACTGAGATAATCTGGCTGAAGAGCCACAAAACCCCACCAGCTGAAGTGGTACCCATCTCTCCAGATAATGATGCATATGACAGGCAACATGAACAAGGCATTCTAGAGTTTCCTGAAGTGACCTGACAAAATATTTCATTCTTCAACTCATAACTTTTTTGTTGATCTTTCCATCCATTTTGAATCCACTCCTATCTGTATGTTCTTTTTTTTGGAGGCACAGAGAAGTCATCAATTTCCCACAGAGCTCTCCTAGCCATATCTTACCAATTTGCTATCTAAGCAGTAGCTCAATCAGGTCAATTACTTTCACTCTTGAGAAAACTCAAGCAATCTAGCCAGACATGGTATGGAAAGAGCATCATGACTGGAGTCAGAAGCTCTTGTTCCTCCAACTTCAGGCCTAGTCACTTAACCTGTGGGCTCCAGGTAATGATCCTATGATTCTATGATTTATTCTATGTAACCCCTTGCTTCCATCTCCCTCCAAAATTACTAGACAATGAGATGGCTTGTGCAGCTAGGTGGCACAGTGGACTGGGCACTGGACTTGGAGTCAGGATGACTCATCTTTCTGAGTTCAAATCTGGCCTCAGACAATTCCTAGAGGTGTCACCCTGGGCAAGTCACTTAACCTTCTTTGCCTGTTTCCTCATCTGTAGTCGTCTTTCTGGAGAAGGAAATGGTAAACCATTCCAGTATCTTTGTTAAGAAAATTCCCCTAAGAGGTCACAAATAGTTGTACAGGACTGAAATGAGTGAACAAAACAAAAAAAAAGAGACTGAAAGAAATGAGTTTCATAATTCCTTTAACCCAGAGCAGCTAGGTGGTGCCTAAAATAAGGCAAATAATAAAAAATAAGATAAAGCACTCGCCCTGGATTCAGGAATACCTGACTTCAAATCTGGCCTCAAACACTTGACACTTACTAGCTGTGTGACCCAGTGCAAGTCACTTAACCCTCATTGCCCACCCCCCCCCCAATTCCTTTAACCCACTTTTGTGGTCTACATGATCTTATAATCACTTTCAACCAGAACCTCTCCTCTTCTCCACCCTTTCTAATTAATTCTACTAAACAGAATTGTATAAGATTTCTTAACAGTTTTCATATGGTATGTAATCTGGGATCCAAAAGATATTTTAAATCTGGGTTTCTATTAATTTCCTGTGATACTTAAGTGATAACTAATCTTGTAAAGCACTGAGAAGATGAGTCACTAATCAGGAAAGTAACTGCTATCTCCTTTAACTTCAAATGATCTGCAATTTCTCCAACGTAGGTAGGCTCTTCTACCCCTTAGGAGCTGATTCCAAGCATTGCTGTGGCCAAACAAAACAGGTCACCTAGTGATGGATCAACTTCTGATGAGACTCTCCCAATTTAGCTAGTCCTTGTCACCGGGTCCATGCTGCAAGTGTGTCCAGATTGGTTAAGAACAACCACAGCTTGTCCTCTGCTGGGAGAGCCGCTGAGAAACCTCAAGTCATCTCCATGCCACAAGGAGCCTTGGGAGGAGGACATTAGTGGAGGACTTCCCTATTAGCCTATCAAAAAATTCACTGGGCATCTCCTATGCAAGCTATGTTACATTTTTAAAAGTATGGGAGAAAAATACATCTGTTCAAATAGAAGACAAACGTGACCACAGTAAGATTAATTATTCTTACTGTAGTTGGCTGTAGTTATTAAATACCCCATGCATATGGCATCACCCATTGCAATTGGAAACAGAAAGAAAAAGAGAGGAGGAGTGGGAAAGAAATCCCTTCTTCCGCCCACATGGCCTAAGCTTCAAAAGGCCTGAAGGCTTTAAAGAATTAATTACATTTGTTCTTAAAGGCTTTTCTGTATCATGCTTGCATTCAGGAAGAACTTATAGTTTGGATTACTTAAAACAACTATTAGGTGATGAAGTCTCCTAAATGCAATAGCACCTCACTGTTCTATTATCCTTTGGAGTCACATCAAAGAGCTACTTTACAGCTGACGCTCACCTTTGAGGTGCTTCCATAACTAAGTTTCCTGGGATAGGGTCCAGGACAAAACCACTTTATGTCAAATTCTACTTTGTGCTGAATACTGATATACCAAGATACAGATTTATTTTAAATCAGCTTAGGTTGTACATAAAGGACAGGAATTTAATGAGATTAACTTTTAAAAATATTATTTATTAGATACACAGCGACCAAGGGATTCTATAGACCAGGATAAACACATTGGGAGGAAGAGTTTCAGCTACGGAAGGGTCTTTTCTACCTTTAACAATCTAACAGCTCGCTGTGTGAACCTGGGCAAGTTACTTAACCCTCACTTCCCCGCAAAAAACAACCACCAAAAAACCAAACCCCAAACAAACGAAAAGTAATGGGATGAATAAGTAGTGGTTTCAATTAAACTTTAGGGGGCAGCTAGGTGGCGAAGTGGATAGAGCACCAGCCCTGGATTAAGAAGGACCTGAGTTCATATCTGGCCTCAGACACTTGACACACACTAGCTGTGTGACCCCGGGCAAGTCACTTAATACTCATTGCCCTGCAAAAAAAACCCCCCAAAAACAATAACAAAAAAACCCAATCTAACAGCTTGCAATCTTAAATAGAAAAAAAAGTAAAAGATGCAATATGATTAATGCTCTGTCTTCTAATAAAGGTAAATTTCTACACTTTTATATAAATTTTGTTTTTTTTTTTAATTTATTTTGTTTGCAGGGCAATGAGGGTTAAGCGACTTGCCCAGGGTCACACAACTAGTAAGTGTCAAGTGTCTGAGGCTGGATTTGAACTCAGGTCCTCCTGAATCCAGGTCAGGTGCTCTATCCACTGTGCCACCTAGCTGCCCCCATATAAATCTTTAAGGCATTCATTTAAAAGGACAAATCATGGTTCTACTTCAGCAATCCCAATGGAGTTGACTTCAAAGCCTCTTGGTTGGTAGTAAAAATTTTTCTACACAAATATTCAGTATTATTTACATAAACAAGATTGTACTATATAATAAAAGATTAGCCTAATCTTCAATTATCTAATAGCCTCCACAATTATGCTGCATGGTAACACTTATTTCTTAAAAAAAAAAAAGAAAGAAATTTGACATACCCTCTGTCTGAAGTCGGCGTCGGCATTTGGATTCAGCCCTAAAAGGGCCTGTTCATCCATGCCTGCTGCTACACTCCGAGTTTTCGAATCTCAATAGACTTGCCCCCTGAGCGCACAGCAGAATTCCCAAACATCTGCAGACAAGAAAAGTGGAAACCGTTATTTATGTGCAAAAAAGATGCTTGGCAAAAGAATTACATGCACGATAAATTAAATTAAATGTAACTTATACTGGTCAGAAAAGTGTGGAAAAAAACCTTAAAATGAAAGCCAACACATGGGATTTTTATTAAAAGAGAGTCCTTTGGGGGGCAGCTAGGTGGTGCAGTGGATAGAGCACCGGCCCTGGATTCAGGAGGACCTGAGTTCAAATCCAGCCTCAGACACTTGACACTTACTAGCTGTGTGACCCTGGGCAAGTCACTTAACCCCAACTGCCCCGCAAAAAAAAAAAAAAAAAGAGTCCTTTGTTTCTACAAAGATAGAGGTTTATCTCAAACTAGAATAATCAAACGTTAAGAGGAAGTATTTAATTCTCAGCTTAATAATTTTCCATTGTTTTGGTTTTTTCCAAGATGTTTCTAAATTAATGTAAAAATGTGTTATAGATCACAGTTCTCTGGTATTTCCTATTAACTCTACCCTACAATCCACTCGTTTAATCTTTGAAATTTTTACAAAAACTATAGAACAGTGGCAAAATTCAGGGTTCCAAATCAGAAGACACAAATTTGAACCCTGGCCCTGACACACATTAGCAGTATAGCTGGGGAGACTTGGCTTTTTCACCAGTAAATGGAGAAAATACCCCTGTACTACCTCATTTGGTTACTGGAAGGATCGAATGTGAAATTGTTTAAACCCTAACTTGTTCTCTCCATCAAGAGACTGCCATTATTACACAATCCAGCCCCAACATGTCAGGGCTAAGTGTGAGGGCAGCACACAGGACAGACATGGCGGCCAAGGGCCTGGGTGTGAGTGATTTCTTCTCACTACCTGTTTGACCGGGGAGGAGGCAGGAGCGGCAGGACAACACTCGGCCTCTCTAAACCCCATCTTCCTCAATTGTAAAATGAGGGGTTGGGCTGCATGACCCCTAGCTCTAAACATGTGAGCAACTCAAGAGTTAAAAGGACCTATTTCTCTATCAGAAACCCAAACCCTAAGCCTTGTCATCAGAGCGGCTGACAAAGTGAGTATGATCTGCTGCATTTCCGTTCATGAGCAGTCAAGTAAAAAGAAACAGGAGAACCGGGAGCTCATTAATTACCCCTGGATAATGGAGAATGAATTCCACTTAGAAAACTCTACAGAAATTGTTTAAGGCTTTTCCCTCTACCAGATAACGTGGAAATGCAATTCACAGAGTGGTCCTATGTGGCTTACAAATTATACAGAATCTGAATTCTTGAGACTTGAGTTAAAGGCTTTTAGTTCCTTATGGAAATGCCACCCATGTAATTCTAACCATCGATTTCAATAGTTTAGCGAGTGATGAGAAAGGTTAGTTAGTAATCGAGAGGTAAAGCAAAAGAAGAAGTGGCCAGCATTAAAATAACTAGAAGTCGCGAAGATGACGCCTCTAATTTGAAAGACCAAAGGGCCGGGGTATGGAATCTCTCCTTTTTTCACAATGATGAATTCTGGAGCACATTTCCTTAGCACAGGACTGGGACTACACACAAGAAGGGAAGAAATCACACACAAAAGCACTTCGACACCCCAGAGAAGCAAAGTTGATGAGCTACTCGGGCTAGAATCCTAGGAGGTGACAGACCTTGCATGAAGAGGGTGTCTCTCCAGCTCTTGATTTATGAACAAGTGAACAGACTACAGAAAAGTCTATCAACTATGCAACCAGATTTTGGCAAAGTATCAACTGTCTGGAGCTAAAAGTTGATGAGCACTGGGAAATTTACTACGTAGCTTAAAAATGCAGTCACCACAGGAGACCTAAGTATTTCCATTTTTGAAGTCCAAAATTCACTTAAATAATTGAAATGAATATCTTTAATTCTCTTGCCTAGTATTTTATTAACTCAAAATCAATGGCTAGATAGGAGTTACGGGCCTTAAGTTTTGTCTCAAGCAACTAAATCTCCTTTTAGTCGACTAAAAGATGATCTATTAACTGGAGGTGGGTCTGGCAGAGGCTGTTCTATCACTTGCTGGGCACATTGGAAAGGGAATTTAGGCTTAAAATGACCTCTAAGGTTTGCTTTCCTTCCATTAGATAATCTTCCTACAGTAGCCTCTTTTAACTGAACTATAAAGGACAGAGGTCTTTATCACAATAGGCCATACAACATGCATAAGCAACATGAAGCTGAAATCATTGGCCTCCATCTATTTGGGGGGCAAAAGGGAGCCTGACCTCCAAAGTGCCTAGCTGCCTCGATGTTTGGCTGCAAAGTTTCAGTCCTCTCTTTTTAAAATGGGGGTGGGTGGGGGCAGCTAGGTGGCGCAGTGGATAAAGCACTGGCCCTGGATTCAGGAATACCTGAGTTCAAATCTGGCCTCAGACACTTGACACTTACTAGCTGTGTTACCCTGGGCAAGTCACTTGAGCCCCACTGCCCCACAAAAAAAAAATAATAAAATGGGGGTGGGGCGGGGAATATAGATTCCTCATAAAAGCACATGGACAGTCTGAAGAGTGCTGGATTTGGAGTCAGATAACCTGGCTCTGGATCCCAGCTGTGTTATTTAATTTGGGCTCTCCCAAATTAATCGAATTTCAATGACTTGCCCAGGGTCAGCTAGTGTCAAATGTCTGAGCCTGCATTTGAACTCAGGTCCTCCCAACTCCAGGTTCTGTGCTCTATTCACTGACCCCACTTACCTATGCTATTTTGGATAAATCACCTAAACTTGTCTAGGTCTCAGTTTCCTTGTCTGAAAAATTATGAGGTTGGACTGGAGGACATTCTAAATCAAAAGCTAAGATGGGAACGTGAGAAGCCAACTAGATATTATAGGGCGGAAATTCTCATCTTATTTTTGCTGTATTTATTTTGTGATCTTGGGAAAATGACTTCTAATCCATTTATAGGATTATAGGATCTTAGTTCTAGATTTAGAGTTGGAAGGGGCCTTGGAGACCATTTAGTAGATAATCCTCTCATTTTACAGATGGGGAAACTGAGGTGGAGAGAGGAGAAAAGTGACTCAGTCACACAGTCAACAAGTGGAAAATCTAGGGAATTCCGTGACTCTAAGTTCAGTATCCTTTCCACAGTCCCAGAAATCTGGTAGCAAAAGTGGAATGATGTACACTTGGTCTTTTTTATAAAAGACATCAAAGCACCAGCCCTGGATTCAGGAGGACCTGAGTTCAAAACCAATCTCAGATACTGATATTTACTAGCTGTGTGACCCTGGGCAAGTCACTTAACCCTCACTGCCCTGCCAAAAGAAGAAAAAGACATCAAAAAAACATAAAAAGAAGGGGGGAAAAACACCTTGATCCAATTGCCAGTGATGACCTACCTAAAAGCCAATTGCTAACAGGCTTTAAGGGTTGCAAGGTCCTTTACCAGATTATTTCAACTGATCTTCCTCGCAACCTTATCAAGTGTTATTACTAACGGGACGATTAAAGTCCCTCAGGCAATAAACATTCATTTGGTAACTTGCTCAGGGTCACACACAGGTAGTGTTCTGAGGCTAGAACTGAATTCAGGTCTTCCGGACTCCAAGGAGCACCTAGCTGCCTAAAAGGTAGAACTAATTCACAGTCAAGGCTAATCAAGAGCTCACAAAATATACAAAAATATATAAAAATTTAACTAGTGCAAACAGCCCTCCCCCCGTTTGTTTTTGGTAAAAGAAGGGAAGATGGGAGAAAAACCTAGTGGTTACTAGAGTAAAAAACTATCAAGTTGCAGGTGATGATCAGTTGTCTACTAACATCCGAAAGATTTAAACCACAAAGCCCTGACACTTAAAACACACACAAACACACACACACACACACACACACACGCACGCACGCACAAAAAAAACCTCATTAGCGCGTCATCCATTAATCAATAACCAAATGCCTTGGGAGGAAAATCCTTCCATACGGAGGTGAAGGTTCTTTAAACTCATCCGGGAGTGTTTGTTTTGTTTTGTTTTGTTTTAATAACATCCCATCATTATGGGAATGACAAGTTTATAATTGCCTGGATGCAACTACCCAAAACCGCGTGTTCCTGTCCTCCCTGCCCCCCCTCCCACCTCCTTCCCCCACCCCAGGCGACTAATGAGCACTTTCGGAGGCCCAGTACTCGTTTTTCTGGTTACGGGAGCATCCTAACCTACGCCAAAAATATCAAAAAAAGGATATGAGGGGGGGGAAAATCGGAGAAGAGCCAGGACCCTGCGTGGAATGTTACAGGGCGCCCTCGCTCCCTCCCGTGCTCGAGGATCCTTCCAGGAGTGGAGGGATCCAGTGCCCCCAAGTCTCGGGTGGGGCAGACTGCGGTGGGGGAGAGAGGGGGCTCCACGTGCTGCTCGCGTGGGAGGGGGGTGGCGACCCGCCGATACCCACCGGAGAGACCCCCCAGCCCGACTGCCCAGATGAAATGGGCCGGGGGTGACAGCCCCGACCCCCGGAGCGGCGGGAAAGGGGGCCACCCACCCACCCCCGGCCCTCCCCCGAGGCAAGCCCACCTTCCCCGGCCGGTCACTCCATCCCCTCCGCGCCTTGTTCAGCCCCGGGAGCAGGTCGCCACCATGGAGCCGCGGAGGAAGGGAGGCGGTGAGCTCGGCAGCCCCGGCCGCCGCTGGGGGCCGGCCGCTCACAGCTTCTCCGAGTCTCCTACTGCGTGGCGCCCGACGAGCGGGCGGGGTCACCGCCGCGGCAGGAAGGGGAGAGCGCGCGCCGCGCGAGCCTCTGGGCACCCACGCTGCTGCCGCCACCGCCCCCCACGCTGCCTCCTCCTCAGCTCCCGCGCCGACCAGCTCCTCTCGCGGAAATCCAGCTCGGGCAAACGCTGGCAACCTCATGGGCGGCCCCGATCGTGGCCCGCGGGGCGGAGGAAGCCTACGACTCCCAGCATGCCACGCAGCGAAGGATGACGGTTGTTCCGGGAAAGAGGATGGAGGGCGGGGAAAGAGAGTTCACCAGTCTTTCCTCTGTGGCTTACCCCATGGCAACGGTGCCTTCTGGGAAATGTAGTATTCCTCCTTTGCCGCCTTCTCCAGGCTCCGGACCGCCTGGGTTCATAAGAGCATACCAGAAGTGCACCTTCCGGGAAATATGAGCGCATGCCATCGGTGCCTTCTGGGAAATGTAGTATTCTTCCCCGCGCCGCTCTCTGCCCGCGGCGGGTTCATAAACGCATGCCAGCGGTTCCTTCTGGGAAATGTAGTATTCTCCCAGCCGCCTCCGGGTTCTGCTGAGCGCATTCCAGCATGCAGTTGGCTGACTTTTACAAACTCGCAATCAAGCCGCGGTAACTGGTTGGAGTGCTCGTCTTTCTGTTCCGTGGCCACACATGGATTCTCGAGCTACGTGGAGACTTAATGGAAATTCACACAGATGGACGTACGAGGGACAAATACATCCTGGAAATTCAGTTAGATGCACATGCCTTAGTTATTCCCTCAAACGTTTATTAGGCAAGCTGTGTAATTGATTGCAAGTCAAGTCACTAAGCATTAAAACAGTACCTACTATGTGCCAGGACACTGTGCAAGGCAGTATTTTAGGCCATGAAAACTTAGACGCAGGGGTGCACTAGCTGGTAAATATTTAACAACCTGCTGAGGGTGGGGGAATATAAGCGGGACACACTTTTAAATTTAATTTGCATTGTTTCCACTTTCTTAAGTATAGACAATCGACAAAATAAGCGTTTGCTTATTTTCGAGGTGTAAATGTTCACAATGAAAATTTAACATCTGGATCTTTGATTTGGCTCCAGCACATTAAAATGAAAAAGTACAATACCCTAACTTCAAGGAGCTTACATTTTTGTGTATTTTTTTTACTTTTTTGTTTGTTTTTGAGGCAGTGATTAAGCGCTGACACAAATAAATATAATAATAGTATTATTAGAGCAGCTAGGTAGCACAGTGGATAAAGCACCAGCCCTGGATTCAGGAATACCTGAATTCAAATCCGACCTCAGACCTTGATACTTACTCGCTGTGTGACCTTGGGCAAGTCACTTAACCCTCATTGCCCCACCAAAAATAATAATAATAATAATAATAGTATTATTAGTGTAATAACGTTCAAATAAGAAAAATGCATAATAGAGATCAAATAGAACAGCAAGAAAGGTCTCAATTTCCTAAGGCTAGGGAGAGACTGGTATGAGTCCACAACATCTGAAAACCCACCTTCTTTGCTGGCCAACTTCCTGACCAACTGCCATTGATGGGCAGATAGGACAAGAAACCTAGAGGGTACCACCATCCCTACTTCCAGCCCACCTCTCCTCCCCAGTTAATTAATTGCCTACTATGGACCAGGTACTGTGCTAAACATCGAAGATACAAAGAAAGGCAAGAAAAAAATGCATACTCTCAAGGAGCTTACAGTCTAAGGTGGAGGGGGGTGGGTTGGGCAGAAGACAACATACATACACTAAGTACAAGCAAGATAAACAACTGAAATGATTCACACTAAAATTGCTAGCTGTGGCTCTGTTGAGAAATAATTGTAATTAGATAAAACATCAAGTTTTCCTATCTTTAAAGATCATTTTTCTGTCTCCATGTTTGTTGATCAATTCATTTTAAAGGAGAGAGTTGAAAAATAGCCTTGCCCATTTACGATTTATTTTCTTCAAAACAATTATGCACAGAGAAATGTCTCTTTTCTCCTCTTGCTGGACCCCTGCCACCCTCCTAAGCCATTACCCTAGGAAGTAACCCCTAGAGATGTGACCTGGCAACAGCTTCTTCAGGTGTCCAAGCCCCTAGCTCCTCAGCAAGCATAGGACTGAAGACCCAGAAAAGAAAGTCCTCATCACCAAAGGCTCTGGCACTGTCAAATGGCTCAAGATCAGAGACATGGGGGCAGCTAGGTGGCAAAGTGGATAGAGCACTGGCCCTGGATTCAGGAGGACCTGAGTTCAAATCCGGCCTCAGACACTTGACACTAGCTGTGTGACCCTGGGCACTTAACCCCAATTGCCTAAAAAAAAAAAAGAGTAAGATCAGGGACATGTTATTTGATCAGTAAAGAAGATACATTACCACCATCTGCTTTGCTGTTGTACACTAATTGGCATGATTTTGGCTATTATAAATACTGAAATTAAGTATAAAGGACCGATGAAGAAAGATGCTATCTGTATCTAGAGAAAGAACTGATAAATAGAAGTATGCATAGAATAATTTTACATATATATACATATACCTACCTATACATAATACATATGTGTATTATATTGACACATATGTATTGTGTATGTATGTATATGTTATCATTCTATACACACTTCTATTTATACACACACATGCCTATTTGTGTTTAATGGTAGACATCTCTGGGGTGGGAAGAAGAAAACAAAAGGAAAAGAAAGAAATTTCCACAATAACTTTATTATAGATTTAAAAGGAATACCAAGTTGCACATAATCGATTTGCAGTTTCATGTGCAATTTTTTTTTTGGGGGGGGGGTGAGGCAATGAGGGTTAAGTGACTTGCCCAGGGTCACACAGCTAGTAAGTGTCAGGTGTCTGAGGCTGGATTTTAACTCAGGTACTCCTGAATCCAGGGCCGGTACTCTATCCACTTCGCCATCTAGCTGCCCCGCAATCATCTTTTTTATTACACTGCTATGGAAATGCTTGTTTTAGTCCATAAATTAAAAAAAATAAAGAGGGGCAGCTAGATGGCGCAGTGGATCGAGCACCAGCCCTGGATTCAGGAATACCTGAGTTCGAATCCGGCCTCAGACATTTAACACTAGCTGTGTGACCCTGGGCAAGTCACTTAACCCCAATTGCCTCACACACACAAAAAAAAAGTTTAAAAATAAATAAATAAATAAAGACCATGAGATCTTGCCATCTGACTTGGAACAGAAACCTCAGCTGTGGATTGTGTCTCATATTAGAATGTGAACTCATTGAGATCAGGGACTATCTTGCTTTGCAAAAGAAAATGCTTTTTCATCGACATAGCAGAATTTAAGATTTACTGTCCAGCCCCCTCATTTTAAAGTTAGGGTAGCTGAGGGTTTTAGAGATTGTAATTTATCCAGAGTCAAGTAGGCAGCAGAACAGGGACCCTTGACTTTGCATTCAGTCCACACTTCTGCTCCCTCAGTATTGCCAACAGAAATCGATCAGCTGGACTATACCTCTAAAATTAATCAAAATAAAGGCTGATACTTCGAAGATTCCAGGGTCAACAGCAACCTGCTTATCTTGGGAAAAATTTCTGTGTGCATACTGGAGTTTCTTTGAAGAGGAACAAATGGTACATTTTAACTTCTCCCCTTTAAAAAGAATTGATTAAAACTGGAGAGGGAGAAAAAAGGATCTCAAATTTGAAGCTTTATCCAATTAGAATTATTTGCCTTGGAGTTTGAATCTACTGTTTTCTCAACAGTTAGCATTTTTAGTGCCTTAGGCAAGCTTTATAAAACACACACACACTCTGGAGTACAAAACAGGAAACTGGACAGCAATTCAGCTTTCAAAGCTAAATTCAGTTGGGACAGAGAGGGGCCACTGGGGAGAAAATTGAGCCCCAAAGAGGAGAGCTTTCTTCAAATCCCAACTAAGATAAAACCTTTCCCGATCCCCTTTAATGCCTTCCCTTGGCTGATAATCTCCAATTTACTCTCTTTATATCTTCTGTGTACGTAGTTGTTTGCCTGTTGTCTTCCTCGTTAGACTGAGGGCTCCTGGTTTTGTTTTTGGTTCTTCCCCCCCCCCCTCACCCCCACCATTTCCATCCTCAGCCATTAGCACCATGCCTGACAAAGAATAGGCATTTAATATGTGCATGTTAACTGACTGACATTGCTGTTATGGAATAAGGATGGAGGTGTTGGGGGGAAGGGATAAGAGCATAAGAGCAGAGACTTTACCAGGATCTTCTGACAATTTCCTATTTATTTATTTATTCATTAACTAATTAATTAATTGATTAACTAATTAATTAATTAATTTTGCAGGGTAATGAAGGTTAAGTGACTTGCCCAGGGTCATACAGGTAGTAAGTATCAAGTGTCTGAGGCCAGATTTGAACTCAGGTCCTCCTGAATCCAGGAGGGCCACCTACCTGCCTGACAATTTCCTATTTTAACTAATTATTCACCTGCTAACCAGGTGCTAAACTCAGCTGTTTCTAAGCAGCTGAAGGAGAATCACTGTTCTAAAGTTCAGCACCCTTGGGGCCAAGCTTCAGTTATTCACCCCTAGTAAAGTCTTTGTTCTTCAGTTCCTAGTAACTGGGCACCAGTCACGAGCAATTGTTCAACATTGGTTCTCAAAAGAGGACCAATGACATCATGAAGCTGATGTCTTAACTTGCAAGTGAATTAGATTTAAAGTGAGGCAGAGCTGTTCAGAGTCATCAGCCTCCCTCTCTTCTCCAGAGCCACTGGAGTCCAGTGGCAAGATATAGGTCAGGACAACTGCCCCATGTAGTGGGAGACCCTGGCTTTTCCCAGGCCTCAGTTTATCTGAGGCAATGTCCCGTACTAGAATTCAAGGCTAGGTAAGAACAGAGGCAAAGGGTGGCCTAGTTTGCCTTCACAAAAGAATCAATCTGAGAGGGGAAGCTCTGTGGAGTCTAAACTAAGCAGAACTTCTGATGGAAAGCAGTTACCTCCACATGAACAACAGGAGTTCTTTTTTTTCTTTTCTTTCTTTTTTTTGTGGGGCAATTGGGGTTAAGTGACTTGTCCAGGGTCACACAGCTAGTAAGTGTCATGGGTCTGAGGTCGGATTTGAACTCAGGTCCTCCTGAATCCAGGGCTGGTGCTCTATCTACTGCATCACCTAGCTGCCCCAACAACAGGAGTCACTTTACATATGTGTGCCTCAGTTTCCTCAACTGGAAAATAGAGATGATGATAACATCATCCACCTCCCAGGGTTGTTGTGAGGGTTACATGAGATAAAGTTTGTATAGTGCTTAGCATCGTGCTGTGTACATCTAGTATTAATAAATGCTTATTCCCATCTTGAACTGAGAAGTTCTCTATGCCTGGATTTGTTTCATGAAGAGGAACTATAAATCTAAATCCCGTCCCCCAAAGTTGGTTAAATTAATGAGTTGACATTGATACATGTGACATATACATATACATATAACACATACACGTACATATAACCCCTCTCCCACAACCCATTAGTATGAGATTTTCTCCTTATTGGTAGAGATCAATGACCTGAGCTTGCATCAGAGGCAGTTAGGAAGAGTGGGAGACCTTGATTCTTCTTCAAATTGTCTTCCAACCACTATATGTTCTGCATTTGATTCAGGCACTCCTGTCTTCCCTATTTGAGAGAGAAGATGGGTGGTGCCAAGCCTCCCTTCCCCCTCCCCAAGCTACAAAAGAAAAAGCCTCTGGGAAGAAGCTGGTAGAGGGCATCATCTTTCTATCTCCAGCTTGCTGCAATAGAGACTTCAGGAAACTTCCCCTTGATTGAGATCTAGGAGTCTGTCTCTTGGTTATGCTGAGTTAGCTCTGAATGAGAGAAGCGATTCAGGGTGAGGAAGACCTTGGAAAGTTGTCCAGTTGCCTGAGAGGTTGAGAATGAAATCGATGAAATTCCAAATGCATTTATTTTTATTTATTTATTTATTTTTGGTGAAGCAACTAGGGTTAAGTGAGTTGCCCAGCGTCACACAGCTAGTAAGTGTTAAGTGTCTGAGATCGGATTTGAATTCAGGTCCTCCTGAATCCAGGGCTGGTGCTTTATCCACTGTGCCACCTAGCTGCCCTCCAAATGCATTTATGAAGCATCTATAGGGAGCAGTACCTTCCACTAAATTACAACTCTAATGTTCCATTGAGAACTCCAGGTCACCATTGCCTCATTACAACAAAAGTATAGAAAAGACCTTGCTAAGGGACCTGTGAGAAGTTGCCTTTCCTGAGTCTGAGAAACCACTTGTGGGAGTAGGCATTTGGGGGGTAGTGGGGGGGGGGGTCAGAAGCAGGAAGGGTAATTTATTGCATACACTATGAGATAGTTCCTGCTACACAATTATCACAATTATCTTCAAAATTGGAGCTTGGTGAACTTCATCTTGTAAGCAAACTGATTTTTATCAAATAATAGAGAGATCAATGATGTTCTTTTTAAAATTTAGGTGCAAGGTAGGTACATCCTTCAGATTTCAGATCATTTTCTACACACAATCTCACTCCAGCTGAAGAGACGGAGCTAGAACTGTCCCACTTAAAAACAAAGAAACAAAAAACCCAAAACATTGAATACCATCAAATATATGTAGCAATGTGTTTTAATGGGGGAAAAAAATAAGGCCAAGCAGAAGTCAAATCAGACCTGCTTTAGTGAGTTAGTGAATAATTGTAATCACATTATTCACACACAAATGGCTAATGCCCAACTGCTTGGATAATTAGTGTTGTTTTTTTTAAAAACACAGATTAAACATTCTTGCAATCTTGCTTACATTCAGTCAATCAAAAAATATATTAAGCACCTACCACATGCCAGATACTGTACAAATACAAAGAATGAAAAAATTCCTACTCACAAGGACCTTATATTCTAATAGGTAAGACCACAATTACATGTATGTGTACATGTTCACATATATACACACATATTATATTTTACATAGTTATAATTAAACTATATATCAAGTTTATATACATAAAATTAATAAATGCAAGTATATACCAAGTAGTTAAATACAAGGTACGTGGGGAGAGAATATACTAGTGGTAGATGTGATGTTTAAAAAGATTGAGACATCATTTCTGGGTAAATAATCATTTTATTAACATACTAGCATACTACCAATAAAATGGGTCAGTGATACTCCCAAATGCCAAAGACCAATTATGGTGGTGGGCTCATAGTTCATATGCCCTTGGAAGAGTGGATATTCCTGAGGGTGGCAATCAACTCTGATTGGTTAACAATTAGTGAGAGAAAAATGAATATTATAATGAGAGGTGGACCTATTCTAATGATGGGCTGGGGGATTTAACTTTGATTATGTATGTCATTTACTTCTTCTTTTTCTTCTTCTTTTTTTTTTTTTTGCAGGGCAATGAGGGCTAAGTGATTTGCCCAAGGTCACACAGCTAGTAAGTGCTAAGTGTCTGAGGCTGGGTTTGAAGTCAGGTCCTCCTGAATCCAGGGCCTGTGCTTTATCCACTACACCACCTAGCTGCCCCCTCATGTCATTTACTTCTAAACTGAGACTTGTGAAAGGCCTTATCTTAAAAGGACAAGATCTACTGCATCCAAGGCCATCTCTAGTTTTCCTGATAATATATCTTGCCAATGGAGCCAAATGGCTTTTCAGGAGAGAATGAGGCTGGTGACTTTGCACAGCCTTTCCTCATTTAAATCCAATTCACTGCAAGTCATGACATCTATCACGGTCCAGACAAACAAGAACCAACATCTGTGAGTAACAGCTGCCCCACTGGCTTGCTCCAGTTAGGCCGTACAGCTTGCTTGCTTCCTCCCTCCCTCCCTTCCTTCCTTTCCTCCCTCTTTCCTTCCTTCCTTCCTTCCTTCCTTCCTTCCTTCCTTCCTTCCTTCCTTCCTTCCTTCCTTCCTTCCTTCCTTCCTTCCTTCCTTCCTTCCTTCCTTCCTTCCTTCCTTCCTTCCTTCCTTCCTTCCTTCCTTCCTTCCTTCCTTCCTTCCTTCCTTCCCTCTTTCTGTCTTTCTGTATAATGCCCTTACCTGAGGGCACTCTGCCCAAAGGAACACAAATTTGCAGAAATCTCAAGATTTCTTAACATCTACCTGCAAGATGTTTTCTAGAGTCTACTCCTTAAACCTGAATAACAGGGGCAGCTAGGTGACACAGTGGATAAAGCACCAGCCCTGGATTCAGGAGGACCTGAGTTCAAATCCAGCCTTAGACACTTGACACTTACTAGCTATGTGACCCTGGGCAAGTCACTTAACCCTCATTGCCCCACCAAACAAACAAACAAAAACCTGAATAACTCTGGCTCTCATTGATTAGCCAACAATAGGTCCCAGCCCAGACTTCATTTTGCCTTTTGGACTTTCCTTTTGTTTGGTCTCTTGATGGCTCAGGGTAGGCTTAAATAGCAATTATATCTCTTTAGGTCAGAAATCCTGAGGATATGTCTCTTCTTCTACCCTTTTATCTATCTATCTATCTATCTATCTATCTATCTATCTATCTATCTATCTATCTATCTATCTACTAGATAAAAGAGGGCTTTTTTTGTTTCCCTTCTGTAAGGGGCTAAAATTCTAGCTAGTCTGATCATTACATTACTGATGTGGGCTGGAATTTGGGGTCAAATTGATTGTGAGTCGTCCCAAAAGAATTACAAGACTCAGTGACTCAGTTTCCCAAGTTTTATTGCAATATTGTGGGTGACCACAGGGAGAGAACCAGAATATTGGAAAGGTATCTCTTGAATAAGGAAAGGAAAGACAGTTATATTTATAGTATGGATAAATTGATTATCAGTCTTATAATAATCTCCACCTTGGGGAAGTACAAGAGAGGGCTTGTCCTAATCATTATAAAATTCTCCACCTAGGGGTGTTACAAGGGAGGGCTTACCCTAATTTGGAGTTCCTGCGGGTCCTAAGCCAACCCCTGAGGCGGGTGTGTTTTGGGGGTTTACATGTCATAATGTGAATCTGGGGACAAATTTGGCCTTTTCTGCACATGTCTCTTTCTGATTCTCATGGCTAGTTTCAAAATATAATCATTTTTCATTAGAATTTCTATAGGTTGTCTTTTTCCTTTATTGTTATTTGGACCTGACCTGTATGGATATTGATTACTATGGGTACGAGAACCTAACATAAGTTATCCATTAACTAGGATCTGACTCCCTTTTAGAGCTAATATCTGTATTAGAGCTTGGGTCTTGGGTTTTTCTATTAACCCTTTTTTTGCCTCCTACATCAATTACCTAGCCTTAGATGGTGCAGTGGATAGAGCCCTGGCCCTGGAGTCAGGAGGACCTGAGTTCAAACCTCAGATACTTAGTAGCTGTGTGACCCTGGGCAAGTCACTTAACCTCAATTGCCTTAAAAACCATCTCCGGTCATTCTGATGTATATCAAGATGGGAAGAGTGAAGTTGGTGACCTTGCACAGTCCTCTCTCACTTAAATCCATTTCAGTGCGAATCATGACATCACCCTGATGTCTTGGTTCCTCTTTGAGAATGAAGGACAAACAACAACTCCTTAAAAGGACAAGGTCTCCCATTGCATCCAGGGCCATCTCCAGTCATCCTGATATATATCTTGGCACTGGACTCAGATGGCCCTGGAGGAGAAACTGAGGCTGGTCACTTTTACACAGCCCTCCCTCACTTAAATCCAGTTCACACTGCAAGTCATGACATCTGTCATAGTTCTCCTGAAAACCCCTTAGAGGACCAACAACTACGACAAGCTCTGCCTTGGGCAATCCAATCAAAGAATTTATTCCTAAACATACCTGCATAGAACACCTGGGTGGGGTCTGAACAAGACAGAGGAGAAAGTTAATTCAATCTTATTATCAGTACTGTCCTACAGAGACTGAACCTTGAAATGAGGACTTTAAAAAAAAGGGAGCACCCTGGATCTCCCCAAATCATTGGTTATTAATAATCATTTCTCTGATAGGGTAATCAGCAAGGAGATGTTGCTTGAGCTTTCTCTTAAGGAAAGAAGGGGGATGAGGAGGTAAGGGGTATGGGGAATAACCAGTGTAAAGCCATGAGTGAAGAAGATAATGTCCAATAAAATAAAAATAGGTTGGAACCTGTGTGTTTAGTGCCTTAAGAGCTAAACAGGGGAGCACATATCTGAGTCTAGATTCAATAGGCAACAAACTGGAGTTAATTGAGTGGTTTTAACCTGGAAATTAATGGAACAATCAATATAGGAGAAATAAGGTCTTTAATCGGGGCAGAGGAGTTATAACTTGGAGTATCACAAAGCAAGAATGCTAGGAATACTCAAAGAAGGGAACTGAGGACAGGGTTTATATGGGGTAACAGAACAAAGGGAACTAGGAGACTGCCCTTAAGTTTAGAAGCTACTTAACTCTAAATAGAAACTACTTAATGTAAATGGACCCTTTTTTATAATAACCTAAAGTCTGGGGAGTAAGATGGGGAATTTTTGGGTGGGGGGGATTTTTGGGGGGAGATCCATAAGACAATCAAGAGTCTGGAATTGACAAAGATTGGTCAACCCCAGGCAATCCACTGGCCTGGGAGGGGGGAGTAGTAGGTGGGGATCAGTCAGTTCTCAGTAAATTTGTGATTATCAATAGGGATGTCAACTGGTCAGATCTGGGTTTAAGGAAAACTAATATTAATCTATGATGTCATACATAAGTCAAAGGGAGCTGTCAGTCAACAAGTGATCCCTACTTTCTAATGGGGGGAATAATAATTCAACCACCCAAAATATAGACAAGATAAATTGGAGATAATCAACAAGAGGGAAGGCGCTAGCATTAAGGGGTACTGGGAAAGGCTTCTTGCAGAAGGTGGGATGTTAGTTGAGATTTGAAGGAAAGAGAAGCTATTAGGCAGAGCTCTGGATCTTGAGGTATTCAATTTGGAATCTTCCATCTGTTTCCATCCCTTCCCTTCATGTATTCATATGCCTAAGAAATGAAGGTGAATTCAAGTTCCAGTGGGGCATAGACCACAGCTTCTTAAACTTCTTTCACTTGAGATGCCTTTTTCACCTGAGAAATTTTTACATCACCCAGGGGTATATAGGTATATAAAACAGGTATACAAAACCTTTTACTATTGCCAAATTTTTTGCAACCCCCACATTCAGTCTCCACCCACAGTTTAAGAAACTTTGGCCTAGACAATGAGAAGTATTATCTGTAACTAGTTGTTGCTGGGGAACAAAGTTTAGATTTTTCTCTCTATCTCTGTGTATCTCTGTCTCTCACTCTTTCTCTCCCCCTCTACCCCCTTGCCCCTCAGGGAAATATATCCCATCAATATTATTTTTTAAAGGATAAAATATATAACTTTATTTCATTTTCTTTGTGAAGGTGATTTTTCTTTAAAATTGAGAGACAAAACATTTTTCTCTAAGATCATTAGATAAAATGACCTAAGAAATTTTTTAAAGTCCTTTTGCCACCTACAGGTTTCTAGAATTGCAGAACGTTAGGGATGATGGGTGTTATGGGGGAAATGATGGGTGTTTGGGGTAGGGGTTCTTAGGAATTCCTATTTAAAGAATTACACCCTCTTGCACATGTTAAGGGGTAAAATTCTAGCTAAACTGTCTAAAATATCTAATGAGTGGTCGCCAATAAATTATAAGCTTTAGCAAGAGTTAGACTTTTAAGCATTTATTAAGGAGAATAAGAATTTGGTAAAGAGAGAGAAAAAGGCCTAGATTTCTATCTATTAAAGGGAGAGCACATTTCTAGCTCCCTTCTCCACCAGAGTCCAGAGGAAAAGAGACCGAGACTGAGCGCCAGTCTCTTCCTTCCTCCTCCCACTAGTCCGCGTCACTTCCTGACTCCTGGTCTTGCCCTCAAAGACCTTCCCTTCATGGGCAGAACTCTTCTACAGTAAGTATCCAGCAGGTGGTGTTATTCCAATCGTTACACACACAAATCCAATTATAGCAAAATAATAGTTTATTTAGGTGCTAGGGAAAGGAAACCAAGAGAGAAATCCTTAGACTTTTTCTCATGGGGAGAAGGCATGACACAGAGGCAGGGCTCTCCGAGATACTTTTCTCCTCCATCAAGAGACAGGCAGATACTTTTATAGAGGACCGATGATATCCCATAAGGTGATCATCTGACTGTGGAAAGTTCCCTTACTGGGGGAGGACCATCTCCCACTGGTGGTAGGTGGGGGAAGTTGGGTGAGAGGCAGTTCTTGATCTCTCAAATCATCTCTCCCCCCCTCTCACCACAAAGGGAGCAGCCACACCTAATCTTATCTCCCCAAGGGGTGGGGGAGACTGGAATGAAGGGTGGTGGTCCTGGAGCTAACTCAGTCCAGATTGGGTGACCCTTATCTCTTTGGGTGTGTCAGTCCTTGGTTTAGTTTCTCAAGGGGAAGGTTCTTTGATTTACACCAGAAAACTTCGGAGGTACCCTGGGTCCATAACAATGGGCAATAATATAAGGACTTAAATTCAATTAACATTCTAAAATATCTACTATGAAGATAGAAGGGGGTATATGTGCCTGGGAATGCAAAGAAAAATAAGACAGGAGCTTACAATAGGAGCTCACTTTCTAGCATGGAAGAATAGTTATGTAAATAAACATAATATAAATTTGTTGTTATTCAGTCATTTTAGTTGTGTCTGACTCTCTATGACCCCATTTTAGGATTTTCTTGGCAAAGATAATGAAGTGGCTTGACATTTTCTTCTCCAGATGAGGAAACTGAGGCAAACGGGGTCAAATGGCTTGCCCAGGGTCAC
The DNA here is from genome assembly GCF_019393635.1 of Dromiciops gliroides. NCBI lineage: Eukaryota > Metazoa > Chordata > Mammalia > Microbiotheria > Microbiotheriidae > Dromiciops > Dromiciops gliroides. The sequence goes on along the minus strand of NC_057865.1, from coordinate 234,779,609 downwards.
ATAGCTGGTATCTGAGTCTTCCTGTCCTCAGATCTGGCACTCTAACCACTGCACCACCTAGCTTCCCCAAAATATAAATTAGAGTGTTTTAGGAGGTATTGAGAGGACACAGTATTATGAAAGATCCAAGGAAGGAGAGATTATTCCTAGCTGAGGCACACCTACATTTTATTTAATTTTATGCAGGGCAATGAGTGTTAAGTGACTTGCCCAGGGTCACACAGCTAGTAAGTGTCAAGTATCTGAGGCTGGATTTGAACTCAGGCCCTCCTGAATCCAGGGCCAGTGCTTTATCCACTGTGCCACCTAGCTGCCCCCCATACCTATGTTTCAAATGAAACTCTAGGCCTCCTAATTAACCATCTGTGCTCTGTATTTCCCTTCCCCCTTGGCTGGCATACATCTCTACCTCACTCCTAACTTCCTGATTCCTGAATCACTGTCATTCAAGTCAAGGATTCCCCCTAATACTAAAAAAAATTTTAATGACTACTTATCTCTATGAGAGAATATAAATGCTAGCATTTAAAGCTCTTTACAACCTGATCTTTTCCTACATTTTCAGTCCTCAATGCATTACTTCCTTCCATATACATGATGAAAGGAAACAAGCATTTATTAAGCAAATACTGTATGCTAGGCACTAAATGCTTTACAAGAATTATCTCATTGGAGCTTTCCAACAACCCTGGGAGGTACCTATCTTTTTATTATTTTTATTATTATTTATTACATAGCTTTTATTATCCCCATTTTATAGTTGAAGAAACTGAGGCAGAGTGACTTGCCCAGAATCACATAGAGTCTAAAGTTGAATTTGAACTCAAGTCTTCCTGACTCTAGGCCTAGCATTCTATCTGCTTCCCCACCTTACTGCCTCTGATAATCCAGCCATTCTGGCCTACGTACCTTTCCTTCTCCATTTTCTCCATTTTCTATCACTGTGACTTTTTATTGCCTGCCCTCCTTGCCTGAATGTTCCTCTGAAAAATCTCCACCTCTTAGAATCAACTCAATTCCCTCCTACAGGAGGTCTAACTCATAATGGACAACCTTAGAGGAAGGATGATAGGATGGTATTACATTATCAATTCAGTAGCAATTGGAGCACACAACAGGCAAGCCATTGCTTTTCTTTTTCTTTCTTTCTTTCTTTCTTTCTTTCTTTCTTTCTTTCTTTCTTTCTTTCTTTCTTTCTTTCTTTCTTTCTTTCTTTCTTTCTTTCTTTCTCTCTTTCTTTTTTTTGGCGAGGCAATGAGGGTTGACTTGCCCAGGGTCACACAGCTAGTCAAGTGTCTGAGGTCAGATTTGAATTCAGGTCCTACTGACTCCAGGGCCAGTAATCTATCCATTGTGCCACCTAGCTGCCCCTAGCCAATGCTTTTCAAAAGTGTCATAGCAAACGTCCACTTTGGGGAGCTTGCAGCCTTGCTGAGGCCTCATGGCCATTTGCTCTGTCTACCCTTAGCTGGCTACCAAAGGTTCCACTCAGTCTCGTCTATGGAAGAGACCTCTAAGAACATGGGCCCTATAGAGTCATGTGGGCCTGGGTTAAAGAGTGCTGGATAGTTCCCAATAGTCTTCCAGAGGTCTAACCTGTTCTGGGCGTCACTTGACACATATCTGAAGGTAACTGATGGGGGCCATCAGGATCCCCAGCTGGGGAACGAGAGCTCCCTAAAAGCAGAGTGTCCAACAAAACTTTGGACTTCCTTTTTAGATTGTAGAGATATATGTCAGTAGCTTGTTCTGAACTGTTTTGAGAATCAACTAGGGTACCTACCGTGTTCCCCAAAATGTGATTAAGGGGGCTAGACTTGAGTTTTCATAGGATGAACTCCTATCCCTTGTCCCTCATATGGGCCTCTACCTCTGTGGCTTCATCCAGCCACATTGTGTCCTTGACATAACTTTGTAATGGTTCACATCAAATCCCTCAGGAAATAGGCTCTTCTTAAGGTCTCTGAGAGGCCCACCCATTTATGGCAGTAGAGAGAAACTTTAGAAAATCCTGGGGAGGGGCAAGTAGGTGTGGCAGTGGATAGAGCACTGGCCCTGGATTCTGGAGGACCTGAATTCAAATCTGACCTCAGACACTTGACACTTACTAGCTGTGTGACCCTGGGCAAGTCACTTAGCCCCAATCGTCTCACCAAAAAAAGAAAGGAAGAAAGAAAGAAAAGAAAATCCTGGGGAAGGACAGTGAAGTATACTGCACTCCTCAGGAGAAAGTAAAGTATTGCTTATTAGACTCAGCTATAGGAATGGAGGGGGGAAAAAATCACTGTTGATGTGAACAACTCCATACCACCTCACCAAGGAGCTGGGCTACTTGATGAACTGCATTGATAAGGACAGAAACAGTTGCAGCAATGGGCATGGGTATGCCAACTTTACTCATCTCCCCTATAGCCCACTTTAAACTACCAGGTCTCATCTGCCTTCTTCACCAGCCTCACAGGGGTTTTGTAAAGGGAGTATGTAAAAATACTCTCTTTTCTTTCATCTGCGTCAATAAGAATGAAATATCTCCCCACCTCAGACTCGATATTGTACATAAGATGACTCACATTATTCGAAGTGTTTCCATTTGACCCTACCCAGGATAAGTAGCATAGAGATTGCCCAAAAGACCCATATAGATATCAATGTCTATGATATCAATGTCTATGATACATCAGAAGTCTGCCCTCCAGAAATCCTCCTTTGAAACTAGATTGCCAGGGACCTTTCTGAAGGTCGCCTGGTAAAATAGGTTTTTTTTGTTGTTGTTGTTTTGGTTTTTTGCAGGGCAATGGGGGTTAAGTGACTTGCCCAGGGTCACACAGCTAGTGTCAAGTGTCTGAGACAGGATTTGAACTCAGGTCCTCCTGAATCCAGGGCCAGTGCTTTATCCACTGCGCCACCTAGCTGCCCCCTGGTAAAATAGTAACCTGGCTACCCATGTTCAGTAGCCCCTTACATGCAAGTGAGCATGGGCTTTGGGAGATACCTTTGGCTCAGGTTGGCCCTTAAGGCCCTGGTACTGGGTATCTAGATTTCTGGTACAATTTTATTAGCACCAGTCTCCTCCCCCTCCTCCCACTTAGAGGCTAGTGAGTAATTGTTTCATGTTTTCAGAACCATACCTAGAACTTCTTCACAGAGAAGGGTGTCATCATCCGCCCCCTTACCAGCATCGTGGCAGGTGCTGCTCCTCTTCCTCCCATCCCCAGATTGCTATAGTGATGGCAAAGTTTGCCCAGATGGCCATTGCTATCCCAATCTCCCACTCACATTCTACCAGTTGATCTTTCCCATACTGCTATGGTGATGTGGCTGGGAAGGCTCATAGCTAAAGCCTAACAGCATTTGTACAGGCTCTGCTCAGAAGACAAGATCTAATTACCTGCAATGCCCACTCGTCGCAGGTTATCCTACCTCCTGCTCGATTCATCTTCCTTATGCAGTGATCAGTGAACCAAGCAGCCCATCAGTGAGTCTTTTATGTCAAACACCATGCTAGTGTCTGGGGGCTACAAAACAAAACAAAAAAAGCAGGTTCTGCCCTTCCATTCGATCTGGGGAGACATAAACACACATATAGAGAAAATACAAAATGGTTTAGGTACGGAGGGCACTAGCATCTGGGTGCATCAGAAAAGTCTTCACGGGAAAAGTAGAGCTTCAGCTGAGTCTTCTAGGAAGTCTAGGATTCTCTGAGGTAGAGGGGAAGGAAAAGTGCATTCTTGGCATGAGGCATGCTCAGTACAAAGGGAGTTTGCATGCAGATGGGAAGGCCAGTTTGCCTATACCTTAGAGGTTCGAAAGGTAGGGAGGGGCCAGATTCAGAAGAGCTTTAAAAGTCAAACAGTGGGGCCCCTAGGTGGCGCAGTGGATTAAGCACCGGCCCTGGATTCAGGAGTACCTGAGTTCAAAACCGGCCTCAGACACTTGACACTTACTAGCTGTGTGACCCTGGGCAAGTCACTTAACCCCCATTGCCCCGCAAAAAAAAAAAAAAAAAGTCAAACAGGAATTTGATCCTGGAGGTGGGGCAGATAGGTGGAGCAGTGGATAAAGCACTGGCCCTGGATTCAGGAGGACCTGGGTTCAAATCCACAGTCACTTAACCCCCATTGCCCCACCAAGAGGTAATAGAGAGCCCCTGGAGTTTATTGAGTAGGGGAATAAGATGAGCAGAACTGTATTTAAGGAAACTCAATTTGGATGCTACAGTGGAGGGCAACTGGATATGGGGTATACTTGAGTCAGGGAGACCAATTAGGAGGCTATCATAATAGAGGTGAGGAAGTTTTGAAGAAGGGTGGTGTCTATGAGAGTACCAAGAAGGGGACAGCTAAGTGGCAGTGAATAGATCACTGGTCTTGGAGTCAGGGACCTGAGTTCAAATTTCATTTCAGACACTTAATATCTGTATGACCCTGGGCAAGTCACTTAACCCCAATTGCCTTAAAAAACATCCAGTCATCCTGATATATATATCTTGCCACTGGACCCAGATGGCTCTGAAGGAGAGAGTGAGCTTGGTGACCTTGCATAGCCCTCACTTAAATCTAATTCAGTACAAGTCATGATATCACTCCAGTGTCATGGTCCTCTTTGAGAATGAAGGAAAAACAACAACTGAGAAGGGGACAAATGAGAGAGAGACTGTAGAGGGAGAAATAAGATCCAGCATGAATTTAAGGTTTACAAAGCATTGGACAAATATTCTCTCAATTATTCTCTTTTTTGGGGGTGGGGGTGGGGCAATGAGGGTTAAGTGACTTGCCCAGAGTCACACAGCTAGTAAGTGTCAAGTGTCTGAAGCCAGATCTGAACTCAGGTCCTCCTGAATCCAGGGTAGGTGCTTTATCTACTACACCACCTAGTTGCTCCCTTTCTCCATTTTAATCAATAAACCTACTATTGTGCCAAGCAACAGGACCTTCAGGGGAGGAAGATTCGACTTGCCCAAGGCCAATTAGCTAGTAAGTGTCTAAGGTCATGTTTGAACTCCAGCCTTTCTGACTCTAACCATTGTACACCTAGCTGCCCCAAGCAACCCACTGGTTATGTGTGTGAGAAGACTTGGATAAATAACTCTTTGGGTTGCCAATTTGGGAGCCTGGGAGGATGGTAGTGCCTTTGACAGAATAACATTTGTAAATGCAAAAAATAACATTTAATTACAAAAGAAATCAATTATATTGAAATATTATAAGAAAAAATTTTGGGGGGTAGCTAGGTGGTGCAGTGGATAAAGCACTAGCCCTGGATTCAGGAAGACCTGAGTTCAAATCTGGTATCAGACACTTGTCACTTACTAGCTGTGTGACCCTGGACAAGTCAGTTAACCCTCATTGCCCTGCCCCCCCAAAACTGGAAAGTTCTAAGTTCAGAGATTCGAGGTGAAGAATCTCTGCCAAGGGTGTGGTCTTTGCTAGCTAGTCTTCCTATTACATTCCCCTTGCCAATAACAATGACCTTTTGCCTTGTACTTCACATAGCATTTTGGTTTGTATCTCTCTAATGAACTTAGTGGATGTGATGTGTATTTGAATGATATATATATATATATGCACCTAATCTCTCTCCCAGACTATAAGATCCATAAGAGCATGGACGATGTTTTACCTAAATTTTGCATTTCTCTCATCATTTTGCCTGGTGCTCTGCTGATGATAAGTAAATGAGATCAAAATGAGAAGCTATGTATGATAAGCTCTTTGTAGACCTTAAAATATGAAATGTACATAAGATATTATTATTATTATTATGTGTGCAAACATTCAATTTACCAAGCATTTATTAAGTGTCTACTGCATGCCAGGCATTGTGTTGGGTGTTGAGGCTACCAAGACAAAAATGAAAAGACCTGTGCCATCAAGGAACTTGTACAAATAAATACAAGAAAACCTGAAGACAGAGAGAACATTAACAAGGGAGACCAGGAAAGGTTTTGTGTAGGAAACAGCACCAGAAGTAAGCTTTGAAGAAAGCTAAAGATACTAGGAGACAGTCAGGAGAGGAAGGAGCCTGCAGCTCAGACTAGGCTAAGACATAGAAGTGGAGAAGCAAATGCTAGACCAGAAAACAGCAAGTTGGTCAACTGGACTAGAAAATAGTGTGTGCAAATGGAGTCATGTTAATTAAATCTGATAAGGTAGGCTGGAGGAATGCTGTGAAGAGCCGTCAGTATTATGCTGAGGAATTGTATTTGATCCTAGAGGCAATGGAGAGCCGCTGAAAATTATTGAATAGGAGAGTGATATGATCAGAATTGTGCTTTAGAGAGATGATATTGGTATGTATGAGGATGGATTGAAAAGGGGGAAGTGATGGGAACAAGAAGACCAAATAAGATACCATTGCAATATTGCAAGAGATAAGGAGGGGCTGAACCAAGGTGGTGGTCATGTGAGTGGAAAGAAGGGTTCAGATGTGAAATGTCTGAGTAAAATTGGCAAGACGTTACGGGGGTGGGGGTGGGAAAGAGGGGATTAGGGATCAGGAAGAGCCAAGGATGACTCTGAGGTTATGAAGCTGGGTAACTGACAAGATTCAACAAAAAAAGGGTCTTCTGTCGACTCATAAAGTCATAGATTTAGGACTAGAAGGGATCTGTGATATTAATGGATTCAATCTTTTCACTTTGCAGATGAGGAAATGGAAGATTAGAAGATAATGAGTTTCGTATGCTCATAGGAAATCCAAGTGAAGATTTAAAATATGTAGTTGGTAAGGCAGGAATGAGAGCTCAGGAAAGAAATTTGGGCTGGGTGTGAAGATTTAGAAATAATACTTTATCCATGGGAGCTGATGAGATCACCAAGAGAGGGTAGAGAAAAAAAGAATATAAGATAAAGCCTGGAGGACCCCTACAGTTTGGGGATAGAAAATCCAGCAAAAGAAACGGAGGAATTATCAGATTAGGTAGGAGAACTGGATAACAATAATATGATGAAAGACAAGGGAAGAAAGAGGAATGGTTAATAGTGCCCAAAGGTGTGGAGAAATCACAAAGGATGAGAACTGAGAAAGGGCCATTGGATTTAGCAATAAAGAGATCATTGGTTTCCTTGGAGAGAGTAGTTTCAATTGAATTATTAAGTCTGAAGCCTTTAAAAAAATGCTTGCTGAATCAAATAGGTGTACAGCAAATGTTAATGTTGAATTAGACATCTGAAATGTGTGCCATGGGTTGAACACAAGTATATTATGAGGCCATTAATTTTCTAACTTTAAAAAAAAATTTTGCACACCCAATGAGTGCATTTGTATCTATCTCTAGCTCACACATTTCCACTAAAAATGCTATTAAAAGAGGGAAAGTAAAAATACTATTCATTTGTATTGAGTACCTTAAGCCCACAGTATAAAATTACAAGACTAGGACAAAAACCAATGAACAAATTTGTCATTATCCAGGAATGGAAGAGACAAGTGCCAGTTGCATGGATTACCACACTCAGGAGTTCATGAATGACCCTTGGGCCAAAGTCCTGACTTGCATGATTAATTAGACTTGGGGGAAAAGGAAGAGCTTCATATTTTGTGGATGAATGTGATGGATCTGTCATATAAAATCCACCCAGAGAAAATGGAACCTACATCTTGCTGTCACCTTGGCAACAAGTTAGAAGGTATGATTGGATATAATGGTTCATGGAAACCACAACTGCCTTGTTGTTGTGTAGCAAAGTTAAAAATTAAATTATATGTTGCCATAGATACCAAATCTTTAAAAAATCTTCATCTTTGTAGCTTTATTTTTAAAGCTCTTAGGTTTCACTTTTAGGGTAACTTTCAATGTAAGGTCTGACATCTCACATGTGGAACCAAAGGAACAAAACCAAAGATCATCGATGATATGCCTCTGTGGCCCAAACTGTGCCATTATTCTTTTTTAAAATAGGAAATTCTGGGGTCAGGGGTGGGGGTGTATGTGGGGGAATCACAGTAGTCACTTGGGAATGGTGCATCAGGAAGCATTGCCTCACATACCTGTAAGATACTCCCGCCCCCCCTGCCCTGTGGATGAATATATGTTGTTTTTGTTTTGTTTTGTGGGGCAATGAGGGTTAAGTGACTTGCCCAGGGTCACATAGCTAGTGTCAAGTGTCTGAGGCTAGATTTGAACTCAGGTCCTCCTGAATTCAGGGCCGGAGAGTGGATGAATATATGTATGACTATATTCAAGTGTTTAAAATAGTAAAATTAACATTTTTATTACTTCCATGCAAGTCATAAAATCCAGGGAAGAGACATGTGGGTTTTTCAAAAAAGGTGTCTTTTGTCCTTTACGTTTGCTAAACTGCCAGTTTTTATGTGGTGCATATGAAGAATGCTATTTTCCATCACAAAGGAAATAACTACACCATGATCCTTTTTATCCCTCTGCTCTCCAAGTATGAAGTTACAAAGAACCAGGGATTATCAAGATGCCAATATTCATTCAGTACTCTATGAAAAGAATAATTTTAGTTTTGAAAAGTTTCACCAGCAGGTGGCACCTCATTCCTCAATGGTAATACAGCCTTTTCAGGTAGGAATACTTCAATTTGCCACCTTAGCTTTCTCCTTAGAACTTTGCTAGTTTCTAATGAGAACCAGGTGCTTTTTCCTCTTTTTTTTTCTTTTTTCTTTTTTTTTGCTGGGCAATGGGGGTTAAGTGACTTGCCCAGGGTCATACAGCTAGTAAGTGTCAAGTGTCTGAGGCCAGATTTGAATTCAGGTACTCCTGAATCCAGGGCTGGTGCTTTACCCACTGCACAACCTAGCTGTCCCTCTTCCTCTTCTTTTGCAGAAATTTCTTCTACAATGTCTTCCATATCCCTTTGACACGACTAAAGTCAGATTTGAAGGGCTCAAACCCAACCAACAACTCTAAGATATACAATATCTTCAACAGAGCCTTACAGTTAGGCAATTGGTTTCATCTTCTGAAATCAACAAGCATTTATTGAACACCTGTTAGCTAGGCAATGGTGGCAAAAGGGAAAAGGAATTGGAAGGAAGACAAGATACTTCTCCTTAAAGAAATCTTTATTAGAGACTTAGAGTAATCTTGTTAGGAAAATGAAACTTATAACAAAATTGGAGAATTAAAAGACTATGAATTAAATGTTAAATTGTGTGTGGATGGAGGTTGTTTTTATGATTCTAGGTAGAGGGATCCCTACACATTTCTTTCTTTTTCTTTTTGCGGGGCAATGGGGTTAAGTGACTTGCCCAAGGTCACACAGCTAGTGAGTGTTTTAAGTGTCTGAGGCCGAATTTGAACTCAGGTGCTCCTGAATCCAGGGCTGGTGCTCTATCCATTGCACTACCTAGCTGTTCTCCCCTGCCCCCCCTTACACATTTCTTGTGTGTGTGTGTGTGTGTGTGTGGTTTTTTTTTGCGGGGCAATGGGGGTTAAGTGACTTGCCCAGGGTCACACAGCTAGTAAGTGTCAAGTGTCTGAGGCCGGATTTGAACTCAGGTACTCCTGAATCCAGGGCCGGTGCTTTAATCCACTGTGCTATCTAGCCGCCCCCCTTACACATTTCTTAATTCCACTGACTTTCATGGGGCTAGTCCAGTTTTTCCAGATCCTGGATACAGATCAATTCTTCCTTCATTTCTACTTCTTGGACGTTATTTCTTTGCAACTGTGGTATGCATTTAGGCTCTAATAACCTTTAGTGTTCCTGACAAGCTGCGTCCCTGACCATCCCTTCCTGCCCCAATAATAGAATTAGGAATGGGTCGGTTATCCTTTGTTAATTGGGCAAAAGACAGGCCCCTTAAGCAAGTCTCCTCTTTCTTTTGCTGAGGTTTCTGCTAGTCTTCTTCAAATCCTTTTGAGGTGGTCGGTGTTCAGCTTTGAAGGACTCAATTATAAACTGACGGTTTTGTCTGTATAATAAAGTCTTCAACATTGCCATTTCAGGTACTCAGTTATGGGCAACAAGATGCTGAGGGAGGAGTTTTGGATTCAGTCAGAGGACCTCCGTTCAAATCCTGATTCTGCCTCCTACTACTGGTATTAAGTCAAGACAAGTCACTTAACTTTTCTGGAGGTTAGTTTCCTCAAATGAGGAACTTGGGACTCGACCTCAAAGGTTCCTTCTGCCTGTCTCTAAATCTACAATCCTATTAACTTCTCAAGCCATCAAGTATTTATCTAACAGCTGTTAGCTAGGCAATGGTTACTACCGAAAGGAATTAGGACACCAAAGAACAGGATCTGACCTGCGTGTTATTTATTCTAATAGCATCACTGAGCCCCACCCCGCTAATAAAGCAATGTGGTAGGGCGGAAGAAACTTAGGAGTCAGAAGGTTGTGGGTTCAAAATCAAGGACTCTGCTCCCTGTGTGATCTTGGGCAAAAGTCTCACCTTGGATCCCAGTTTCTTCACCTGTGAAATAAAATGATTAGTCCTACTGCTCTAAATCTGTGAACTACTTCATCCTTGAGGACTAATATCCCCACCTTTTCTTTTTAGATGGGGGGTGGGGCTGGGGGTGGACTAAAACCCCGAAAGGAGGAGGGGGTAAGGGCGGACCGGGAATACCCCATAGATGTCTAAATCTAAGTGGGTTCACAGCTGGGAGCTCCGCAGCCCCGTTCCCTTCCAGGATTTGCGGAAAGGGAGTGGTCCCCGGGAGGGCCTTGCGGTTCCCAGGGGAGAGAAGCTGAGGCTGAGCTGAGACTGGGCGGGCCGGGCCGCTTTGTGGCGTCCGCAGGTTCCAAGGCTGGGGGAGGGAGGACGAGCTCCCGGGCGAAGCGCGGCGCGGGCAGGGCGCTGAGCCCTCGGTCCGCTGAGCCGTCCCAACCTGGTGCTGTGCCATCTGGGAGCACTCCGTGCCACTCAAGAAGCCCGGCGTCCGTGTCCGGCCCCGGCGCTGTACATGGCTGGCACGGGCCAGGTGGGCTTCCCCTGCCGCAGGAACAGCCGTCTGGACTCTTTCCTGAAGCGGCACCTGCGGCAGGAGGTGTACGATGCCATCCGTGCCTACGAGCTCTGCATCGTGGTCTCTGACACCGAGCACAGGACTTTCAAGTATGTGGTGCTCAGCGACAGGCTCATCTACCTGACCGAGAACCCACCCAGGTCCATCCGAGGGGTCGTGGCTCTCAAGGATGTCCAGGCCATTGATCTGGTGAGAAGCCCCGTCTGCGCCTTGGATCCCCCTTCTCCGAGATCCTACATCCTTCCTTCAGTCTTTGAGACTGGAATGGGGAGGAGGAGGGTCGCCCTCGGGGCCGGGGGATCGGGGTTAGCACAGAAATGGTCCCTTTCCTTCCACCGATAATCCTCTCTTCTCCCCTCCCAGCTCCCACCTCCACATTGCCTTTCACCTATAGCACTGAGGTAAAAGAAACACTGAATCTCCTTTCCCGTCCCAGACAAAGGTGCAATTACCACACTTTTTTTTTTTCTTTTTCCCACCCGACTTTTGATGGCCGGTATGTAAATATGTTGGGATACGGGTAGGAGAAAACTGGTGCCTGGAGAGCTAAGAGCCTCCAAGGAAACCTATCCAAGTCCCAGACTTTTACGTCACCCTCCTCTTCTTCGACTACCAGCCTTTGTGTCTCAGTAATCAAGTTCTCTCCAAACTTTTTATGTCGGAGCAATTGATTCAAGGTTTCTTTCCTATCATCGTTCTTGGTCTCTCTCCCTTAGGCCTGTTTTCCTGCTATATTCCACCCACCCCCACCCTATTTTTCCCCCTGGGGGAAGGTGTCTAGCCTTATTTGTTCTTTCCCTTGCCTGAGTCTCTGCACACCTTAGGGAGAAGCTGGCACGCCTGGTTCCTCACCAACTTTTTTCTACTAGAATTATTTCTCTGTTTTGAACTCGATTTTTTAAAAAAGGAACAAAATAAATCCACTTTAATAGAAAAATCTGCCTCTTCGAAAAGCACCTAGATGGGCTTTAAAAAAAACAACACCAAAACTAGACAACTTTTTCTCTTTATACTTTAAGAAAAGATCGAAAGAAAAGCCTATTTCAACTTCGTGTGTGTGTGTGAGAGAGAGAGAGAGAGAGAGAGAGACAGAGAGACAGAGAGACAGAGAGACAAAGACACAGAGAGAGACAGAGAGTATGAAAGAATGAAATTTTTAAGGCACAAAAAGGGAACGGTATAAAGATCACAGAAGCTGTATACTTTTCCTTTGGATGGAATTTTACCAGTACTGAATATGTCTAAAAGGAAGTATCATTTGAAATTGATCCACCTGAAATAGATTACTATTGGCAAAAGAGAGTCCTTGAGCATAAATCCAGGACTAGAACATAGATCCAAGACAGGCCTAGGGCATAATATGAAAGAGGGGGATAGTGCAAGGAGGGACAATTAAAAAAATATATATTTTTTATATCAAAGGACACTTTTTATATTACTTAAAATATGCTTTGTCAGGCAGCTAGGTGGCACAGTGGTTAGAGTGCTGGGCCTGGAGTTGGGAAGACTTATCTTCATGGGTTCAAATTTCGCCTCAGAAATTTCCTAGCTGTGTGACCCTGGGCAAGTCACTAAAGTCTTTTTGCCTCAGTTTCCTCACCTGTAAAAGGAGGTAGAGGAGGAAATGGAAAACTACTCCAGTATCTTTGCCAAGAAAACTCCAAATGCAGTCACAAAGTGTCTGGCATAATTGAACAACAATTTACTTTTTCAGGGCAAACAAATTCTGTTTTTCATGGCACAAAGTCAAAGGTGTGTGTGTGTGTGTGTGTGTGTGTGTGAGAGAGAGAGAGAGAGAGAGAGAGAGAGAGAGAGAGAGAGAGAGAGAGATGAAGTTTCAAAGCATCTAGTGGATAGTAACAAAGAGAAGGCTGAGATTTTCAAATTTAAAAGGAGCCTTCTTTTCAAACTTCATTTGAGTTTCACAAATACCTCATCCCAGCTCTACTTCTCTGGTTCTATAAATAACAATTGATATTTTTTCCCAAATTTTTGTTTTAAATCCTACTTTGTACCTAAACTGCTGAGTATCAAGATTGACTAAGTTTCATTTCACTATAAACTTTGAAATATACAAAAGGAGCCAAAATAATGCCTTCTCCAAAAAACAAAAAAGGGGATGTGAAGAAAGATGAGGGTGAGATAGAGATTAAATCCTGATTAATCTGATCCCACCCTATTTACCCACGATTAACTCAATTTACTTAACTATTTCCTATTATGAACCCTGTGTTTGAGTCAGGATTTTTGTTTTTCATTAAACTAGGCCATATCTTTTCAAGGCCATATTTGCTCCCCAGTTAAGACAACCTTCTGCTATTCTCTCTCTCTCTCTCCAACTTTTTCTGACCACTCAGGCCCATAATGATTTTGATTTTTTAGCATTTATTGTATACCACATTTTTTTTACAGGTAGCTAAGGGGAATAGAGCACTGGGCCTGGAGTCAGGAAGACCTGAGTTCAATTCCTACCTTAGACAGCTATTAGCTTTGTGACCCTGGGCAGATCACTTAACATCTGTCTGCCTCAGTTTCCTCATGGGGAATAATCATAAATAACGATAATAGTAATACTTCACAAGGTTGTTGTGAGGATTAAATGAGATAATATACATCAAGTGCTTTGGAAAATGTTAAGTGCTATAGAAATACTAGCCATAGTTATTTTTGGCATTCGACTTTATATTTTCTTATATTGTCTCCTAGTTTTTTCCTGTGTCTCGTATTATCTTCTTGATGACATTGTAGGTACCACAAGGTCATATCTTTATGTATGCTTCTCCATCCTAATGCAGTGCTGTCCAGGCAGCAGGTCCTCAATAATGCTTGTTGAATTGAATCCAATATATCACATACAAGATAATCGATCCCTGAAAATTGTAAGACTCTTCTGTCTGGAAAGACATAGGCTGAGGGAGGGGATATGATTGAATTGTATGAAACACTGTGCACCAGTGAAGAGACAGCCATACTTGGGACTGGGAGACCTGGGTCTGATTCTTACCTCTTAGCAGCTGGATGACTGAGTAAGGACTGAGTAAGTTACTGACCTTTTCTCTGCCTCATTCTCCTCATTTGTAAAACGGAAGGAAAAAATGTTTTGCTATCTGTAGGTCACTTAAATTCTTTTAACATCAACCACTCTCTAGCAGCTTACAGATGGTTTGCTATTTCTCTGGTGGAGGGAGTTCTTACCTGGAAAAAACCCCTAGATCCTTGACTTAATATTTTGCTGTTGTACATAACCAACAGGTTTATTCCAAGGAAAGTACTTTGTAAGCCTTCAAGTACTACAGAAATGGGAGCCACTGTTATTTTTTTTCTTTTAAGAAAAACTTGGGGCAACTAGGTGGCATAGGGGATAGAATACCAGCCCTGGATTCAGGAGGACCCGAGTTCAAATTTGACCTTGGACAAGTCACTTAACCCTGATTGCCTCAAAAAAGGGGGGGGTATTAATTAGGGTGAATACAGTTTTGTTCACTAATATTTTTATCATTGTTCAGATCTATAATTTAATTTTCTTAATTGGACCAATACTGTGATTTCATAGGTTTAGGGAGCTTCTGGTGAAGAACTCTATGTATCAATTCGGGGTGGAATCTTTTCTATAGTTTAAGGAGTCTTAAGGAGTTGTATGGAAGGAATGAAAGATTATGTACCTTGCCAGGGTAACGTAGCTAGTAAAGATTAGAGATGGTATTTGAAGGCAAGTCTGTCTTCCTGACTCCAAGGCCACCTCCCTATCCATAATGTCATATTGCCACTCTAATTTCACGGCTGTATGGAAATCCCAGTGTGGAAATTCCATTCCCTAATGCATCTGAACAACTCACCTGCAGTTTTGGAGAACTGCTTGGGGGCACTGAGAGATTGGATAACTTGTCCAGGATCACCCAACTGGTATTTGTCAGAGGCAGGACTGGAACACAGATCTTCTATCTCCAAGGCCAGCACAGTCACGTACATTACTTCTCATTGTCTTTCCAACTATATGTTAAGATACTAAAAAGAAAGCATTGTCTGGATTGTTGAAAACAGTTGTTTTAAAGCAAACACTTGTTATTTAATACTTTACATGGTAATATGGTTGAATATATGTATATGTGTGTAAATATGAATATATGTGCATGTGTGTGTATGACAACTTGTTAAGAATACATTCAAGACCACACATAAACACATGACTTCAAGTTTTAAATACATCTAGGAATGCTATCTTCATAATGAGTTATTAAGAAAAATTAGTGGTGGTTGGAAGTATAGTCTTATCCTTCTAAAGCATATTATAAAGAAAAAATTTGCCCTCCCCAAAATGTCTTTTTAGTGCCACTGTGGGAAAAAGAATCATAGGCCGGAAGTACCATGGATCTGAACCAGGGAAGTATTCTTATATTCTTATGAATAATCCATTGCTAGCCATCATGACCACAATACAGAAAAATCTATATTATTCCTTAGGGGGTTCGATGTTTTGCAATAGTGAAAATCTGGCCACCTCAAAATTCAAATTACCTGATCCCTGGAGGGAAAACCAATGGGAATTGTTCTGTTTATATCATTAATCAATAGGAGGAAAAATCAAAGTCATAAACAAAATTACCTATTATTTACTACCTGTTCTGAGATAAGGCTGTAGCTGGCCCTACCCCACCATGTTTTTTCTTCTTCTTCTTCTTTTTTTTTTTTAGTGAGGCAATTGGGGTTAAGTGACTTGCCCAGGGTCACACAGCCAGTAAGTGTGTATTAAGTGTCTGAGGCCAGATTTGAACCCAGGTCCTCCTGACTCCAGGGCCGGTGCTCTATCCACTGCTCCACCTAGCTGCCCCCTTACTCCACCATGTTTGCAGATTAGGCTGAAAAGATCTCACTCTGATGCCCAGTACTTTCCATATTGGGAAATTTGGAGGATTTTCCCCCTTTTGGTTGCAGATGTAACAGCTGCTGCTATATGCTTAGCTTTGGTCTGTTTGCCTAGAGGCAATGATTTCTAGTCCAACTTTCGCTGACAGTGCTCCATCCAGACTGTCTCTGACTTTAGCAAAGTGTATCTCAGAGTGCTTAAAACAAAATCCATTTTTCTTGAAAAATATGGGTGACTTTTCCATGCTAGTAATACTTATAGACCTCATTACTCCAAAAATAGATGTTCTATTCAGACTTTCTTTAGGGACTGTTATCCTAAAAAAAATATACTTGCTGGAGACTATAAAGAGTTGTATGAGCATTACTGTGGCAACAGATGAAAATGCTCCCTATTCAGGCCAATTTTTAAAAATAGCTGAGTAGGGGCAGCTAGGTGGCGCAGTGGATAGAACGCCGGCCCTGGATTCAGGAGGACCTGAGTTCAAATCCGGCCTCAGACACTTAACTCTTGCTAGCTGTGTGACCCTGGGCTAGTCACTTAACCCCAATTGCCTCACAAAACAAAACAAAAAAAGAAAGAAAGAAAAGAAAAAGAAAAAGAAAAAAAACCCAGAAAAATAATAGCTGAGTAAGGGCAGCTAGGTGGCGCAGTGGATAGAGCACTGGCCCTGGAGTCAGGAATACCTGAGTTCAAATCCGGCCTCAGACACTTAACACTTACTAGCTGTGTGACCCTGGGCAAGTCACAACCCCAATTGCCTCACTAAAAAAAAAATAGCTGAGTAGACATTGTGTGAAGAGACATTTTCACCACTTTGAGGAGTGCTTGAAAGATTTCTTTCCCTCTTCCTTCCCTCCACTACCCCCTACCAAAAGACTCCTACTTCCCCCACCCATCTTCTTGAATTTCTATTATTTGGGATTCATTCCTTTGAGTTAAGGGGACAGCTAGGCGGCTCAGTAGATAGGGTGCTGGGCCTGGAGTCAGAAGGACTCTTTCCTGAGTTCAAATCTGGCTTCAGACTCTTAATAGCTGTGTGACCCTGAGCAAGTCATTTAACCCTGTTTGCTTCAGTTTCCTCATCTGTAAAATGAACTGGAGAAGGAAATGGCATATTACTTCAGTATCTCTGCCAAGAAAACCCCAAATAGGGTCACTGATACATGAGTGAAAAACACTAAACAACAATTACCTTTGGGTTAAACACATTTTTTCACTTTGAATTAAACACTGTAGTCTTCTTATCACATGCAGATACTCTTTGTAAGGATCATCTATCAAATCATTAACATTGTGTGACTTAGGGAGCAACTAGGTGGCACAGTGGATAGAGCACCAGCCCTGGGTTAAGGAGGACCTGAGTTGAAATACGGCCTCAGACACTTGACGCTTACTAGCTGTGTGACCCTGGGCAAGTCACTTAACCCTCATTGCCCCACCAAAAAAACCCCAAAAAACATTGTTTGAATTAGTTTATCTAGTTCTTTCTTCCCTCACTTACTGTAGTAAGAGCTCTGGGTTTATTCTTCAAAGCCTACACTGACACTGGCAGGCTGGTTCTTCAGAAAGTGACTGGCTGGCTACTGATTCCACTGAGGGTTCTAGAGTAATGTCCTAAGAGAAGCAAATATTTTATACAAAGATAGATTTAGTTACATTCTTTTGTTTGTTTGTTTGTTTTGGTGAGGCAGTTGGGGTTAAGTGACTTGCCCAGGGTCACACGGCTAGTAAGTGTTGGTGGGAGGTGATACTTCTGTTGCCTCCTATGTACAGGAATTACAGACCAGGCTACATGAACTCCATGAGGCAGGAGCTGTGGTCCAGGCAGGCCCATTAGACTTTTCATTGCACAGCCTCAACCCAGGAGATAAAATATATGTAAAGAATTTTCAGAGAACCAGTGGAACCCAACCTGCCTGGGAAGGACCTTTTCAGGTATTATTGACAACTCCTACTGCCATTAAAATTGGTGAAAAAGACTCATGGATTCATTGCTCTCATGTAAAGCCTGCACCATTCATAGGTGAAGAGATTTCAGATAGACCTGAGGTAGACTCTAAAGAGCTAAAAACCCTAACGATAGCAACTGTTAAAGAGCAAAGAGAGTTCAGAGGAAATAGGCAGTTCCCATTTGATAATCCCACTGATCAGTTAAATACTTTGGGACTCAGTCTTCATAAAGTATCAGGAGATGGAAATTGCCTTTTTAGGGCTTTAGCAGACTAGCTAGAAGGTCACTGTAGAAATCATCTCAGACATAGACAAGAAGCTGCTTCTTATATGATTAACCATAGACAAGAGTTTGAGTCTTTTAGAGTAAATGACTCCCCTTTTGAAGAATATGTTGACGAATTAAAGAAATTTGGAAAGTGGGGAGGAAATGATACAATTGTAGCATTTGCTAAGCAGCTCAGCTGAATGTGGTAGTTCATCAGTTAAATCAGCCCTTATTGACAATCAGTGGCACAGACAAAACTGATGCTAGAGAACTCCACATTTTCTACCATAAAGAACATTATGACAGCATTAGAAAGATCAATGACAATTCAGAAACCCCTGCCACTTTGGCATGCAGAGAATTGGGGAACCAGTTAAAACAATGTGGCATACCCCAAATTCTAGCAGCTTAAATACCTTAAAATTTAACAAGCATTTCCTTCTACAGGCAAAAGTTCTGTCCCAGACATTTTACAATTGGATCCCCAGCATCTCTCAGCCATAAAGGAATTAAAACGGGCCTTGTTATCAGCACCTGCCCTAGGACTACCAGATTATAGTAAGCCTTTCACTCTCTTTGTGCATGAACAAAGGGGGGTGGCTTCTGGAGTTCTGACTCAATCACTGGGGCCTAAGCAATGCCCTATGGCCTACTATTCAACTCAGCTGGACCCTGTAGCGGCTGGAGCGCCACCTTGCCTTAGAGCAGTGGCAACCACAGACCTTTTGGTAGAAAAAGCCTCTGATTTGGTCCTAGGTAACCCTCTAACTGTGCAATGCCCTCACAAAGTGAAGGCTCTCTTACTACGTCACAGGACACAAGCCTTTTCAGATCAAAGGCTGGCTAAGTATGAAATAACCCTGTTAGGTAATGAGAATATCACTTTAAAACGCTGCACAGTTCTCAATCCAGCAACACTACTCCCTAACTTACCATTCTCGGAGGAACCATTGCATGACTGTGCTTCTTTAGTTGATATGGCTGAAAAACCCCGTGATGATCTTTTTGATACACCTTTAGAAAACCCTGATCTTGTCCTCTATACAGATGGTTCCTCATTTATGAGAGGGAACCCGTTTTACTGGAGCTGCTGTAGTTTCTGATTATGACACCCTCTGGGCAGCTTCTCTGCCTTCCCATTTTAGTGCACAGGCTGCTGAACTTGTGGCTCTTACACAGGCCTGTAATATAGCCAAAGATAAGAGTGCCACCATTTTTACTGACTTGAAATATGGCTTTGGCATATGCCACTTTATTGGTATGATTTGGCGTCAATGAGGCTTCCTAACATCCTCGGGCAAGGCTATTGCCAATGGGGACCTTATCAAGGACCTCTTAGATGCCCTGAAACTGCTTTCTTCCCTAGCCGTTGTACATTGCCCTGCCCACACAGGGAATAGTGATCCTGTTTCAAAGGGAAATGCACGAGCCGATTCTGCAGCCAAGCTTGCTGCATTAGAAGCTCCTGAACATGTATTTAACCTTTCACCTTCTGAGGATATTCCTTCCAATCTAACCTATGACGATTCTGAAGTAGAAAAGTGGAAAAAGAAATTTAAGGCGAAACAGATCAATGGCATCTGGGTGTCTCCGGAAGGTAAGCCACTTCTTCCCCGGAAATTCTACCACCAGGTATGCCTCTCTGTTCACAGAAAAGGTCATTTTGGTACACAAGGCATTGTAGACTCTATTAAGAGAACCTGGATAGCACCAGGTGTGACTAATACAGCATCTCGAATCTGCTCGGGCTGCTCCACATGTCAATCTTATAATCAGTATGCTTTTAAGGCCAAAGCTTATGGAGGGTGTCCTCTAGCATTTGAGCACTTACAGATTGATTATATTACTATGCCAAAAGCAAGACATTATAAATTTTGCATTGTTATAGTTGATCAGCTCACTCGGTGGGTGGAGGCCTTTCCCAGCCCCCGAGCCACAGCTGCCTTTTTGCCAAAATTCTTCTTAAAGAGATAGTACCTCGTTTTGGCCCACCAGCCCGCATCGATCCTGACAAAGGCACACATTTCACTGATTCGATTTTATCCCAAATCTACTCTTTCTTGGGAGTGACTCCAAAATTCCACACGCCCTACCATCCACAAAGTTCAGGCCAAGTCGAACGTATGAATAAAGAGCTTAAGAGTATGACTGGCAAATTATGTACTGAAACCCATTTGAAATGGCCTGATGTTCTACCATTGGCATTATTCTATCTACGCAGTAGACCAAGAGGAGAACTTCATATATCTCCTTATGAAATGCTTTTTGGTCACCCTCCTATCCAAGCTAAAACTTTTTCCCCAGTTTATACATCACCTTGTAACTACCATACAATAAGAGCTCTAACTAGAAAACCAGAAGTTTCTTCTATTTACTAGTCTGGGAGATAAATTTAGGGAAAAGTTAAGTAGGGAAGATTTATGATCTAATATCCAATTTTAAATCTCACAGTGTTAAGTGTCCAGATTTGAACTCAGGTACTTCTGAATCCAGGGCCGGTGCTCTTTCTACTGTGCCACCTAGCTACCCCGTAGTTATAGTCTTTCAATTTGGGGGATTTTGATGAGCCTGGTTTTTTGGTCATATTTTTATTTTGGTAAACTTTTCTCAATTATATATTTATTTAAAAATTTTTACATTTCATTTTTTTCCAATTACATGTAAAAATCATTTGAACATTCACTTTTTAAATTTTTGAGTTCCAAATTCTCTCCCTCCCTCCCTACCTCTTTCCTTTTGAAGGCAAGCAATTTGATATAGATTTTACATATGCAGTCATGCGAAACATATTTCTGTATTAGCCATATTACCAAAAAAACCTCCACCCATAGTCCAACTCCTCCCCCCCCAATAAAAATTTTAAAATTATGCTTCAATCTGCATGCAGACTCCAGCAGTTCTTTCTTTGGAGGTGGATAGCATTTTTCATCATAAGTCCTTCAAAAAAGTCTTGGTTCATTTGTATTGATCAGAATAGCTAAGCCATTCACAGTTGATCATCATACAACATTGCTGTTACTGTGTAGATTGTTCTCCTAAATTCTGCTCACTTCACTTTGCATCCGTTCATCTAAGTCTTCCAGGTTTTCCTGAAACCATCCTGGATGATCCTGAATTCTTGTAAATAGTTACTGAATACATAAGCAATTGATTATGAAATCAGCTCTTGCAGAAGAAAACTATGCAGCTCTCTTTGTTAAGCTGGGATAAACGAGCTTCCTATTTACTGGCATATTCTAATCTGTATAACTTCTCGGATTTCTGTTTGCTCTCTGCTTGGATGAATGGGCTGACTTGTTATTCACCCTTTGTGATGGTTACATAAATGTAACCAGTGTTTGGTAGAAGGGGTTCAAGACTGGTTGTAATCTTGGAGCAGCCCTCCCCTTTTAAGGGATAGTGGCCAAGGAAGCAGCTTTTTTTGTATCAAATGGAAATCATGCCCGTTGACAAACAGTATTGAGAGGTATCTCTTAATGTTTTCTGTGAACTATTTTTAGACAACTCTCATGGGCATACATAACCATATGAATAGCATACACTTTGCACATGAAAAAAACCTTTTAATTATCTGTGATTCACTCCATCACATTCCCCACAATGTCTATTCCAAACATTCTCAAGCTTCTATGACACCATCACCTCACTCCCTCTTGGGAACTGGGGGTAGCTAGGTTGTGCAGTGGATAGAGAATTGACTCTGAATTTGGAAGGACATGAGTTTAAATCTCACCTCTTGACACTTACTAGTTGTAAGACCCTGGGCAAAGCACTTAACCCCAATTGCTTTAAACATCCAGGGCCATCTTCAGTCATCCTGATATATATCTTGCCACTGGACCCAGATGGCTCAGGAAGAGATAATGAAACTGGTGACCTTGCACAGCCCTCTCTCACTTCAAAATCCAATTCGGTGCAAGTCATGACATCATGTCATTGCCCTCTTTGGCAATGAAGTCCAAACAATGATAATCACCTCAGGAACTGATCTCCCCTGCTGATTGAAAAGGCAAGAAATATGATATAAATTGTACATGTGAAGTCATGAAAAATATCACTCTCATTTCTTTTCTCAGTTTTTCCTCTAGCTCTCTTATTTGACTTTTAACTGTGATAAAATAATGGGACTTGGCAGATGCCCAGGGGCCCCCACCTGAAGTTTGGTTTGGAATTGATTGAATTGGGTGAGACTGAGAGACTAAGTACCTACTTGTGATGATTAAATCTGAACCACACCTGGCTGGTCCTGAGTAGGGTGTTGTTCTCAGAAGTTGAACCTAGTTAAGGTTGATTCAATTGATATCACACATGGCCAACCCTGAGGAGAGTGTGTTCTCAGAGGCTATGAACTGAGACATCAACAGGAGACCACTCCTTACCAATTAACTTGAAGAGCCTCTCATTTCTAGGAGGAGGACAGGAAGTAAGAAGTGGGGGGCGGGGCTGATAGACTGAGGCTGGCTCTTTTGGTTTGAGACATCAGCTTGGTGGCAGGACTTCACCTGGGCTGTTAGGAAAGCTAGGATTTCCATGCTATAAGGAATCTGTTCTTAATCTTTCTCTCTCTTCACTATCACATGTCTTTTAATAAACTCTTGGTTTATTAAACCTAAACTCTTGGTGAATTTATCAGTTATTTTAGCCAGCTTTCCCCCAAGACTGGAGGGGGGGGCAGATTAGAACCCACAATTTTAGATTTTTAAACAACACATAACCTATATGGATAGGCAATTATTTTAATTTTATCTGTCACCAAATTGTTTACCAGATCTACTACAAACTTCAACTCAATGGGGATTGTAACACAGTTGACCCTAACTGCTCTATTTGCTGTTTTTTGTGTATAACATTCTGCATCCTGCCTCCAAGTTTTGTATATTTAATACTACTCAGAGTATTCTGTGAGATCTCTGGGTCTTCAGATTCAGCAGGAACTATATGTTTGTTTGGATCCTGTAAAACTATTCCCACCATTGAAGTATGTGTCATGGGGCTGGGCATATGACACCAATTAAGAACAGTTACTAGATCTGCTCCAAATTATTTTCTGCTAAAATGAGACTTCATAACCTTTTCCTCTTAGGCTAGTATTGAATTACTATACCATACTCCTAAAATCATCCTTCTGAAATGTTTAGGTACTTTTCTCCAAGGAGAAAATGGATCAAATAGTCATTTATTTCTTCAGGGCCTTTATTCTATAAAAATACTTATACATTTATATACTATAGTCATAACCAATTTCATGAGAAGTTATGTAGTCTTAGAATCAGAAGGAACCTCAAAGGCAACTTAATCTACCCTGTAACTGAATAGGGATCCTCATCTCCCCATATGTTAACCCTAACAAGTGTTCATCCTTTCTTTGTTTGAAGACCCCTAGTAAGAAAGAACTCATTCCTTCCCAAGGCAACCCATTCCATTTTTGAAAACATCTGTTAGGAAGATTGAGACATAATCTTGCTCTCTGATGAATCAATCCGTTGTTCCAAGTTCTACCTTCTAGGGCCAAGCAAAGTGAGTCTAATTCCTCTTTCATAATATCACATTTCAAATACTGAAAAAACACCTATCATGCCCCACCTATACTAATCCATCCTTCATACCACTGCCAAAATGATCTTTCTGATCCATAATCTGTTTATATCACTTCTGCCCAAAAATATTGTCTCCCTGTTACCTTCTGGATAAAATTTAAACTCCTGATGGCCTTCCATAACAAGGGAATATCCTATCTTTCAAGCCTTATCTCATATTATTTCCTTTCTCATACTCTGTTACAGTGAAATTGAACAATACTCTGATCATGTAACTGTCACATCTTTAAGTAGTTTTTTCAATATCTAACAGGTCCTCTATCCCCAACTCTGATGACTGTACTCAGGGTACAAATGCTTTCTTTTTTTTTTTTTGAGGTAATTCAGGTTAAGTGACTTGCTCAGGGTCTCACTGCTACTGTCTGAGACTGGATTTGAACTCAGGTCCTTCTAACTCCAGGGCTAGTGCTCTATCCACTGTGCTATCCACCTAGCTGCCTCATAGCAAATCCTTTTTTTTTTAAAAAAGAGATGATACGGGGGCGGCTAGATGGCACAGTGGATAAAGCACTGGCCCTGGATTCAGGAGTACCTGAGTTCAAATCTGGCCTCAGACACTTGACACTTAACTAGCTGTGTGACCCTGGGCAAGTCACTTAACCCCCATTGCCCCGCAAAAAAAAAAAAAAGAGATGATACATGAGTTTGAAATAGTGGTTATAATGGAAGTAATTAATGGGGTAGGAGTAGAGGGTAGAGTATGAGCAAAGGTGTGGCAGTAAGAATGAACATGACATTTTCAGTCAGTCAGCTACTATGTGGGTACTTATTGCTATGCTAGGCGCCGGGAGAGGCAAAAGAGTCATGTTGGTCATACTGAGTTTGATGTAATGATGACTGATTGAATAGAAATGTTCCAAAGGCATTTGGATAAAAATGGTATTTTAGTGTAAGTGAAAGAGAGTAGGGCTGGAATGTTATTTGCATAGAGGTGGTCTTCGAAGTCTTAGGAATGAGTAAATTCTATGAGAAAGTGAGAGTAGAAAGAGAATAGAGAGCTGATTATGGACTTAAAGCCTATGTACTTTTTTTTTTCAGCTTTGTCCCCAATATGTGCATATTTGCATGATAATTAATTACAGATGCAATTAATTGCACTTAGGCTCTAATTGGTAGAAACAGTTGGTCGCTTGCTGCCAAAGTGTTTATTGTTACTTGACACATTTTGATTATATCAGTAGCCTGCTAGACACTATAAAACAAAGACGACTACATAATTGCTACACTTTCAGCCAGTCCCTGAATAACAAATGATCAGAGCTACGCTGAGTTCAGAAAGTGAATAACAAGATAATAACAATATCTTATTTCATAAGATTATATACCTTAAAATAGAGTTTTATTTGTACATTTTTCTTTTTGAAATTTTTTTTTTTGGTGAGGCAATTGGGGTTAAGTGACTTGCCCAAGGTCACATAGCTAGTAAGTGTTAAGTGTCCAAGGCCGGATTTGAACTCAGGTACTCCTGACTCCAGGGCTGGTGCTCTATCCACTGTGCCATCTAGCTGCCCCTGTACATTATTTATTTTATTTTGTTTTTGTTTTTGTTTTTGTTTTTTGTTTTTTTTGGTAAGGCAATTGGGGTTAAGTGACTTGCCCAGGGTCACACAGCTAGTAAGTGTAAAGTGTCTGAGGCTGTATTTGAACTCAGGTTCTCCTGAATTCAAGGCCAGTGCTCTATCCACTGCGCCACCTAGCTGCCCCTGTACATTATTTTTAAAAGCCTAAATTAGACTCATGGCAGTGGGAAGGAGGATCGGGGGACAGTTGTGTAAACAATAGAATGTAATCACTAATCAGAAATGGTGATGAGGAAGAGGCATGGATCCAAGATGACTAAATGGTTTCATACTTGAGTAACTAAAAGGATGATCTACTCAACAGATGAAGGTAAGTTAGGAATAGAAGCCAGTTTTACAGAGCAGATGGAATCAATTTTAGATATAGAATCCTAGAATATGAGGGCTATAAGGGACCTTAGAGATCCTTTCATTTTACAGATGAATAAAGTGAGGCACAGAGGAATGACATGGCCAAAGCTGCAGTACGAATCAGTGGCAAAGATGGGACTAGACCCTTGTCTATTCTTCTGACTTTAAGTCCATTGCTTTCCCTCCTAAGATTTTTGTGAAGGAGAACATTTGATGTGTTTTTAGGTAATAACATTTAAATTTAATAAGCAAAATAATTAGATTCTTCTATAGTTGAGTTCAAATCAAAATGTGGAATTTAAACAATATACTTCATCGCATGTTAATTAAATTAATCTGGCATAGTTAATTACAAAGTCATCCAAGAAATGGTATTCTTTCAATATGGATGAATTATTTTTTTTTAAAGCCAATCTGGTCTCCACTTGGTTTAACTGCTAGCTTTCTTATATGTCATTTCTTGTTTTATGTGAGATTGGATTCTTATTCCTTCCTTGTCTTGAATATCTCTTTCATGTTCCAAGCTCCCTTTGAAGTCAGACTTTTGAAAAGAATTCTCTGAGAAGAAAGATAAATGTGAGCACATGGAGAAATGACAACCTGGACCATCAAGATTGAAGCTATTCAATACTAACCTATAATAGCCATAAGGCATTAATTATCTCAGCAAGGAAATTTACATAGTGAAGTTCTATATGAATATTGTCTCACTGATAAAAACCAAAACAAACATTGATTTCATCTTAATTTTGTCATCTCCGTTTAGTGCTAATAGTATGTGCTATGGAAAAGTCCCTAGTTTGAAACATCTAGTACCTTTAGCATCCTGTTCTTTTGATTTCCTATATTCTATGTTAATGTTAATTTTTAAGGTATAGAGAGCTAGAAAGAAGTTTACTCCAGGGGTAGCTAGGTGGTGCAGTGGATAAAGCACTGGCCCTGGATTCAGGAGGACCTGAGTTCAAATCCAACCTCAGACACTTGACACACACTAGCTGTGTGACCCTGGGCAAGTCACTTAATCCTTATTGCCCTGCAACAAAAACAAAACAAAACAAAAGAAGTTTACTCCAGGAAGGGTGTAGGCTGATCACATGGCAAGAATGATGGATAACAAAAAAACCCCAAAAAACAAAACCTGGTCCTCATAGAATAATAAAGAGCATAAAGAAAGATTTTCAGGATGTTTGCTAGATTTTCTCTTTAGGATTTATGGATGAATAAAGAGCTGCACAGAATAAGAGGGTGTGGATATGCATCAGTCTACAACCATGGAGGGAATGCCTACACATGTGAGATTGCAAATCATTTAAGTATTAAAGTATGTAGAATTTAACCAAATTATTTCTACTTATTAATAAAGAGAGGACACAAATGAGGGGGAAAAACTCTTTTCCTTTAAGGTCTAGTCCACAAAGTTGTCAAGAAAGTATTTTAATCCTTAAAGAGTTTCATGTGTTGCTTTTTTTTTTTCTTTTTTGGTGAGGCAATTGGGGTTAAGTGACTTGCCCATGGTCACACAGCTAGTAAGTGTTAAGTGTCTGATGCTGGATTTGAACTCAGGTCCTCCTGACTCCAGGGCCAGTGCTCTATCCACTATGCCACCTAGCTGCCTCTGCTTTTTTTTTTTAATTGGTAAATAACTTTATAAAAGAGAAGCAGCATGGTGTAGTAGAGAGCTGGCCTCAGAGTAGTTAGAAGTATCTGTGTTCAAGTTTTGCCTTTGACATATAGTGACTGTGTGAAGCTGGGTGATTTGCCTAACTTTTTAGTGGCCTAGGCAGTGCTTTAAGATTGTAAGTTGCTAGGTGGCACAGTGGATAAAGCACTGGCCTTGGATTCAGGAAGACCTGAGTTCAAATACAGCCTCAGACACTTGACACTTAACTAGGTGTGTGACCCTGGGCAAGTCACTGCAAAACCTTTGCAGGGCAAGTGCCCTGCAAAAAAAAAAAGATTGTAAGTTGTGGGGCAGCTAGGTAGCTAGGTGGCACAGTGGATAGAGCACCGGCCCTGGAGTCAGAAGGACCTGAGTTCAAATCTGGCCTCAGACACTTAATACTTACTGGCTGTGTGGCCCTGGGCAAGTCACTTAACCCCAATTGCCCAGCAAAAACAAAAAAACAAACATCAAATGTTTTGTGAGACTGGGGAAATTAGCCCTTCACATTCACCTTGGCTCTACCTACATTGTCCAAATAATTCTCTCCAGGTCCATATCTTTTAGTAAGCCAGGCCAGGGGTTGTGCTTATCATCCTGCCAATGGCCTCTTTAAAAAAAAATAGCACTGGAGTAGCTATATGGATGCCTTTCTTTGACTCCTCAGGGCAAGTCCCAGAAGGAGCATTATATACCATGTCGTCTGGGAAATAAAAGGAGAGTGTGTCAGAGGACAGAGTTACGACTCTTTTTTTTTTTTTTTTTAAGTGAGGCAATTGGGTTTAAGTGACTTACCCAGGGTCACACAGCTAGTAAGTGTTAAGTGTCTGAGGCCAGATTTGAACTCAGGTCCTCCTGACTCCAGGGCCGGTGCTCTATCTACTGTGCCACCTCGATGCCCCAAGTTGCGACTCTTAAAGATGCTATAGTCCTCCCACACTTCCCAGTGTCATGAAAGGCAGTGGAGAAGAATTAAGGATCAATCAAGGTTTGCTCCAATCAAAAGTCCTTCAGCTCTGAGACAGAACATATGTAACCCACTGGAAGGGGCCCAAAGTTCAATATAACAGGTGTTCTCTTCTGTTTGCCCCCATTACTCTAATATGCCAAGGTTTAACATTTTTATAACAGAGACATCATTAGTAAAATGGAAGAGCATAGCTTCTTTCTTTCAAAAGGCATTATGAGGGGCGGCTAGGTGGCGCAGTGGATAGAGCACCAGCCCTGGAGTCAGGAGTACCTGAGTTCAAATCCGGCCTCAGACACTTAACACTTACTAGCTGTGTGACCCTGGGCAAGTCACTTAACCCCAATTGCCTCATCAAAAATAAAAAAATAATAATAATAAAAGGCATTATGAGACAAAGGAAGTAACCCCCCCACATCATTATTATAATATAAAGTTTTGATTTTCTATTGCCTGCCAATGTCTTGGCTATTAAGATGACTAAGAAGAAGAAAAAAGATGATTAAGAAAAAATTCAGACAACCTCATAGTTGAGAATGAGATCCAGAAGACTTGCATTAGCAGGGGTTTGATTTCAGCTATGTCAGGTTACCATATGTTACTTGGTTTTAGGACAATGACCTTGATTCAGGCATAAGGAGGCACTTGGGGTCATTCTTTTCTTACCAGTGCTGTCAGTGGTAAACTTTGTAATGAGAAGCCTCTTTATCACCTATGGATATTAAATTAGCCTTGTTGAAATTCCTAGCAGCAATCTTATGCTACTCATCACCTGTAAATTTCCTAAAAATAATGTTCTTCATACTTAAAAAAATACCCCACTGATGTCATACTCCTTTCTTAAAATTCAGTTTTTCATAATATAAATGTTATCACGGGGGGGGGGGGCAGCAGCTAGGTAGCACAGTGGATAGAGCACCAGCCCTGGAATCAGGAGGATCTGAGTTCAAATCTGACCTCAGACACGACACTTATTAGCTGTGTGACCCTGGACAAATCACTTAACCCTCATTGCCCCCCCCCCCAAAAAGAGAGCTAACGATTTCTAAAGGTTATCACCATACTTTTGGTTTTCTAAGGTTTTATAGCCTGTTATTTGGATAGAGAATGCATTTCTTTTGCCTATTCAGTCAGCTTATAAGAATATTTGTAGGTTCCCTTCCTAGAGGGCTACTGCTATACTGATAGTTTCTAGAGATCTGCATTCCTAAAACTGTAGTTCACAAGCCCCCACCAGTGAGCTCCCCTTAATAGTCAGCCAGAAGACACAGTTAACTCCTAGTAAAGGTATTTATTATGATGACATTTGGAAAAAACGATAGTAACAAAACTTACCCCCATAAAACTGGAGTACATTCAATCACAAATACAGTGTCTATAGGAAGAATGGGGGAACAGAGTATAATGATAGTGAGGTACATGTATAGGAAATACTTGGAGCCAAGGTAACTCATGCCTCTAGTACTGCAGGGTCTTTCTGTCCTCATGAAGGCCTCTCAAATGCTAGGGCCAGTTCTCTCTTGAATCAATAGCTGGCTCTCTTTTCTGCTGCTAGGAGTCATGTTTCTTGAACTGTGCCCATGCCTGTCTGCCTACAAAATGTGTATCTCTGTTTAGTCAACCATGCCTTATGCTCTCCTAACTGACTAACTCCTGAATTGGTGATGGCATGTCCCCTTCTAGATGAGTAGCTCTGATACTAAATGTTATGGCTGATGTGGGAGGAAAGGAGAGAGAAATTTCCTCTTCTCTGCCCCTTTCTTCTACTGCCTTCTGATAGAAGTACAGGTGACACAGTCCACAGAGCTGTTCTCAGTCTATGCTGTCTCAAGATCATAAATTTTAGCCTTTTGGGGGGAGGGTGGGGCAGTGGGGATTAAGTGATTTGCCTAGGGTCACACAGCTAGTAAGTGTCAAGTGTCTGAGGTCAGATTTGAACTCAGGTCCTTCTGAATCCAGGTCCCATGCTCTACCTACTTCGCTACCTGGCTGCCCCCAAGTTTTATCCTTTTAAGGAACTTTTGGGGTATGTCCAATATTTCACTGCCCTTTCCATTTCAATCAGGAAGAAATTTGTTCATGATGTGTAAAACCATTACCAGGCATGGCTCCAACCTTTTGTTGTTATTGTTGTTTTAGCTGTGCCTGACTCTTTGTGAATCTTTGGGGTTTTCTTGGAAAAGATACTTGAGTGTTTTGCCATTTCCTTCTCCAGCTCATTTTACAGATGAGGAAACTGAGGCAAACAAAGGTAATTGACTGGACCAGGGTGACACAGCTAGTAGTAGTGCCTTAGCTTGCATTTGAATTCAGGTCTTCCTGACTCAGGCCAGTGATCTATCCACTGAACCACCTAGCTAACCCTGATTCCAACCTTATAGTTAATTTAATGCTGATTTATTTACCCCTTCCTTTTTGTTACTATGCCAGCTAAGGGAATGGAGGAAATTAATTGGTCAGAGACTACTCCCCTCCCCTTGTTAAATCAGGGGTTTTGAAATGGGGACCTATGAACCTTAAAAAAATATTTTGAGAACTGTATTTCAATCTAATTGGTTTTCTTTGTTAACCCTTGAAAAAACATAATTCTGAAAAGGGGTTCATAGGCCTTACTAGACTGCCAAATGGGTCCCTGAACCATGCACATTAGGTTAAGAACCCCTGTTAAATGAAACAGTAAATACATAATGGGGAAAGTGAAATGGAGATAGTTTCATTTTTATCTAATTGCTACGTTCTAACTTCTTCCAGAGACAGAGATTGAATTTACTTGCTGCATGTAACAAGTGCAGGAGTAGGCCTCTACTACATCACTTACTGTGTGATGGAGATCTGACAAGATGCATAAATGTAGCTTTTTAAAAAATTCAGTTGCTGTAAAAACAAAAGGAGAGGAGTATCTGTCTTCTTGCAGAATGTTATTTGTTACAATTCCTCCCCCACTTTTCTGGTGGTAGATTGATAGGGAAATAAATCACTGGCTGGAGAAAAAGCATTCACTTGTTTTAACAGTTATGTGATGCTAACACAACCAGTTAAAAAATGTGAGAGGCTGGGGCAGCTAGGTGGTGCAGTGGATAAAGCACCGGCCTTGGATTCAGGGTACCTGAGTTCAAATCCGGCCTCAGACACTTGACTTACTAGCTGTGTGACCCTGGGAAAGTCACTTAACCCCCATTGCCCAGAAAAAAAAAAAGAAAAAGAAAAATGCGAGAGGCTCTCAAACAACTGCTTTGTGTTTTAGGTGATTTTTTTTTTTAAGGGATGGGAGGGGAAGCATCTGTATAATGTCAAATAACCAATTTAGCTGATCCTAATCCCTTCTCCCCTCCCTGGCTCCTAACACACCCAACTGAACAGCTGGTTGTTTTGGCCTTGTGTAGTTAAATTTTAAAATCTGCCTAAGAGGCACTTTGCTTTAAGGAAATGTACGAAATATTTTTAGAACCGAGCACTACTTTGTACATCTTCCAGGAGAAATTGGATTTATTCATAGATTCTCCTTTCCCAATAAAAGAATCTGACACCGAGACAAAGGAGAAAGCTTCAGAATCTCTCCGTCTCTCCTTCCTTACCTCCTTCTCTTGTTTCCCTCCACCTTCTTCCCTTTCTCTCTCTCTCCCTTATAGGATAAACTACAAGCCTGCAAAGCCAGGGGATTAAAGATGTGAGAAAATAGAGTGGTTCTGTTCCATCTCCTCTACAATAAGGGAAATAAAATAACTTAGCAAATATATTAAGAGGGTAATGAAGCTGGCAACTTGATTGCCTTTTCGTTTCCAACCTTGTATTGAGAGGGCAGATTTCATTTCCTGCTTATAAAATCCATTTGCCTGACTACAAAAGGTGCTATGCTCTTACACTTTATTTATTTTCACAATTCCAGTCAATCCAGTGATCTCAGTTCAGTGCCTTCTATGAAACAAGGCACTGTAATAGACACTGGAGTTGTTGTTTAGTTGTTTTTCAGTTGTGTCTGACCCTTTGTGACCCCATTTTTGGTTTTCTCGGCAAAGATACTGGAGTGGTTTGTCATTTCCTTCTCTAGCTCATTTTACAGATGAGGAAACTGAGTTAAGTGACTTGGCCAGGGTCAGTGTTAAGTGTCTGAGGACAGATTTGAACTCATGAAGATGAGTCTTCCTGACTGCAGCCCCAGTGCTCTATCCACTGTACCACCTACCTCCCCCAAGACATTGGAGACCTGAAGGTAAAAAACAGCATTGTCCCAGTCCTCTAAGAGCTTATAACCTTCTAGGAGGAGTTGAGTCCTACACAGAATTAATAAAAGGTAGAAACTGGTAAGGACAAAAGAAGGGTTTAGGCAAAGTGCCACATGAAAACTCAAAGGAGGGATCCTTTTCTTTTTTCTTTCTGGAGGGATCCTTTTCTATTGGGGGATGGGGACAGAGAATCAGGGAAGTTCTCTCCACTCTCAGATCAACCATTTTAGTTCCAACCCTTATTGCCTCTCCCTGGGACTATTGTAATATCCTCCTAATTGGTCTCCCTGCTTCCTCTCTATCCCTTCTCCCGTTCAGCTAATTGGCACCTGCATCCGTGGAAGGAGTACACAACCCAGTGAAATCACAGAGCCATCAAGATGTATTATCAAAGTGCAGTTATCCATGTCTAGACTGCTCTTGGAGGGCAAGCTGCCTTATTGAAATTTTGTATCTCTCCCTAACAACTAGCATAATGCTCTGTACACAGTAGGGATTTACTAAATGTTAGCTGAACTCAGTTGGAGTGACATATGACTGCCCAAATAATTTTGAATTATAGCTCTGCTTATATCACTCCCCTTCTCAAATTTCTCTGGAGGTTCCCTGTGGGAAAATGAGAACTCCAGTCCTGTATTTAAGGCTGTGATGTACAAAAAGTTTAAGAGACATAATTTCTGGGTAATTAATTATTTTATTAAGTACGGCTAGTGAGTAATTAATAAAGGGATTGATCATTTCATGTGAACAAAACCCAAAATACCCATCATGGCAGCTTCTTGATGTTTATATGCCCTTAAAGAGTGGGGGTGTTCCCAACAGGGGAAATTAATTTTTATTGGTTAACAATTAGAATGAATATTATAAAGAGGCAGACCTATTTTAATAAGGGGCTGGGGGATTTGACTTTGATTATGTCACTTTTACCTTCAGACCACTACCAAGACAATCTAGACAAAGGATCTACGACCCTCCCCCCAACCCCTCCCCCAAGCCTTAGTAGAACACAATAGACTTCCCCACTTGGATGGGATCTGAAGAAGATGGAGGAGAAAGTTAATCCAGTCTATTATCAGTAATGTCCTGATGTTGGCTGAATAACTTACAAGGGACTGATTTGACCTAGTAGAGAATAATGAAATAGGAAAGAAAAAATCCTGGATCTCCCCAAGAGTAAATGGTCATTAGTATAAGAGAGAAAACCACTTCTCTCAAGTTTCTCTATAATGTGAAGACAATCTACTTTTTTTTTTTTTATTGAGGCAATTGGAGTTAAGTTACTTGCCCAGGGTCACACAGCTAGTAAGTGTTAAGTGTCTGAGGCCGGATTTGAACTCAGGTACTCCTGACTCCAGGGCCGGTGCTCTATCCACTGCGCCACCTAGCTGCCCCGACAATCTACTTTTGCAACATTAATTTATATTACTGCCATTCACGAACTCTACATTCCAGTCAAATTGGACCCCTAACTGTTCCCCAAATCTAGAGTGTGCACAAGCCATCCCATGCTTGGAATGTAGCTCCCTCTTCATCTTTTGTCACTGAATCCATCAAGTTTGATCAAGTTACCACTCAGTTAGGGCCTTCTCTGGAAAGCCTTCCCTGATCACCAAGTTGTTTTTGCTTTTTTTCCCTCCTGGAATTATTTATATTTACCTATGTGTATAGTTTCATCTTATCAATGGAATGTAACTTTTTTGAAGACTTACTTGGCCTTTCTTTTGTCTTTGGGTCTCCAGGGTCTAGCTCAGTGATGGACAAAATGATATGTAAATTCAATTAAATAGATGTAGTTGCTCTTGATCTGGGCCTTGAAGAATTTTTCTCAGGTAGAGATGTTGAAAAAGTGGGGTTCTAGAGTATGTGTGAGAATTTGAGCTAGTAGATTTAATCATGGAAAAGAGCAGATAATAGAAGGGAGTCTTAAATATGCTAATATCATTCAGACGGGGCCTAACATCTGTTTGTAAAATCTCTTTATAAAATCTGAGAAATTTCTGATTGCCTTTGGAAGCCAAGTCTAGTCCTTGACTAGGCAAAGAGTGGCTCTGTTCTAGTGGCCCCTAAAAGACAATTCTGCCAGCCCCAAGCAGCAGTTTGGGGAGATAATATTTATAAAACAAAACAAAATGATCCACTTAGCATAGTGCCTGGCACATAGTAGGTGCTTAATATATGTTGGTTGACTGAGTGTGGCAGTCCTGGAGACAGGTAGGTGGTCGGTGGATAGAGAGTTGGGCCTGGAATCAGGAAGAACTGTGTTCCAATCCAGCCTCAGACACTTACTAGCTATGCGACTGGGTGAGTCATTTAACCTCCGCCTCAGTTTCCAATCAAGAAAGTAATATGGGGGGGGGGGCGGAGAGTGTGGGGAAGAAGTGCTTAGCGCAGTGCATGGCACATAGTAGTTGCTTTATAAATGCAAGTGGATTCCATGGGATGGTGGGGTTGGTGGAGAGAGTCAGAAAGGTAAATTGGTACTAGATTTTTTTCTTCCAAATCTATAATCTCACTGGATGACTTTAAATACCAAAAAACTGAGGGAGGTGACTATTGCCAAGAGGAGGGGAGAGTCTAATAATGCCAAGAAGTGTAAGAATGAGAGACAGGCTATCGAATTAAGCAATTTAATCTTCCCCTCCCTATCCCCTCCCTAAGGTAATCATGCCCTAGGAATCTAAGTCAAAGAGGTCATCTTAATGCTGTCTCTTCAGAGTCTACCGGTTAGGGGCAGCTAGGTGGCACAGTGGATAATGCACCAGCCCTGGGTTCAGGAGGATCTTAGCTCAAATCCAGTCTTAGACACTTCACACTTATTAACTGTGTGACCCTGGGCAAGTCACTTAACCCTCATTGCCCTGCAATATATATATATATATATATATATTCTAGAATCTACCAGCTCCCCTCTAAAACTTTTTTTTTTTTTTAGTGAGGCAATTGGGATTAAGTGACTTGCCCAGGGTCACATAGCTAGTAAGTGTTAAGTGTTTGAGTCCGGATTTGAACTCAGGTACTCCTGACTCCAGGGGGCCGGTGCTCTATCTACTGTGCCACCTAGCTGCCCCTCCCCTCTAATACTTTCAAGACTGAGCAATAATATTACCTATGCAGCTAAATGGGAAGCTAGGTGGTACATCAGATATGAATGGGGTGGGGGGAGGCGGAGGGAGTAGATACTTTGAGCACCAGGCTAGGAAGACAGTTTAGATCTTGCCTCAGATACTTCCTCGATGTGTGACCCTGGGCAAGTCACTTAACACTGTTTGCCTCAGTTTCCTCATCCATCAAATGAGCTAGAAAAGGAAATGGCAAAGCCACTTTAGTATCTTTGCCAAGAAAACCCCAAATGGAGTCACAAAAAGATGTATGCTACTAGAATAATTGAACAACAATAACAAATGCAGGTAACTATGATGACGTGCATATATTAAGAGGATTTAGTATTCTCGTGAAATAAAACTAACAAAGTTAATGATAAGCACAATTATTGTTGTACTGCATGGTAATGAGGCAAAAATGACAAGCAGTTCATGTGTAAAATTATAATTAGCATTACTTTTTTTCTAGCATTACTTTTATGCAGTTTAATCAACCGTTTTAGTGTCAGATTGAGAATGGGGAGGAGACAACTGGGAAGATAAGGAAAGCCATCTTAAGGTCTTTTTGCTTATGGCCTCTGCATCCATAACCTGAATCTCTCCCTTCTCTACTCACACCTAGGTATTTGTTGTTTTTTTAGCCAGGATAAGGTAGACAGTTGGTTATTTGATTAATCAATCAGCCAATCAATCAACACACATTTCTTAAGCATCTCTGATGAGCTAGACACTGTGCTAGGGCATGCAGGGACAAAGAATGAAACAGTTCCTGCACTTAAGGAATTCTTATTGGAAGAGACAACATGTACAAATAAAAGTATATTTAGAATAAATCCATGGTAGTTAGGAAGAGAGAGCACTAGCAGTTGAGGGGATAGGCTTGTCTTTGTATACAATATGGGGCTTAAGCTGAGTCTTAAATGAAGTGATTCTAAGAGGCAGAGATAAGGAAGGAAGGACCATATTTCAGGACTATGGAGTGCAGGAAGGTGAACAATATATTCTGAGACTGAAGAGATCAGCTGGAACCAAGTGGTGATGAACTTTAAAAGCCAAACAGAGGAGTTCATATTTTATATTAGACACTGGAATTTATCGAATAGGGAAATAACATGCTTAGACCTGTGCTCAATAAAAATCACTTTGGCAGGGTGTATTGGAGTGAAGAAAGGGACTTGGGGGAGATCAATCATCAGGCCATTGAAATAGTCTAGGTGAAAGGTGTTGAGATCTTGAATTATGGTGGGAATCATCTAAGTAGAGAAAAAAGAATGGAATTGAGAGATGTTATGGAGGTAGAAAAGGCAAGCTACTAAGGGTGTTTGGAATAGGGCAGAAATGCTTTCACTCCTTTACAAAGGAATGTTTGAAATTAAGTTTTATTATGTTTAATTAGCAAACTTTAAAAAAAATGTTTTCTATTACTCCAACTAAAAGTAAAAAAACAAAAATAAAACCCTTGTAACAAATACTCAAAGTCAAGGAAAAACAAATTCCTATTTTGGCCATGTCCAAAATGGGTGTCTTGTTCTGTATATTTGGTTCATTATTTCTCTGTCAGGAGGTGGATAGCATCCTTTATTCTTGGTGCTCTGGAATCAAGTTGATCATTGTGTTGGTGTATTTAAAATTGGTCATTTTCACAGTGTAATTATAGCACTCCTTTACTGAATAATAAAAATAGGATGGAGAGTACCAGGTAGAAAGCTGGTGAAATGAGAGTTTTGATAGTGAAGGGCGGAAGAAGGAGAAAGCAGAAAAATGTTTGGAGCATGGGCGTGTCAAGGAATGATACTATGTAGAGGTGGCATAATGGAACTGTGATGCTTACAACAAGGTGCCAGGTGTGGGGGGAGGGGCGTGGGGAGGAAAGGTTGTCAAAAGGTAAGAAGAGGGCAGGAGAAAGAAAGTGCTGAAACTTTGGGATCTAGAGATGGATTTCGTATTAAATAAATGAAAATCATTAATTCAGCACTATGCTAATTGCTGGGGATACAAAAAGAAAAGTGAGACAGTGCCTGCCCTCAAGGAGTTTACATTCTAATGGGGGTATTCTGGCCAGGGAAGGATATTTTGGTCTGGGGGGGTCATTAGGGATGGTGAGTGGAGCTATAGGGCAGGCAATTGACATACAGTTTTTCAGATGCAATGTTAGCATCTATGTGATTGTAATTATCAGAGCAAGAGGTGAAAAGGGAGGAATAGAGGTGGATGGTATGAGTTTAGCAGCAGAGTAGAAAATGGCATGAAGTGAGAAGGCATGATCTCAGGGAGTACAGACCTGAGCAATTTAGTTCTTCCTAGACATGGCCTCTGGATTATTGATACACAATAAACAGAAAATGAAAGTAGGAATGTGCTATGGCATTTGAAGACTTGCCCATGTATAATCTAGATAGAATTATTATCGAATGTCTAAGAACTTCACATATCCAAGCAGCAAATGATGAAATCATAGCTTTCTTTCTTACCCGCTGCTTCCTAGACTCAGAGCTTTAGTCTGGGGAGGAGATGGAGGTGAGACCAGGGCAATTGTTTGCTTGGAAAAGTGCCAGATTTTCTATTTGAGATCATGGACTTCTATAATACAGCCATCAATTCAATTTAACCAACATCTATCAAGCACCTACTTGTGCAAGGCACCAAGACTACAAAGATAAGAGTATGTTTATAACCCAATAAAGGAAGTGAGACAAATACACAATTACTATTGAGCTAGAGATAACAACTGGACCTTGAATTAATTGGCCCTGAGAATGTCTACTAATATTTATAGTCTGATAGAGGTACTTAGTTAAATGACTTGCCTAAACTTATACAGTATACATTGGGGGAGGGATTTGAACCCATGTCTTTTTGAATGGGAGGCTGACTATTTACTAAGTCACCTCAACCTCTCCAATTACTTTTTTTTTTTTTTTTTAGTGAGGCAATTGGGGTTAAGCGATTTGCCCAGAGTCACACAGCTAGTAAATGTTAAGTGTCTGAGGCCGGACTCCAGGACTCCAGGACTCCAGGGCCGGTGCTCTATCCACTGTGCCACCTACTGCCCCTCCAATTACTTAAACAATAAAATTAATATAATAAATATAAAAAAGTGTGCAAAAGTACAATAGAAATTTGAGAAGGAAGAGATTACTTCTAGGTTGGAGATCAGGTTGTAACGATTGGAATAACGCCACCTGCTGGATACTAACTGTAGAAGAGTTCTGCCCATGAAGAGAAGGTCTTTGAGGGCAAGACCAGGAGTCTTGTCTTTGGTATCAGGAAGTGACGCGGACTAGTGGGAGGAGGAAGGAAGAGACAGGCGCGGAGTCTCGGGCCTCTTTCCTCTGGACTCTGGCGGAGAAGGGAGCTAGAAATGCGCTCTCCCTTTAATAGATAGGAATCTAGACCTTTCTCTCTCTCTTTACCAAATTCTTATTCTCCTTAATAAATGCTTAAAAGTCTAACTCTTGCTAAAGCTTATAATTTATTGGCGACCACTCATTAAATATTTTAGACAGACTAGCTAGAATTTTAACCCTTAACAGATGGCTGACCACGAAGAGGAAAGCTAACCCTCAGTCTTCTTCTGATCTGCTGGTTGGGTAAGAAATTTCCCCTCCCTCTCCCTTTAACTGCTAAGTACTGGTGTACTGGCTGTGTTTTTCCTTTGAATTTTTTCGAATGGACCTTTTAAACTCCCTAATTATCCTATTTTTGATTTTGGTCTGTTTAACCAGACAAATGGGAGATAAGATCATGTTAATGCTTTGTTTTTGTGGATTTTCTATTTTTCTTTTTATTTTTGTTAAAAGAGCCAGCAACTTACTCACACAAGGAAATATCTCTCCCTCTCCCAACCATGCTTTTTCAGAGAAACCTGAAGAGATTCCTGCAGCTTTTCCCAGTTCTAACAGTAATTGTTGCTTTAATTTTGCATGCCTGGAGGCAATGACCCACCCTCTAGAAGCTTTTAATCCCCTAGCACCTGGAGGCAAAGTGGGGGAAGAGGAATCCAGGCCTGAGTTCAAAATCAAGTCTGATTCAAATTGCTCTGGTCCCTCCCCTCCTCTCCAGACCCCACCCTCTACTCCTCCTATGGCCAAGCCCATTGCTTCCCCTGCCTGGGAAGTCCAGAGATCTGATGCGCATGCTCAACTTTTTCTACCTGCATTTGCAGCTTCAGGCTCAGCCCTTCCCCGGCCTGGCTGTGCTTTTGAGACAATCTTAGAAAACTCTTTAAATTCCAGATATGCTCGTTTTGTTCATAATTTTGCTAACCTGCTTTTGTCTTTAATTAGTAATCTTATAAAGCATTTGTATGGTGAAAAGACTGACAGACAATATAGAGGGGTTAAAGAAGAAAAACTTAAGCTGAATAAGAATGACAATCAACATAGTTCAAGACTCTGCCTCTTTTGCCATGGAAGGGTATATATTTTACAGAAATGTAGAAGTAAGCAGCAAGGTATTGATATGAGTATTGGGGATTTTAGATATTGGAATCAAAGGTGTTCTGAATTCACTCAGAGTATTAATATCAGTTCAGAGGTTACATAGGATTTCTATGCTATTACATATACATTTTGAAATTAATGGTATGGGTTTATTTTCATAGAGATTTTCATGCTTTTGAGATTGTGTTTTATATTTAGTTTTTAAAACAAGGAGAATATTTGTAAAAGCTTTTTATAGTCATGTGATCAAGTTTATATTTTATAATACTCTTATTAATATTAAGTTCACATTCATTTAGACTTCCTTAGTTTGAATTTCATTGTCTTTTATTGTTCCATGTGTATTTTCTTCTATTCATTTGTCTATCTAATTTTGAAACATTGCAAGATGGTTTTGATTTTATTATACAATGTTAATTCTAGGAGTATTGTGCTCCCATATTCTGAGTTGTTTGTTTTTGTTATTTTTTCTCAACTGATTATTTGATCAAACTCTTTAAAGCATTTCCCTGGCAAATTGGTTGCCATGGCAAGTGTAAATTGATTCTAGAAGTATTATTTTTGATAAGCATATTCCCAAAAAAAAAAAAAAAAGAGGGGAACATTTGTAAAAGTTTTCTATTTTCAAAAAAAAAGTTCTTTGAGATTCTGTTATGCTTTAACTTGTATTTAAATATATTCAGATTTTTCACAAAAGTAATTGTATACTAAGTTTTTAAAAAAGGGGTATTATTTGAAATTGTTGCATAATTATATATTGTGTTCTGAGTCAAGATGTATTCACATTTTTTGCAATCATTTATTATCCTCAATTTTTAAATACATATGAGACTTGGATTATGGGAACTTATCATTTAAGACATTAATTGCCTTTATTCTGAGTTATCAGATGCCATCCAATCACAAGAGGAATACACATGAGGGGAGACATGCATGAAGTCAAGGTATGGCCAAGGGAACGGCTTTTGACAAATGTTGAGGTTGGATTCTCTTGGTTTAATATTTTATTTTATTTTTCCCCACAATATTGTACAGATGGCTGGAAGTATTGATCCCACCCATCTCACTTCTACACCTGGCTTCTATGCTCCCTCCTATATGCCTGATGCCATGGACATCTCAATCCCATGCATCTGATTAAGTCTGACTCAGTTTCTTCCAATATGTTCGGTGGCATGGACATATATTCCATCCACCTCTTTTAAGCCTGGCATACTGTATGGGCAGTACATACTGCTCAAGTGTGGGAATGCTCATATCCCATCATTTCTCTGTTCTTTTATGGTAACCCCCATAATTATCTCAGGTGTCATGATAAATACAGTGTTGAATTTGGCCTTGACATCTGTTACCAATTATATTAGATTTTTTAATTTCTCATAATGGCATGAGGATAATTAGGCAGATGATGCAAAAAGTGATGAAACAAAGATAAAAAATTATTTTTAATAATTAATATCGCAGCAATTGTCTTCTCAATTACCCTCCATAAGGGGGGGACTATAGTAATATTATAATTTTAAAGAATGTTTCAATTTTTGTTTTATTATATGTTTCATGTGTAACAACT
The DNA here is from genome assembly GCF_019393635.1 of Dromiciops gliroides. Taxonomy (NCBI): domain Eukaryota; kingdom Metazoa; phylum Chordata; class Mammalia; order Microbiotheria; family Microbiotheriidae; genus Dromiciops; species Dromiciops gliroides. The sequence goes on along the minus strand of NC_057865.1, from coordinate 234,738,091 downwards.
AAGATTCTGAATTCCCTTAGACATGTTTTTGAGAACTTTCATTGTTTGATTTGATTATTGACAAAGCTATTTTAAAGTTGTGTTAAGCTCAATTTTGTAGGAAATTTCCTGGCTGATTACCAGTATCCACACATCAACCCCTGAAAAGACTTCCATTCCACGACTACACCTAGAGGACATCTAAGAAAAGACTTTCAGAGACTTTAAATGAACAGTTTTGATTTGTTGTTTTTGTTTTTGTTTTTTTTTTTTCTCTTTCTGTTATAATATACACCATCTGTAATATGTATTCTCTGCAGAGGCCCTCCCTTTGCAAGACTAATGTCAAAGCGTCAGTTCATGAGGACAAAAAAAAATCGCCCCTCTGGACAAAACTTTCCTCTCTTCCTTTTCTATATTGTTGTTCACATATTATTAGTTATCAATAGTTATTATATTCTTTTTACTGTTCCGTCAAGGAAACATTTTGCTTCTTGAGGAACAACAGGGGGGACTGTAACGATTGGAATAACGCCACCTGCTGGATACTAACTGTAGAAGAGTTCTGCCCATGAAGAGAAGGTCTTTGAGGGCAAGACCAGGAGTCTTGTCTTTGGTATCAGGAAGTGACGCGGACTAGTGGGAGGAGGAAGGAAGAGACAGGCGCGGAGTCTCGGGCCTCTTTCCTCTGGACTCTGGCGGAGAAGGGAGCTAGAAATGCGCTCTCCCTTTAATAGATAGGAATCTAGACCTTTCTCTCTCTCTTTACCAAATTCTTATTCTCCTTAATAAATGCTTAAAAGTCTAACTCTTGCTAAAGCTTATAATTTATTGGCGACCACTCATTAAATATTTTAGACAGACTAGCTAGAATTTTAACCCTTAACAAGGTAAAGCTTCATGGAAGAGGTATATACCTAAAGTGCCCTCTTATAGAAAGGAAAGATTTCTTTTTTTTAAATAGTATTTTATTTTTTCCAATTACATGTAAAGACAATTTTAATATTCATTTTAAATAAAATTTTTGAGTTCCAAATTTTCTCCTTCCCTTCACCACCCCTCCCTAAGATAGTAAGTAATTTGATATAGGTTATATATGTGCAATCATTTAAAACATATTTCTGTATTAGTCACATTAGGAAAGAAGAAGCAGGACAGAAGAAAAGAACCATGAAAAGAATACAGAAAGTGAAGATAGTATGCTTTGACCAGCATTTAGACTCCATTAGATTGTTAGGACTAAAATTCTAGCTAGTCTGTCTAAAATATCTAATGAGTGGTTGCCAATAAATTATAAGCTTTAGCAAGAATTAGATTTTTAAGCATTTATTAAGGAGAATAAGAATTTGGTAAAGAGAGAGAGAAAGGCCTACATTCATCTTTCTATTAAAGGGAGAGCACATTTCTAGCTCTGCTCTCCGACAGAGTCCACAGGAAAAAGAGTGAATCAGAGCACCAGCCTCCCCCCTTCTTCCTCCCACCAGCAAACGTCACTTCCTGACACCAAAGAAAAGACTCATGGTTTTGCCCTCAGAGATCTTCACCTCATGGCGGAGCTTTTCTACAGTAAGTCTCCAGCAGGTGGTGTCATTCCAATTGTTACAAGATCTTTCTCTGAATGTGGATAGCATTTTCCATCATGAGTCCTTTGGAATTAACTATCTTGGATCAGTGTATTGATGAGAAGAGCTAAGTTGTTCACAGTTGATCAATGCACAATGTTGTTGACACTGTGTACAATATTCTCCGGGTTCTGCTTACTTCACTTTGTATCAGTTTATGTAAGCCTTCCTGGGTTTTTCTGAAATCTGCCTGCTTCTCATTTCTTATAGCACAATAGTATTCCATTGCATTCATATACCACAATTTGTTCAGCCATTCCCCAATTGATGGTTATCCCCTCAATTTCCAGTTCTTTGCCATATATATGTATATGTATAGATATACATATATACACATACATACACACAAATATATATTTGCTATACATTTCTTTGCCAGCTGCTATAAATATTTTTTTTACATGTAGGTCCTTTTTTCCTATGGAAAGGAAGGATTTTTAACAGATAGAAATGTGGGCAGGGTGACTATTCTCTATTCTAAGACTGTGTGTGTGTGTGTGTGTGTGTGAGGGGGGACATGGAGGCAAGATATAGCAGGATGAGAACAGATGTTGGGTAGCAACCCAATTTAGTTGGATCAGAGAGTACATGAAAAGCAGTAGAGTAAGACAGGATTGGCAAGGCATATTGTAGCCATATTATAGAGATGCTGAATGCCAAGTTAAAGAGCTTATTTTGCTTTATTTGATAAGCAATGGGGAATCACTGAAGGTTTTCAAGCATAGCTATTGTGTCTGATCTACAGAGCCATACGTTAGAAAGATCCTTTTGGCAGAAGTGTGAACAATGGTTTGGAGAAGGGTTTGTAAGACTGGAGGCAAGAGCACCAGTTAGGAGGCTATTAGAATAGTTCAAATAAGAGAAAATGAGTTACTGAACCAGGATGATAGCAATGAGAATGGAGATTAGTTGACAGGTATCAGAGGTATTTAGGATATAGAATGGATGGGACTTGGAACTGTTTAGATATGGAAGGTAAAAGAGAAGGAAGAATCAAAGATAACCCCCAAGTTTTGGAGCCTGAGTGACTGGGAGGATAGCAGTATCATAAACAGAAAATTAAGAGTTTAGAGTAAGAGCGCACTCTTCGATCCAACTAAACAGAGCTGCTTCCCAATGCCTGTTCTCATCCTGTTCTCTCATGCCTCATGCCTTTGTTTTGTCGAGATGATGGGTTCAGTCTCAAACTGTTTGAATTAGAAGTGTCTATAAGATATCATGGTGGAGGCAGTTGGAAATGCAAGACTGGGACTCTTCATCAAGGCTGGATAGGACTGGTGACACAGTCATTTGTACAGGGGAATATTGAAGACATGGGACTGGAATGAGATCACCAAGGGAGAGTGTGGAGAAAGAGTAGCAAGAGAGAGGAGAGAATTAAAAATTCTCTCTCTTCAAAGCCCTAAATTAACTTCAGAGCAATTACATATCCTATAGATAAATTCTTAGACCTTCTCAAATTCAGGGTTAATGGAGAGAAGGGAAGGGTTTAGCAACTTTTGCACCAAGGCTATACTAATGGCACTGTGCCATGCCTGTGGCACTGCCAGCTTATTCAGCACACAGATATGAGAGAAGAAAAGGAGAGAGGAACAAAGGTAAAGGAAATATAAAGGCAGAAGAAAGAGAAAACAGTGAGGAAGTAGGGAAAGACAAGTGAGTCATAAAAGAAATGAAATTCAAATAGGCACTGAGAATATAAATGCAAAATGGAAGATAGTGCCTGCCCTCAAGGTGCTTCTATTCTACTATTACTAAAAAGTAAGAGTAAAAATGTTATCTAGGGGCGGCTAGGTGGCGCAGTGGATAAAGCACCGGCCCTGGATTCAGGCAAACCTGAGTTCAAATCTAACCTCAGACACTTGACACTTACTAGCTGTGTGACCCTGGGCAAGTCACTTAACCCTCATTGCCGCCCCCCCCCCCCAATGTTATCTAGATCCCACAATATAAAGCTAGTATCGAGATAGAAGAGAACATTAGGATAGGTATCTTCAGAAGCAGTTCTGATCTACAACCTATCTTCCATAGAAATGCCAAAGTAATTTTCCTAATGGAAAGGTCTGAATTTGTTGTCTGCCACCCTGGGTACCTCTTCTCCTCATTAGTGACTCATCCCTTTCCTGTATCTCTATATGTGTTGTCTTCCCATAATATAATGCTTCTTTCCCCAATCAATATAAGCTTCTTGAATGTAGGAATTAGCTTGCATGTATTTGTATCCTCAGTACTTAGCATAGGGCTTAGCATAGGAAATCTATCAATCAATATCTCTATTTTTTGACAAGTTTTTAAAAGTTTATTAAAATATGCTTATTTACAGTATGGAGAGACGTTGCCTAGATGATTTCTTTTAGGTGGATTTGTAGCCTCACTGAAAGGCTGGACCCACAAAATAGTGTTAAGCATCAACATCAATTGTTTTTGGCCTTTGGGAAGCGTTTTATTGGAAGAGTAGTCCTTATTTGTTTTTATTGTTTGTCCTTCCTTTTTCCTCTGTTTCTGTATGTCTCTGTCTCATACCTATCTATCCAAATTGACCTCCTTGTGCCTCATTGCAGGACATTTATTCCCCAGTCTTTCTATGCCTGGAATGCACTTGCTCCTCATCTTCATCTTTTGAAAGCCCTAGTTTTTTTCCAAAACTCAAGCACTACATTTTACTTTTTCTCATTACTATCTCCACTCCCCACCCCATCTGACCCCGGCTGCTAGAGCCTTTTCTCAAAAAAAAAAAAAGGAATAAATTTTATATATGCTTATATGTCTACATGTGTCTCATGATGGAATTAAACTTCTTGAGAGAAGGCACTATTTCATTTTTGTCTTTGTACCTCTAGTACCCCAGCTTTGTGGATTAACTGATTGAGGCAAGGTAGAAAGGGCAGGTAATCCAAGTTTTACATATGAGAAAATTGAGATTCAGAGAAGAAAATTAATTTGCCAAATTCACATATTTAGTTAGTGGTAAAATTATGACTAGAGCCCAGGTCTTTTACCATTTAGTCTGGTTTGCTTTCTGTGGTAGTATCCTATTGCCCACAAAATAGGTATACATTCTTAACAGTTTGGTAACCTCAAGCACACAGAGTAGATGCCAGCTACATGGGACAGGAAATGAAGTCCAGCTTTGGAGATAATTCTCACTTGTGTTTTTATTTCCTCTAGATAACAACAACTACTACTACAATAATGATAGCAGGCATTTAAATAGTGTTTAAAGGTTTACAACAACTGTAGGTAAAATGGCTAAGTGCCATTTTACAGATGAACAAATTGAGACTGAGAACATTTAAATGACTTGCCCAATGTCATTCAGCTAGTATCTAGGGCCAGGATTTGAACTCAGGTCTTCCTGACTCGAGTCTAACACCACCCACTGCATCACCAAGTCCAAGGCAAGACTATTTACAGTCTAGGATCCATTTGCCAGGCTCCTTGAGAAATCTATAGGGTCAGTTTTTTTTGTTGTTGTAGTTGTTCAGTTTTGTCTGACTCTGTCAGTCCATTTGGGGTTTTCTTGGCCAAGATATTGGAGTGGTTTGTCATTTCCTTCTACAGCTCTTTTTGCCTCCCCGGGCAATGAGGGTTAAGCCCAGGATCACACAGCTAGTAAGTATCAAGTATCTGAGGTCAGATTTGAACTCAGGTCCTCCTGAATCCAGGGCTGGTGCTTTATCCACTGTGCCACCTAGCTGCCCCTAAAGTTCATTTTTACAGATGAGGAACTGAGGTGGAGTTAAACAACTTGTCCAGGGTCACACAGCTAGTAAGTGTCTGAGGCTGGATTTGAACAGGTCTGGTCTTCTATACCCTATCTCTCAGTTTCTTTTATTTCCTGGGTTATCTAGGTAGGCAATCCTCTTTCTATTCTAATCTAGATCTTCCTCTTACATCAAAGACTCCTCTTCTTTTTCCCTGGTAGCTAGGATACCAGGCTCTTTTTTGTTTTCACGGGTCTTTAAATTCTAAGTTATTTACTTTCTTTTTTAGTAAACAGAGAACTTATCCCTGTGTACTCAAGATAAGCTGATTGCAACAGGGATTAACATATCAAATGGATAGAAGCCAGATCCCCGAGTTACCAAGTTGTTCATTTACATTCAATAGGGGTAATTTTAACACAGGAGGCTTTTGGAATAGCTACTGCTAGGAATTGTAGTTTAAGGAGGTAATTGCATCATTTAGGCCTTTGCAGAGTGGTCAATAAATATTAAACAGCAAATACTGAACAACTCCTCTATCTTTGTTTCTTTATGCATGAGTCTAGGTGCTAAGGAAACATACCACGAGTGCCCAGGAACACTTATGCCATAGAAAGATAATAAAAGGACCTTTGGTGGGATGTTTTTTTAGATCTCCTGCAGGTTGATAATAATAATAATAATAATAATAACTTACAATTATTATATTATTATTAAACATATAATTAAAGAAAACAATAAATTGAATGATCAGGGGCAGCTAGGTAGCGCAGTGGATAAAGCACCGGCTCTGGATTCAGGAGTACCTGAGTTCAAATTCAGCCTCAGACACTTGACACTTACTAGCTGTGTGACCCTGGGCAAGTCACTTAACCCCCATTGTACCACAAAAAACCCCAAACAAATCCCAGTTCAAGTGCCATCTCCCATTTTTCCTGTTGCTAGTACTGTTCCAGACCCCCTCCCATTACTTTGTATTAAAAAAATAATTTATATTAAGTTAATACTTATATGTATACATGTTCTTTACCTTGTATAATGTAAGCTCCTTGAGGGCAAGGACTATTTTATTTTGTGACAGTGCCTAACATATAGTGGGCACTTAAATGCTTAGTGGTTGATTGAAATTTTTGGATGGGTCCCAATCCCTCTTGTCCAGGACTGAAACTAAAGGCCACCTCAACAGACAGCCCTCTCAGTTGCTATTTGTGAAGGTGGCACCTACAAAGCTGTGCTCTCCCTTAATGCTTGATGCCAACCATCACCTTCACCTTTCTATTGGCCTTACCTTCATCCTATGGTTTGATGCAGTTAATCATTTTGAGCCCCTTATTCCATTTCTATTCACTTCTTGTCAACCTTAACTCTGAGTCACCGCTATTGACTTTCTCTGTTCCTATTTCCAACCTGTTGATTTTGCTGGAAGAAGTCATGAAATTAATTGTGCCAAATGGTTCCGATACAAATCCCTGCCAACTATCAAGCTCAACTGGGTTTTCATTTCTTTAATTAATTTTTTTTTTTTTTAGAGAATCTGTCTTGAAGTTTCAGCTCCCTGAAGGTGCCTTCTCCTCAATGAAGTTATCTCTTATTTCCAGAAGTGGTGGTGCTTTCTCACTTTTCACCTTATCTTGCATTTACTTTTCTGTGTACACATTGTATCTCCCAATAAAATATAAACTCCTGGAGGGCAGAGAATGTTTTATGTTTATTTTTTTTTATCTCTAGCATTCTGTAGTGACTTGCAAGTAGCATACATTTAAGGTTTATTTGTTAAATTGAATCCATTTATATCCAATAAATTGGTAAACTTTTTGTTAATCTTATCTGCTAAAATTAGCCCTTGGATGGTCTCCACTAGAAAATGCCTTGTCATTCTAGTTTGAATTACTGTCTATACTTTAAAGTAATAACATCTAAATGAATACATTTCATCATCTAAAATCCTTACCAATTTAAATTTTAAATTATGGAATATTTCCTTCCATTAGCTTTAATTGACAATATTATTGTGCTGATTTCTGAGTTGCATAATAAGATGAGAAAGGTGCAGTTAAAAGACTGTAGGGAAATACGCACCCAAGTTCTACTTATTTGAAAGAAGCTTATACAGGAAACCTTCCTGATTTTTGGATTCAGGATGTCCAATTTTTAATATTTGCTGACTAATGTTCTTTGTTACTCTACTTTGGTCTACTGCCTGGCACTGGTAAGCTGTAACTATTTCTAGTAACCAATAGGGCCGTGACCATAGCTCTATGATGCAGGGAACTCTCAGCATTCCAGCTTTTAAAGTGAAGATAGGCAAGTGTTAAAAAACAAAAAAGGTGCCAAAGACCATTAACACCAAATCGAGACTTTCTCCCTGATATTGCTCGGGGGAGGGAGAGGAAAAGGGAAATGGATAGAGCTCTGAAAAAAAAAAAAAAGACAATTTGGGGGGTGGGAAGTGAGTAGTTGTTCTAAGCATCTTGTTTCAGGAACCAATACTTAAAAAAAAATATAACTAACAATACAACAAATATTAAGTGTCTTCTTTGTGCCTAGTACTGTGCTAAATGCTGGAGATAAAAGAAAATTTAGATTTTATATGTTTGGTCTCTTTATCTATATATTCCTGGCATCTGACACAGTGTAAGCACTTAATAAATGTAGAGTTGTATGTCCCCATGTCTTTGGAGGTCTAGTCCTGTCAAGAATTGCCTATTGCACATTTTGTACTGGTTGGAATTATTGTTCTGTCCCATTTTTCTTGGCAGAGATACTGGAGTGGTTTGCCATTTCCTTCTCCAGTCTATTTTATAGTTGAGGAAACTAAGGCAGAAAAGGTTAAGTGACTTGGCCAGGGTCACACAACTAGTAAATATCTGAGGTCATATTTGAACTCATGAAGATAAGTTTTCTTCATTCCAAGCCCAGTGCTCTATCCACTGCACCACCTAGCCACCCTAGTTATCTTGTAGACACTTCAAACTCATGTCTAAAATTGATTTCGTGCTCTTTTCTCCCAAAGCCACCTCTTCCTTCCACCTTCCCAAGTTCATGACCTTGGTGTCATGATCACTTCCTCATTCTCACTTCCTCCACATGTCCCATCAGCTGCCCAGTCTTACTGTTACTTTCTCAATAACATCTCTCCTATTTGTTCCCTTCCCCCTACTCCTAAAGCTACCACTGTAGTTCAGACTTCATCTTGACAGCCTCCTCTTTTTTTTTTTTTTTTGTGGGGCAATGAAGGTTAAGTGACTTGTTGAGGGTCACACAGCTAGTGTCAAGTGTCTGAGGTTGGATTTGAACGCAGGTCCCCCTGAATCCAGGGCCGGTGCTTTATCCACTTTGCCACCTAGCTGCCTAACAGCCTCCTCTTAATTAGTATCCCTCTTCCTCCCACCTCAAGTTTCTCCCCATTCTAATCCATTCTCCACACAATTACAAGAGTGATTTTTCCCAAAATAGATCTGATCATATGTCCAGTGATTTCCTATTATCTCTAGGATCAAATATATCCTCCCCCCCCTCCACCCCCATTTGTCAGTTAAAGCTCTTCACAGTCTGGCGCCTGCCTACCTTTGCAGTCTTCTTCCAGGTTACTCCTCTCTATGCACTCTTTTTTTTGTTTGTTTGTTTTGGTTTGGTTTTTTGCAGGGCAATGGGGGTTAAGTGACTTGCCCTGGGTCACATAGCTAGTAAGTGTCAAGTGGCTGAGGCCGGATTTGAACTCAGGTCCTCCTGAATCCAGGGCCGGTGCTCTATTCACTGCGCCACCTAGCTGCCCCCCTCTCTATGCACTCTTTCTGTCCCCAACGTGGTTTGCTTTGTGTTCCTCAGACAGGAGGATCCGTTCATGTCTTTGCATAGGTTCTTCCCTGGGTCTGGAAAGCCCTCTCTTCTCAGCTCAGTGTCTTGGAATCATTCAAGACTGCCCAAGCATCACCTTCTGCCACAGGTCTTTCTCCTCAGCTCCTAGTGCCCTTGCATGTATTTTACACGATTGTGAGAATGTAAGTTACTTGGGAGGAAGGACTGTTTTGAGTTTGTCATCATTTCCTCAGCACTGAACACCATTCCTGACCCACAAGGAAGGGTCTAAGTGCCTGCTGATTGATTGGACTGCTTATGGGGATCTCTATTATCTCCTTTGCTCTTAAAAGTGGCATCCTAGAGATGCCTAGTTTTCAATCTATATATCAAGAAGTGCTAATAGAGACTGTTCTGTATGTGCATTTTAAAAAGGAAAGTGGTATTATTTCAATAAAGATAACATTACTAGTTGCTGAGCAGCTTTATGGTGTCAGAAGTACAGTGGGTACTGTTGTTGGGAACATTTACAGTTAGCTCTTGAAAGTAAACAGAAGGGGAATAAAGGAACTGAGAAGTTGAGTGTGAAGGTACCTTAGGCAGAGACAGAGGCAGAGAGAAAGAGACAGACAGACAGAAAGACAGAGACATATCCAAAGATGGAGATAAAGAGACAAAGAGGAAGAATGACAGAGACAGAGATAGAAACAGAGGCAGAGACAAAGACAGAGATGAAGAGATAAAGAAAGAGACAGAGGCAGAGAGAAATAGGGACAGAAAGACTAACAAAAAGACAGATATATCCAAAGACAGATAAAGAAATAAAGAGGAAGAAAGACAGAGACACAGATAGAAACAGAGGCAAAGACACACAAAGACAGATAAAGAAAGAAAGAGACAGATGGAGACAGACAGAGGCAGAGAGAAACAGAGACAGAGACAAAAAGAGAGACAGAGAAAGAAGCAGACACAAAGAGAAAGAGACAAAGAGAAAGAGACAAGAAGAGTGAAGTGACAAAAACATATGTGGACAACATTTTTTAAATAAGCATTTTAGAATATTTTTAGAACAAATTAAAGAGTTGTGCTTTTCCTCAGTCATATAATTTCCTTTTTGTTTTTCAGATTGATGACTATCCAGACTTTTTGAATGGACCAGAGAGAGAAATTAACCAACACATTCGCATAGTCTATTCCTTAACCACTTTGAAAAATCCCTGTGGAAATGTAAAAGGTGCTTGGAAATTACTATTTCCATTTTCTCGCTTAAAAGTGAACAAAAAAGGTATGGAGTACATTATTATGTAGACATAGTGCAAAAATAGATGGGGTCTGGGCAGCTAGGTGGTGCAGTAGATAGAGCACCGGCCTTGGATTCAGGAGGACCTGAGTTCAAATCCGGCCTCAGACACATAACACTTACTAGCTGTGTGACTCTAAGCAAGTCACTTAACCCCAATTGCCTCACAACCCCCCCCCCCCCCCAAATAGATGGGGTCTGTTTATGAAGAAGCAAACACATGTTGCATTTCCTGTGGTGGTAATGACAACCACACCCACTTCTCCTTGACCACTGATCAGCCTGTATTTTTAAAAAATTAATTAATTAAGATTACTTTTTTTTTTTTTTGGTCAGGGCAATGAGGGTTAAGTAACTTGCCCAGAGTCACACAGCTAGTAAGTGTCAAGTGTCTGAGGCCAGATCTGAACTCAGGTCCTCCTGAATCCAGGGCTGGGGCTTTATCCACTGTGCCACCTAGCTGCCCCCATCAGCCTGTATTTTGATGAGCTACTGTAGTTTAGTGAAAAGAATGCTGCTCTTTCTTGGAGGCAGGAGAGGCACAGGTTCAAATTCTAGCTCTGACATATCCCAACTACATTATTTTGTTCCTCTAAATTTTGGTTTCTTCATCTAAAATGGGGATCATAATACTTTTACTACTTACTTCACTGGTTTGTGAAAGCATTTTTTTGTTTGTTTCTTTTTGTGCAGGGTTATAGGGGTTAAGTGACTTCCCCAGGGTCACACAGCTAGTGTCAAGTGTCTGAGGCCGGATTTGAACTCAGGTACTCCTGAATCCAGGGCTGGTGCTTTATTCACTGCACCACCTAGCTGCCCCCGAAAGCATTTTTTAATGTCTTAAAGCTATACATAAATTAGTTTTCTTTTTTAATCACATAGCCAGTTAGGTTAGGGGTACAGATTGTAGCCATTAACAGAGTCATCCTCTGTGTGACACTAACTTGCCCGTTTATCCTTTATTCGTGTGGCATTAAAAAAGTTCAAGAGTCATAATTTCTGGATAATTTAATCGTTTTATTAATAATGCCAACATTTTAAATTAAAGGTCAGTGACCCTCTCGAATGTCAAAGATAATTATGATGGTGGGCTCACAGCTTTTATGACCTTGGAAGAAGAGTGTTCCCAAGGGTGGCAATGAACTCTGATTGGTTAACAGTTAATGAGACAATGAATATTACAATGAGGGGCTAGCTCTATTCTAATGAACTTTGATTATGTCATTTACTTCTAAATTATCTCCAACCTTGAACAGTCTATTCAAAGAAATTATCCCCACATGAACCTGAGTAGAAAGTTGGGTGGGGTCCAACCAAGATTGAAGAGAGTTAATTTGACCTCATTATCAATAATATCCATCAAAAGACTGAACTTTAGGGGCAGCTAGGTGGCCCAGTGGATAAAGCACTAGCCCTGGATTCAGGAGGACCTGAATTCAGATCTGACCTCAGCACTTGACACTTACTAGCTGTGTGACCCTGGGCAAGTCATTTAACCCTCATTGCCCTGCAGAGAGAGAGAGAGAGAGAGAGAGAGAGAGAGAGAGAGAGAGAGAGAGAGAGAGAGAAACTTTGAAATGAGGACTATAGAAAAAGAGGAAACTTTGGATCTTCCCAAATTATTGGTTATTAATAATAATTTCTTTTGATTCATATTGTTACTAGCACCATCAAAATCTACCTGTATAATATGAGAGAAGATGCCATGCTTTAAATGAATATTTAATGGCCAAAGGTGTTCTATAACTCCACATTATTTCTTGAGTATTCTTCATCAAACTCTCAATGATTATTCCTGGTAAAATACATTGCTAAAAAGAAATTGAATCCTATGATCAAATCTTGTCAGGCTATAGACAAACACAAGTTTCAAAGAAAACTGGCGCCTATTCATAGCAAGACAATTGAACTCTATGGGCTATTCATTTGGTCTTAGATTAATCAGAATTTCCATTAAAAGGGCAGTAATTTCCAGGAAACTGTCTACTTTGTAGATGATCTGAAATTCGTTGGAATTTGGAGTTAGAGAATCTGGGTCCAAATCCTGGTTCTGTCATTTATTAGATGTATGACCCCAGAGAGGCCACTTACACTCTCTGGGCTTCAGTGTCCTTATCTATAAAATAAGAGTGTTGGCTTAATGATCTTCAGGTTATCTTCCAACTCTAAATTGTTATTGTTCAGTCATTTCAGTTGTGAACCCATTTTGGGTTTTCTTGGCAAAGATGCTGGAGTGGTTTGCTATTTCCTTTTCTAGCTCATTTTACAGATGAGGAAACTGAGGCAAAAGGGTTAAGTGACCTGCCCAGGATCACACAGCTAGAAAGTGCATGAGGTTGGATTTGAACTCAGAAAGAGGCTTCGTTCTGATTTCAAGTCAGGTGCTCTATCCATTGTGCCACCTTGCTGCTCACCAACTCCATATAGATAATCCTATTATCCTATAATTGACAAAGTTATGCATTCATGTGATGTTTTTCACGAGACCAAATGGAATAACTCACAGAAAGCATTTTGAAACCTAAAAAAGTGCTATGTAAATGTCAGATACCATTATTTCTACTGGAGGTTTTTAAGATGCTCATCACACTAATGCATGCATACTCTTTGACAGAGAGATACCACTGCTGGGCAAAGGAGGTCAGTGACAAAAAGGAAGCAGCACTATTTGTAGCAGCACTTTTTTTGTAGTAGCAAAGAATTAGAAAACAAATAAATGCCCACCAATTGTGAAAGTGTAACAAGTTATGACACATGTGTATAATAAAATATTACTGTGCTATAAGAAATGATGACTATAGAGAAGGATGGGAAGACATATATATTGCTGCAAAATGGAGGAAACAGAACCAGGGAAACAATATGTACAATGGCCACAAAAATGGAAATGAAAAGACAACAATTAAAAAAAAAGAAAATGCTTTGAAATTATAATCATACAGTTTTACCTTGAAGACGACATTTGAAAATACACCTATTTGCCTTCTTTGCAGAGAGGGAGACTATGGGTGTAGAACTACCTATAAAGTTGAACTTGGTAGCTGTGTCACCCTGGGCAAGTCACTTAACCCCAATTACCTCACCAAAAAAAAGAAAGAAAGAAAGAAAGAAAGAAAGAAAGAAGAAAGAAAGAAAGAAAGAAAGAAAGAAAGAAAGAAAGAAAGAAAGAAAGAAAGAAAGAAAGAAAGAAAGAAAAAGAAAGAAAGAAAGAAAAAGAAAGAAAGAAAGAAAAGTTGAACTTGGTTAATAAGTTGGTTAGTTTTGCTGAACTGTTTTTCTTCCCTTGTTTATTCTTTGAGACAGCTTAGTGGATGTGACGTTAGCCTTGAAAGCAACCTGGTTTCAAGTCTTACCTCTCACATATACTGACTGTGTGACCTTGTACATCACTTAACCTTTCAGTATGCTTGGAGACTCTTTAACATTACAAGTTTCAGAAAAGGTTGCAGACCTGTATTGGTACAAGGAGTCTTTTCACCTGGGATTTTTCTAAATCAATGAAATCATAGCTCTTGTACCTACCCCTATTCCTTATCATAAGGGGCAGGTTTCCAAGATTGGGAAGTGATCTTTTGGAAAACATTGGTTTTGTAAGAACAAAATGTATCAACAAAAGAAAAAATAACAAACAATTCCCGTCACTGGAGTTGCATTCTTCACAAAGTTGGGGGAAAGGCGAAAAGGTTTGAAGCTAGAACAGAAGCTACTATTTCTTCTTACCTAGTAGACCAATTGCCCATTGTTCACTACCCCTTACACCTTAACTTAATGCCCAAAACATATTGGGAGAGTCGCTTTGAATATTAATTGAATAGCAAAATTGTGCAGGAACTTTGCCCAGTGTTTGTAGACTTTCAAAACAGGGTGCAGTCCCACAGTGGAATACTGTCATGGTGACTGTTTGTAGCCAGTCTTGTAATTAGGCATTTTATTAAGTCCCTTTTTGCTTACCAGATGTCATGTCACACTAACGAGGATATCTAACGGTTGTTTATTGCCTTAAATGCATATTTATCCTTGCATGCAAGCATAATTATTCTTAGATTTCTCTTTCTCAAAGTGTGTGTGTGTGTGTGTGTGTGTGTGAAAACACTCATTAAGGAAAGCAATCCCAAATTATCTTGAGCCAACGTTTTGTAAAATCCTAAATGAAAGGAAACAATAATGACATGCATAGAAGCAATGAAATGACCAAGTCCATTTCTCCTCCAGCTCTATTTTATTTGGGTCTACCAGCCCTCCTTCACTTAAATCCAATTCACTGCAAGTCATGACATCATTCCGATGTCATGGTCTTTTTCAAGAATAAAGAACAAACAACAATTTGCATTTAATTATTAATGGAATTATGTAATTTAGAACTAGCTTTATTTTAAAATATTGCTCCAAAAGTACCTATCAAGTTTGTTCTGAAAAAAAAAAGTCTCTAAGAACCAAAAGGTCAAACTGTTACCACTAGTCATAATGATTATTAGAAAATTACCAACCTGCCTTTCCATTCTTTTATTTTATTTATTTATTTTTTTAATTTATTTTTTTGTGGGGCAATGGGGGTTAAGTGACTTGCCCGGGGTCACACAGCTAGTAAGTGTCAAGTGTCTGAGGCCGGATTTGAACTCAGGAACTCCTGAATCCAGGGCCGGTGCTCTATCCACTGTGCCACCTAGCTGCCCCCTAAATAGTTGGGATGGATTTTTTTTTTTTTTTTTGCGGGGCAATGGGGGTTAAGTGACTTGCCCATGGTCACACAGCTAGTAAGTGTCAAGTGTCTGAGGCCGGATTTGAACTCAGGTACTCCTGAATCCAGGGCCGGTGCTTTAACCACTGCGCTCCATTCTTTTATTATTATTATTTTTTATGGTGAGGCAATTGGGGTTAAATGACTTGCCCAAGGTCACACAGCTAGTAAGTGTCAAGTGTTTGAGGCCGGATTTGAACCCAGATCCTCCTGACTCCAGGGCTGGTGCTCTATCCACTGCGCCACCTAGCTGCCCCACTGCCTCTCCATTCTTGAAACAAAACACCCTGTCCTTCACATTCTCTCTCCTTTGGTACTCACATTCATTTTGTTACGTTCGGCTACCACCTCTATGCAGATGACTCCCAAATGTGTCTGCAAATTGTCATGTGGTTTCAAACCCACCTGTAAATCCAGCAGCTGCCTAGACATTTTCTTTTTCTTTTTCTTTTTGGTGAGGCAATTGGGGTTAAGTGACTTGCCCAGGGTCACACAGATAGTAAGTGTTAAGTGTCTGAGGCCGGATTTGAACTCAGGTCCTCCTGAATCCAGGGCCGGTGCTCTTTCCACTGCACCACCTAGCTGCCCCCTTCCTAGACATTTTCATCAATAGGTCTCCCTGGCACCTCCAGATCAGCATTTCCAAAACTGAACTCAATTCTCTTTCCCCTTAAATATGCTCCTCCCGTTTTTGTCTGATACCACCATTTACCCATTCTTTCATATTGGAAACTTTGGTATAATTATTCCTGGGAATTTTAACTTTCACAAGTGTCCCTCCTTCCCCCATCTTTCTCCATTTTCATTACCATTTTCCTGCTAAAGCCTTTATAACCCTGGACTATTGCAATAGTTTCCTCACAGTTCTTGCCTCCACACTCTATTCTCCAATCTATTCTACATACTGCTGGCAAAAAAAAAAAGTCTTTCTTACACAGAGATTGGGTCAATATTACTCCTCTGCCCCCAAATCTTCAGTGGCCCTATATTGTATTCCAAATAAAGTTCAGATTTTTTTTTTAACCAAGTATTCAAGGTCCTCTACTATCTTGTGTCTCTTTATCTCATATCATTATCCTCCTCAAATACTAAGAACTAGCAAGTCCAGCCAGTGACAATGGATTGTAGAGTATATGAAGGGAAAGTATGGTATAAGAAGACTGGAAAGGTATGAGGGGGTAAGCTATGAAGAGTTTTTTTTGTTTTTGTTTTTGGTGTGAGGCAATTGTGGTTAAGTGACTTACCCAAGGTCACACAGCTAGCAGGTGTTAAGTGTCTGAGGCTAGATTTGAACTCAGGTCCTCCTGAATCCAGGGCCAGTGCTCCATCCACTGCGCCACCTAGCTGCCCCAGCTATGAAGAGTTTTGAAAGCCAAACAGAGGATTTTATATTTGATCCTGGAGTCAATAGGAATTCCCATTCTGGAATGTACTTTCTCTTTGCTGCTGCCTCATAAAATCCCTGATTTTCTTCAAAGGTCATCTAAAGCACCACCTTTCACATTGTCTGCCTTGATCCCTCTCAACTATTAGTGCTTTGCCTTCAAAATTATCTAGTTATCTCTTTTGCATGTATCTGTAAATGTACCTATTTC
This sequence comes from Dromiciops gliroides, assembly GCF_019393635.1. Classification (NCBI taxonomy): domain Eukaryota; kingdom Metazoa; phylum Chordata; class Mammalia; order Microbiotheria; family Microbiotheriidae; genus Dromiciops; species Dromiciops gliroides. Next base: position 234,721,355 of record NC_057865.1, on the reverse strand, counting down.
CCTTTGATTGATTGTAATAGCTTCAAGGGCAAGGGAACTTTTTACTTTTATCCCCGCAAAAGCCTAGCACACGGACGACCATGGATCAGCGAGCGCCTCGAAGAGCCACAGGCCACAGTGTGGCTGTGCAGTCCAATATGGGAGCCGCAGCTCCTGAGTGACTTATAACCGGTAACTGCCACATGCTGTGTTGTATCTACTCCATGAGGAGTAGCTGGAGTGTCCTCTCCAGGGGGCTGGCCTGGGCGGATGAATATGGAAAATAAGCTGTTGCCCATGCAGCAGGTTTTCCCTCTCTTGACATTGGTGGATCCAAAGGAGAGGCAGAGCCAATACAGTTTGGCACCAATGCCGCCGCAGGAGTTGCCAGAGGGATGTGATGTCCAACATCCAACTGCCTAAGGGACTCCAACTCCTGATTTTTCCTTGGGGTTAACTCCCAAAGCCTTTCCCATATATGGGTATAGCCGCAAGGCAGCAGCATATAGTAGGTGCTTGATAAAAAGCTTATTGGTCGATTTTTTCCCCCAAATTATTTTTCAGCTTGTATGACAGTAAGGATTTGAGTTATTTTTTTTTTAATTTTTAAAATTTTTTGTTTTTTTGTGAGGCAATTGGGGTTAAGTGACTTGCCTAGGGTCACACAGCTAGTAAGTGTTAAGTGTCTGAGGCCGGATTTGAACTCAGGTCCTCCTGAATCCAGGGCCGGTGCTCTATCCATTGCGCCACCTAGCTGCCCCGACAGTTATTTTAATATAAAACTATACAAAACAAGACAGGTTAGTTCCTTGACATTATAGCTTTAGTTACAAATTTCAGTGGAGTCTTATGGTTAAAATACATACTATTATAATGGAAGATTTTAATCTATCTGTTAGAAGCTTAATTGAAGGACTGTATTAACCATTAACTAATTCTTTTCTCCTTAGTCAAAGAAAAGAATGATGGTCCCTCCATTCAGTCATCAGCTGGACACAATAAAGAATATGAGAGTATAAATGATTCACTTCTCAGGTAATGTCACAGCTCAGAGAATATACTTAATCACATGTCCAATTTAACATTTAAATTTCAATTGATCTGGGATATTTTTGATCTAGATACTCCTCTCCACCTGTACATATCATGACTTTTCAACCCTTTCTCACTCTGTGTCATGATTAATTGTCAATGGCTTTCTATAAGCCATCCATCAATGATCTAGCTAACATTCTAGATATTTACTGTCAAGGGGAGAGGTGGTGGTTCTTAGGCATTCCTCAATAAAGAATTATACTCTCACACACAGTCCAATTAGAATTAAAGTAGTCTTTTATTTGGATCTATAGAAAGTGACCAAGTGGTAAGTCAAAGACTTCATCACTCAGGGAAGAGGGATTAGAAACATTCTCCTCCTCCAATAGAGAGAAGGCAAAAGCTTTTATAGAGGGGTAGATGGGGTGTCCACTTGAAAACTGGAAAGTTCCTTTTTGGGGTGGGGTGGGGTAAGGAAAGCTTAGATGCTTGTCATATTCCTCAGAATTGAGGGGAATTGTTTTGAAATGATAGTCTTGGGGCAGCTAGATGGTGAAGTGGATAAAGCACCGGCCCTGGAGTCAGCAGTACCTGAGTTCAAATCCAGCCTCAGACACTTAACACTTACTAGCTGTGTGACCCTGGGCAAGTCACTTAACCCCAATTGCCTCACTAAAAATAAAAAATTTTTAAAAATTGAAATGATGGTCTTGACCTTTGGGAAATCTCTGTCTCCTACCTCAGGTCAGGTAGTAGCCATGCCTAATTGACTTTCCCGGCTATAAAATTGTATCACTCCTTACTTCTTAGGGGTGTCTGTCCTGATATCTGTTGGTCAATCTGAACATTAATAGTCCCTTGATTCTTTGATATGACAATTCTGTTATCTGGTCTCTTTGGTCTTGCTTCTCACAGGAGAAACTTCTTTTCTTTTCTTTTTTTTTTTTTTTTGGTGAGGCAATTGGGGTTAAGTGACTTGCCCAGGCTCACACAGCTAGTGTTAAGTGTCTGAGGCCGAAATTGAACTCAGGTCCTCCTGACTCCAGGGCTGGTGCTCTATCCACTGTGCTACCTAGCTGCCCCTTACGAGAAACTTCTGATTTATCCTAAGCCCCATGTCATTTACTTTTTTTTTTTTTAATAATCCATGAGTACCAACTACCTGGATCACATCTTTTTTTCTGTCATGCTGTAAGGAAGAGAGGATGTGATCCCCCTCCTCAATTCAGTTGATGTCTATAGAAAGTCCAGAATGTAATCAAAAAGTGTTAATAAAAATGACTGTAGGGGCACCTAGGTGGCGCACTGGATAAAGCACCAGCCCTGGATTCAGGAGGACCTGAGTTCAAATGTGATCTCAGACGCTTGACCCTGGGCAAATCACTTAACCCTCAGTGTCCCACAAAAAAAAAAAAAGAAAAGAAAAGAAAAGAAAAAAAAGAAAGTGACTAAATCTGAATTTTAGCTGGGATCCTTTTATTAAGAAAGAGGCAACAGAGAGATTGGCTGAGCAAATAAATTAGACAAGCCTCAGGGGACTTTAAATAGCTAAACCTTAAATGAATGTCAGCAATTTGAGTTCAGACTTGAGATCACAAAGTGGGAGCTGACTATTTATGAAGGGGGAGGGAAAGAGAATAATTCCTCTCAAATTAGAAAATTTTGGGAGAAATGTTCTTTTCTACTTCCTCCTTACCACATTGGCCACACATCTTTGAGGAGGAGCTATAGAATAGGAGACACCTTATCCAGTGGGGAGCAGAGACACAGACTCAGACATAAATACAGAGAGACTGAAGCCTATTCAAGGAGCTTAATTCCTAGATCAAGTTGAGTTATGGAAAAGAGCAAACCTGGGCAAAACAGATCTCTATCAAAAAAGAAAGAAAAAAAAAAGATAACTTTTAGGCCCTGCAATACTATGAATTGTGAATGGTCTTTACCACCCCTGTATCCTACATGTATGCCTTCCTAGCATTATATTCTACTTTTGAGTCCTCATTTTTCACCTGGCTGCACTACTCTGGGATTTCTCTGACTTTCCCATCATCCCCCAGGAAAACCTTATCATCTTACAAGATCTCATCAGCCTTGGGACTTCTCTGATTTTTCCACTATGCCCCCAGGTACCTTCCCTTTTCAGCTTTCTTTTATGTTTGTTTTCCCCTTTAGATCATAAACTCCCTGGGGGCAGGGATTGTCTTTTTCCTTTTCTTTTCTGTATTTCTATCTCTAGAATTTAGCAAAGTGCCTGCCCTGTAGAAGGAGCTTAATAAATATTTATTGACTATTGATTGAGCCCATTCTGTCCATTGGCACAGTATTTGTGGAAAAGCACATCATAGGTTTATAGGAGGAATGTTTGTTTTTAAACAGCTGTTCTTACTCCTGTCCAGGTGAGGTAGGGGAGAGACAACCCTGTGCCTAGTGTTGTGTATGTGAAGGGAGATATGATTCTTGATTTGTGGAGAAAATGTTGACTATACGTGTATAAGGGACTTATTGAATTAGTTCCAGACATTCTTGGGAGAAACAGTTAAAGGACTTCAAGAAAGACAACCAGAGGATCTAGAGAAATAGGCATGGACTTTTCTTTTCTTTTCTTTTTTTTTTTTTTTGTGAGGCAATTGGGGTTAAGTGACTTGCCCAGGGTCACACAGCTAGTAAGTGTTAAGTGTCTGAGGTCTGATTTGAACTCAGGTACTGTTGACTCCAGGGCCGGTGCTCTATCCATTGGGACACCTAGCTGCCCCTTAGGCATGGACTTTTGAATGATTACTGTGACCTTCAAAACTAGACTGGTAAGAGAAGCAGGCTCTCCAATGTGTTCCTAATTTTCAGCTTGCTTCACTAGAGACTGCTAACAGAGGACTCCCCTTGAGTAAGAGAGATTATTCCTTTCTTCTGGTTTGAACTGAAATTTTATCTCACTGAAGAGTTATGATTTTCACTAATTCTAGCAGCTGTCTTGACTTTAGTCACCACATCCATGCCAGATAAGTGGAGCATCATTCTTCTAAAAAATTGGATTTTTCCTTTATAAGCTACTGGATTGAGAATTATATATTCACTTATGCATTGGAAAGAATGATTTCATTTCCAAATTTACTCCATAAATTAACTTTTTTTAAATAGAATTTTATTTTCCAAAATATATGTAAAACCAAATTTTAACATCAATTTAAAAAAAACTTTGTGTTCCAACTTCTCTTCCTCCCTCCCTTCCCAACTCCCCCCCCACCCCCCAAGAACTCAAGCAATTCAAAATAAGTTATACATGAGTAGTCATGGAAAAATTCCCACATTAGCTAGTTGTGAGAGAAAACAGTCAAAAAATCCCAAAACTTCGGATTAAGGAATTGTCAAAGTGGAAAAGAAAAAAAAAATTAAAAATGTGTTTCCATCTGTTTTCAGATACTATCAGTTCTTTCTCTGCAGATGAGCTGCAATCTTCATAAGTCCTTCAGGGTTATATTGGATCATTGCCTTGCTGAAAATAACCACATACTTCCCAGTAGATCATGGCCCACTATTGCTGTTATTTTGTATACAGTACATTTCACTCTGCTTCAGTTCATGTAGGTCTTTCCAAGTTTTTCTGATAGTATCCTGTTCATCATAACCTGTATATAGCACCTTAAGCTTGACAGAGAGTTTTCTTCATAATAGCTCAGCAAATTAACTTTACTCATTTACTGTATTCAGTAATCTATAGACTATCTCCAATTTCTATTTGTGGTTTTCTTTAGATCGACGAGTTTACTTGCCATTTAGTATTTTAGATAGTCTTTTGTGTAACTAACATTTTGTGGGGAAGGGCTAAAATGAGGAGTATAAATTAAGGATTACCTTCCTTTTTTTTTTTGGTGAGGCAATTGGGGTTAAGTGACTTGCCTAGGGTCACATAGCTAGTAATTGTTAAGTGTCTGAGGCTGGATTTGAACTCAGATCCTCCTGAATCCAGGGCTAGTGTTCTATCCATTGTGCCACCTAGCTGCTCCATACCCTCCTTCTTAAGAACAATCAGTAAAGCAACTTTCTTTTTAAACCTAGACTTGTACTACTAGATAATAGATATTTGACAAGTGACAGATGTGTGTATATATACATGCATGTACACATGCAAACGTAGACACAGGTATGTCTATGTATGTGTATGTGCACTGTATTTGTGTGCATGTATGTACATGTGCATACACGCATGTGTATAATCTAGCCCAATACACCTCTTAGGGACTGGAAGAGAGATTGTTTAGCCTCAGCAATAATGAAACTTCCTCCACTCCCTCCCCCTCCACCCCAAGGTAACATGCTATCAGTGTAGGCTCAATTCTTCCCTTTTTTTTTTTTTGGATTTTTTTTTTTTTTGGTGAGGCAATTGGGGTTAAGTGACTTGCCCAAGGTCACACAGCTAGTAAGTGTTAAGTGTCTGAGGCTGGATTCGAACTCAGGTACTCCTGACTCCAGGGCCAGTTCTCTATCCACTGAGCCACCTAGCTGCCCCTCAATTCTTCTCTTACTCCCCAAAGGTGGGGTTAGACCTTATCTCCAATAATTTCTATCCATGGCATCTGCAAGCCATCTCTAGATATTTAGACAACCCACCCCACATGATAATCTTCTCTCACTGTTCTATCTTAGTAAATGCCTTTGCTAAAAGCTAATTGTGTTTACTGGCTGATTGTTAATAGGAAACATAAACTGCAGAATTAATCCTAGAACCAGAGGCAGCAGTCATCCTCTGGGGATCCAACCTGTAATTAAAAATTAGGAGAAGTATGGGGACAGGACTATTGTAGATTTCCTGCCTATTGTCCCTTATCTATCAATCAATAAGCATTTTTAAGCACTTACTCTTAGCCAAGCAGTGGGAATACACAGGAAAGGTGAAAACCACCTCTGGCTTTGAGGACTTCACATTTTAATGGAGGAAAACGACATGCACATAGTTACATATAAAATACGATGAGAATAGATGGAAGGTAACCATCCTTATGGAAGGCCTCCTGCAGGAAGATCTACTTGAGCTACAATATGGACAGCATTTTAAAGAGAGTTAGCAATTCTAAGAGGCAGAGATGTGGAGGAAGAATTTGCTATGGGGTATGGTCATTCAAGGGTACGGGGATGGGAGATGAAGCATTGTGTGAGAGAAACAACAAATAGGCTAGAGTGTCTGGGATGGATTGTAGAGTGTATGGAGGGGAATAATGATTAAGAAGACTGGAGGGGGCAGCTAGGTGGCGCAGTGGATAGAGCACTGGCCCTGGAGTCAGAAGGACCTGAGTTCAAATCCGGCCTCAGACACTTAACACTTACTAGCTGTGTGACCCTGGGCAAGTCCCTTAACCCCAATTGCCTCACTAAAAAAAAAAAAAAAAGAAGAAGACTGGAGATACAGGAAGAAGCCAAGACATGAAGAGCTTTAAATATCCTCCTTCCCCCAAAATGGGAGTTTATATTTGAATCTAGCGATAATTGGAAACCATTGGGGTTTGCTGAATGGGGGTGGGATGACATGGTCAGACCTGGATTTTAGGGGGAAAAAACATTTGGGCAGCTAGCTGGGTAGAGAATGGATTGGAATGGGGGGAGAGATTTGGTTCTGGGGGGCCTATTTGAAGGCCGTTGCAACTCACCAGGCAAGAGGCGATGAGAGACACATGTGTACAAGTTATTCTTGGCAATATGCTACTTATTCCTATCACTCATATCTCCATGAGTTTTGACATCATCTGCAATTTTGATACTTTAGAGATTCTGGCCATCACTGTCAGAGAGGATGTCTTTTGCTTTGATGGATTAGAAAGATTCCCAATTGAGAGGGAGGTTCTCCCAGTTCTTCTGTTTGCAGATGACAATGTGATTTTTGCATCCAACCTCAGACTAAAGGATATAATGATTCCAGTTTAATTATAATAAAGGCAAAATCAATTATAATAAGGGCAATTTCATAATAAAGTTGAAATGATCTTGGAAGCTCAGGCTTGTGCAGGTATTATTGCTTTATAAAACAGTGGTAAACACTTTGTTCTTATTATATCCCTAAGGGATGGAGAGAAGCCAATGACCTGTGCTAATGAGACTGAGAAAACTCCTACGTCTCAGCCCTCAGTGCTGCTTTTCCTCAGTAGACAGATTTTTCCATTTATATGTATTTTATTGATTAGGGAACTCAGGAGGGTACTTCACCATTACACTTTTATAAGACCGCCTTTGTGGGAACTACTTAGCAGCTCCCGACAGTTTCAATGTATAAACTCTAAATGAAGTCTGCAGGCAGTTGAACACTTTTCAAAAATGAGACTTTTAATGGCACCAAGTGGAAGAAAAATGCTATTGATATTTAAGTCTGAAGAGTCAGTCTTAGCTGTGTTTCTATCTATTTGCAACTTCTATTGATTCTCAGCAAGTGAAAATAAATGACAATGTATTGCTAGAGAGCAGGGTAAATAGATGGATGAGCTTTAGGAAAAATGACCTGGCTGATAAGTAGAGATAAAGCCAAACAACTCATCATTTGTATGAATGTGAAATGTGCTTATTTGGCACATCCCAGGGGAAAGAGACATAATAATAATAAGTTTTAAAAACCCCAAACCCTAATCACTACAACTTGTGTTTCTATTGTGCTGTTTCAGAACTTCCCAGCCTTCCTGCTAAGAAAATCATCAAGTCTTCATCCAGACAGTATTCCCAGAATCTCTATGTTTTACCTGAGGGCAAAATGATTTGTATTTCCCAACCCTTAATAATAATACTATCATGGGGGCAGCTAGGTGGCACAGTGAATAGAGTACTGGCCCCGGAGTCAGGAGGACCTGAGTTCAAATCTGGCCTCAGACACTTAACACTTACTAGCTGTGTGATCCTGGGCAAGTCACTTAACCCAATTGCCTCACTAAAAACAAACAAACAAAATAATAATACTATCATATTCTTTAAAAGACATTAAAGTAGGGAGCAGCTAAGTGTGGCAGTGGGTAAAGCACCGGTCCTGGATTCAGGAGGACCTGAATTCAAATCCTACCTCAGACATTTGACATTTACTAGCTGTGTGACCTTGGACAAGTCACTTAACCCTCATTGGTCCACAAAAATAATTTTTTTAAAAAAGAAAGTAAAGTATTAAAAAGCATTGTTACACTAAAAAAAAAGTTAAGAGATATTAAAGTATTCTTTAAAAGGCATTGTAAAGTAGGGGGTAGAGTGCTGGTTTTGGAATCAGGACTATCTGGGTTCAGTCCTGTTTTTGACAGCTATTGGTTGTACGACCCTGGTCATGTCATTTGCCTCCTTTGTCTTCTTGGCCACTCTCCAAGATAAGGGTTCTGCATATGGTCTGTGGATGTATTTCAGCAGGTCTGTGAACTTGGGTAGAAAAAAATTGCACCTTTATTTTGACTTTCCTCTAGCTGAAATTTAGTTTTTTGTTCAATTGCTTAAAAGCATCACTCTGAGAAAGGGTACACAGGCTTCACCAGCCTGCTAAGAGGACCATGTCACAAAAAAGACCAAGAACCTTTCTCTAGGAATATAGATTTGTGAGAAAGTGATGACCTGCATTGGTCGAGGGAGTTTCCTGTATCAGTGACATCAAAGATCCAAACATTATTTTCTGTCTCTCCCACTCTTCCTTACTGGGAAAAGAGAGGGGAAACACCTTGTAACAAATCCCTATCCCTATCAAAACCTTGTCAAGAAATTCATTCCAAGGGGCAGCTAGACACAAAGACCAAAAGTAATTTTGTTCTTGCCTTTAAGGAGCTTATACTCTTCTTGAGAGGTATAAATTCTGAGTTTCATCATCACACATCACTGGCTTATTCACCACCCTTTAGGAATATAAGAGCAAAGTGTTTGTTACTGTCTCATAAAGTAACAATACCTGAATAACAACTCAGAGACATGAATACAAAGTAAATACAAATTAATTTCTGGGCTTGTGCTGTAGGAGATCCCATACAACTGGAGAAATTGGGAAAGGCTTCATGTGGTATTTGAGATGGTCATTTTGCATCACAGGCTGGTTCCCTTGTTTATCTGGGAAATTTTCCCCTTCCAACAATCTGAAGACAGAACAAATCTTCCCAGGGTCCCTGCTGTGAGCAACACAATACACATTAAATGGAAATTCTAGGAGCTTCCTTTGCTCAACCTCTCCTCTCCTTGGTCTCAGTGTCCAGAACCGTAAATCCACTGAACTGGCATAATATAATCATTTAACAGAAGTAGGTGGGCTCCCATGATCATTAGCATCAGGCCCTGCACTGATGCTACCTCAAATAGCTCTGCTTCTCCCAAGTGATGGTAGTGTTATGGGCCTGTGGTACTTTAGAAGTTTTCTGGGGGAAATCAAGGAACCTTCTCCTTGAGAAACTAAACCAAAGGACAGACACACCTAAAGAGATGAGTGGCACCAGATCTGGACTGAGTTAGCTCCAAGACCACTACCCTTCATTCCATTATCCCCCAGCCTTAGGGGGGATAAGATTACATGTGGTTGCTGCCTTTGTGGCATGAGGAGGACAGAGATGGCTTGAGAAATTGGAACCACCTCTCACACAACTTCCCCCAGCCACCACCAGTGGGGGATGATCCTCCCCCAATAAGGGAACTTTCCACAGTCAGATGATCACCCCATCAAACCACCATGGTCCACTTTAAAAGTATTTGCCTGGGGGCAGCTAGGTGGTGCAGTGGATAGAGCACCGGCCCTGGAGTCAGGAGTACCTGGGTTCAAATCCGGCCTCAGACACTTAACACTTACTAGCTGTGTGACCCTGGGCAAGTCACTTAACCCCAACTGCCTCACTAAAAAAAAAAAAAAAAGTATTTGCCTGTCTCCTGCTCAGGGAGATAGGTATATCAGAGAGCCACACCTCTGTGCCATGCCTTCTTCTCATGAGAAGAAGTCCAAGGACTTTTCTCTTGGTTTCCTTTTTCTAGCGTCTAAATAAATAATTATTATTATCATCATTATTTTATTTTATTTATTATTTGTTTATATTTTATTATATTTATTGTGGGGCAATGAGGGTTAAGTGACTTGCCCAGGATCACACAGCTGGTAGGTGTTAAGTGTCTGAGGCCAGATTTGAACTCAGGTCCTCCTGAATCCAGGGCCGGCACTGTACCACCTAGCTGCCCCGCCCCAATAAAATATTATTTTATTCTAATTGGATTTGTGTGCAAGAGGGTGTAATTCTTTTTTTTTTTTTTTTAGGGCAATGAGGGTTAAGTGACTTGCCCAGGGTCACACAGCTAGTAAGTATCAAGTGTCTGAGGCCAGATTTGAACTCAGGTCCTCCTGAATCCAGGGCCAGTGCTTTATCCACTGGGCCACCTAGCTGCCCTGGTGTAATTCTTTAAAGAGGAATTCCCAAGAGCCCCTACCCTAAACCCCCACCAATTTCCCCCAAAACAGTGGGAGCCTTTAGAAACAACTGGCTTCAAGGGTTGTTCTGTTAGTGAACAGGAATAAGAAGGAAGGAGGAGCCAGGGGGTTCCACATTAAGCAATACCACAAGAAGGAAGGCTTACAGAAGAAGGAAAAAGGGACACTACAGTGGAAGGAAGGATGAGTAGTTCCCAGGTAAATTAGCCACAACTCCAGGGAAGCCAAAAAGATTTAGACTAAGAAGACTGCTCCATGACCACTGAGCTAAACAGAACTGTGAGGATTTCCTTTCCCGGGTCCATTTTAGCTTCCGACATTTTCCTTGCTCAGCTGCTCTCTGATCAGCAATTAATTTAACTGCTTTGCTCAGTCCTCTGGAACTATTTAGGTTCTACAAGCACAGTGGTAACCAATGTAGCCTGACCTTTCAGTTTCTATCTCCTCTCTTCCCTGCTTCCTCTGCCCCTGGGGAGGATTACCTTAGCTCCACTCCCATCCCTTCTGCCCTCCTAATCATCTCCATGGGCCAATGGTGGGGATGGGTTGGGGTGAAGGAAATGACTTTTGTAATCAGGTGCTGCCTCTCTTACAGTCCCCACCATGAGGTTCCAAACACCAAAAACTGCCTTAGACATCACCTTAACTTTCTGGGGGGGCGGGGAATGCAAGGCATATTTGAGATTGGAGGCAGCAGGTCAGATGCTATATAGCACCTGGATTCTTCTAATCTTGCTTTGCTGGAAAGTCCAAGGACCTCCCATAGTTCATGACCCAGTGCCAGTTATTGATGATCCTCTATCCCTAGCTTTGCCCCATGGACCAAGCCCAAGTGGCCTCCGTAGTATTCCTTCCTGTTTGCCATGCTGCCTGTCTGGGGTTCCAACTACAATATTGCTAACAGCTCCCTATCATTAGATACTGTGTAGGAACTTACTAACTCTGCGACCCTGGGCAAACTACTTAAACTTTCTGTACCCTAGTTTCCTTATCTGTAAAATGAGGGAGTTAGGGGGAAGTTAGGTGGCACACTGGATAGAGCACCGGCCTTGGATTCAGGAGGACCTGTGTTCAAATCCGAGCTCAGACACTTAACAATTACTAGCTGTGTGACCCTGGGCAAGTCACTTAACCCCAATTGCCTCACCAAAAAATAAAACAAATAAATAAATGAGGGAGTTAGCTCTAAATCTAAGTTTCTATGATTTTCCAGGAACCTAAGGAGAGTTTTGCACCACCCCCACCCCAAATCCTAGACTGTTAACCATCCCATTGGCTGGTTCCAGGAGAACAAATTTACCATGATGGAGTAATCATGCTCCTTCTAGACCCAAAGTCATGACTGGGCATTGATGTCCCTTCTTCAGTGGACCAAGTTTTCGAAGGTTTAGTCATGCCCATCTAGTGCAAGGCAGACACAGTTACCAATATATTTATTTGGCAGTGTGTCTTACCTTCAGTCATGGCCAACCTTGTGGCAGACCACTCTTTAGGCCTACCCATGAGGAAGAGGTTGCGGGATTGAGGAGTCAGAGAAGTTTGGAGAGTACCATGTCTTTATGGGTTGATTCTCTTTATTACCCATGTATGGAGAATTTCTAGTCATCCACAGATGAGCCTGCCAGACTTCTGTGTCAGGTAAGGTGGAAGCAAAGCCCTCAACCCAATTCTTATCCCCAGACCGACTACCCTTTCCCTTTTATACCATGGTCCATCTCTTTCGGACTCTTGAAATTGAACTGCAAGGACTCTGGTTATTGGGGGATCACTCTATTGTGAGTTTTGGGATCCTCTATGAACTTTTTGGACCAAGAGCTATGCCATAAAGAGTGAAGACAGGGGCAGCTAGGTGGCGCAGTGGGTAGAGCACCGGCCCTGGAGTCAGGAGTACCTGAGTTCAAATCTGGCCTCAGACACTTGACACTTACTAGCTGTGTGACCCTGGGCAAGTCACTTATCCCCAATTGCCTCACACACATACAAAAAAGAGTGAAGACAATTGTCAGGAAACCACTCTGGTCTCAACTGGTGACCCAGCAGACTAGACTTAGTTCCTTTAGGTCTGAATAAGATAATAATTTAAAGAGCTAAGCATAAATAATCCACTTCCCCATCTTTCTAGGAGTACTATTAATTAGCTGACTGACTCAGCAGCAAGTGGGACTAAGGGAAGGCCAGTTTCCACCCATATTACTGCCAGAAACAATAACAGTTGTCTATTGCCTCCAGTTTTTTTGTGTGTGTGGGGGCAATGAGGGTTAAGTGACTTGCCCAGGGTCACACAGCTAGTGTCAAGTGTCTGAGGGCAGATTTGAACTCAGATCCTCCTGAATCCAGGGCTGGTGCTTTATCCACTGTGCCACCCAGCTGCCCCTCCTCCAGTCTTAACTCCCAGCCAGGTCTCACATCAGTACACCTTCCCCATATCAGGACCAGTGGCATGACTAAGACAAAAAAAAGTTGCTCCCACAAAAGCCATTTGGTTATTCAATCCAACTGCTTCCAGATACCCCAGTTTTGGACAGCTGGCCTTGTCAGGATTGACCAGTGAGGCTGTGACCAGGCAGAACTTCTTGGAAGAATATATTATTCAGAATATTTAAACTCTTGCCAAAGAGGTACAAGGACAGGACGTGTTGAGTGCTGTATGACATGTGTGCCATTATTCTACTCAGTGAATATTTATGTGTCTAATATGAACAAGGGGTCTATGTTAGGACCTGAGGATGCAAAGACAAAATGAAACAGTCCCTACCAGCAAAGAGCCCACAGTCTACAAAAATGGAAATAATCCCTTCCTTTAATGGGCAGACATTTTACTGTAGAGATCTTTCCTAGTTTTATTCTGCATATTTGCATTAGGAAGGACAGAAAACCAATGGATGAGGGCATATTCTGTCTTGGCTCTTTGGGCCATCGATAGGAAGCTGGGGTCAGGTTATAGAGAAAGTCTGCCTGTGTTGTGATTACTAAAGAGTCTTCAAAAGTTTGGGATTGAGACTTTTCCTGCTACTATGATCAGCCTTGTGAGAGAAAGGATTATTACATAACTAATTGTTAATATTGGGGAGAAACAGGATTTAAGTCTTTCTGAAACGTTGTTTTTTTTTTAATCACAAAAAGTATTTTATTATTTCCCAGCTACACGTAAAGATTGTTTCCAGCATTTGTTTTCATGATTTTTTTTTTTTGGTGAGGCTATTGGGGTTAAGTGACTTGCCCAGGGTCACACAGCTAGTAAGTATTAAGTGTCTGAGGTCAGATTTGAACTCAGGTCCTCCTGAATCCAGGGCCGGTGCTCTATCTACTTTGCCACCTAGCTGCCCCAAAGCGTTTATTTTCATAAGATTTTTGGTTCCAAATTTTCTCCCTCCCTCCCTTTTCCCCAAGACAGAAAGCAATCTGATATAGGTTATATATGGACAACCACATTAAACATATTTCTGCATTAGTCATGTTTTGAAAGAAGAATCAGAACAAAAGGGAAAACCTCAAAAAACAAAAAAGCAAAAACAAAAGTAGAAACAGTAGGGTTCGATCTGCATTCAGAAGCCACAGTTCTTTTTTCTGGATGTGGAGAACATTTTCCATCATGAGTTCTTTTGGAATTGTCTTGGATCATTGCATTGCTCAGAAGAGCTGTCTATCACAGTTGATCATCACACTATGTTGTTGTTACTGTCTACAATGTTCTCCTGGTTCTGCTCACTTCACTCGGCATCAGTTCACTTAAGTATGAAACTTCATTTTCTACTGGTACTGGGCCAAGCCAGCATCTGAAAGACATTGTTGATAATGAGATTGGATTAACTTTCTCCTCAATTTTGTTCAGACCCCACCCAAGTGGGGAAGTCCATTATGTTGCACTTAGGTTTGGGTGAGGATAAATTCTTAGATTGCCCAAGGCCAGTGGTGATTATTGTTGTTATTGGTTGTTCTTTGTTCTTTGTTCTCAGAGAGAACCATAATTTTGGGAGGTAATGTCATAACTTACACTGAATTGGATTTAAATGAGGGAGGGCAGTACATCATCAACCTCAACTCTTTCCTCTAGAGCCATCTGGGTCCAGAGGCAAGATAGACATCAGGAGGACTGGAGATGACCCCCCCCCCCCATGTTTGAGGCAATTGAGGCTCAGTGACTTGCCCAGGGTCACACAGCTAGTAAGTATCAAGCATCTGAGGCCACATTCGAATTCAGGTCCTCCTGACTCCATGGCCAGTGCTTTATCCACGTCACCACCTAGCTGCCCCTGATTTGGAAGTAAATGACATGATCAAAGCCATCCCTCAGGCTCCCATTAGAATGAGTCCACCTCTCATTATAATATTTATTCTCTCTCATTACTTTTTTTTTTTTTTGATGGGGCAATGAGGGTTAAGTGACTTGCCCAGGGTCACATAGCTAGTAAGTGTCAAGTATCTGAACCTGGATTTGAACTCAGGTCCTCCTGAATCCAGGGCTGGTGCTTTATCCACTGTGCCACCTAGTTGCCCCCTATCTCATTACTTTTTTTTTTTAAGTGAGGCAGTTGGGGTTAAGTGACTTGCCCAGGGTCACACAGCTAGTAAGTGTTAAGTGTCTGAGGTCGAATTTGAACTCAGGTACTCCTGAATCCAGGGCCAGTGCTCTATCCACTGCGCCACCTAGCTGCCCCTCTCTCATTACTTATTAACTGGCCAGAGTTGATTGCCGCCCTTAGGAACAACCACTCTTCCAAGGGCATATAATCATTGAGTGGGTTGCATGAGGGGTCTTTGGAATTTGAGAGTATCACTGACCCCTTTTCTTAATTGTATACTAGCATGATGATATCTCTTGAACCTTTTATGTATCACACTTAGAAGGCAATCTGTGGTTATCTGCAGCCAGGCATCTATCTTGATTTCCAGGGTTTCCATCCATCTAGGATACTTAATCAACTCTGGACCATTTTTCATCATGTTCCATGGAAGGAAGGGGTTATTTCTAGAGTCAGGACTTCCCTTTCCCTCTTAAGTTGCCATTTAAATTATGGTTCATAATCCTTTTCTTCCATTTCCCTCAGAGGACATGAATCCCAGTCACACTAAACTCACTCCATAGGTGACCCCATAGGTCACACAGCTAGTATGTGTCAAGTGTCTGAGCTCGGATTTGAACTCAGGTACTCCTGAATCCAGGGCTGGTGCTTTATCCACTGCACCACCTTTAAAAAACATTTAAAAAAATGTTTTGAGTTCCACATTCTATCCCTCCCTCCATCCCCTGCCCCCTCTTTGAGTTGCTTAGCAATCTGATACTTATTATCCTTTTTGACGGAAATTATTATTTATTTTTAACATTCGTTAAAAACAAAACAAAACAAAACTTTGAGTTCTGAATTCTCCCTCCCTCATGATTCCTCCCCACCCATTGAGAAGGCAAGAAATGTGATATCAATTATACATGTGAACTCCTACAAAAAAAGTATTTCTATATTATAGACCTATGATTCTATTGCAACTTGGAGGGTGATGTATTCTCAACAGAAATAGGAAAGTTACAAGTTAAGATGAGTACTTCTAGGTGTCTATTGAGTTTGAGATGTTTATAAAACTTCATGGGAAAATATCTAGTGGGCAGTTGATAACATGTGAGTGAAGTTCAGGAGTCATCTGTTTAGAGATGACTTCAACCCAAGGGATCTGATAGGAGTCATATACTTAGAGATGACTTAAGCCCATGGGGACCCGATGAGATCTTCAAGAAAGTCAGGAGAGACAAGAAAAAGTCCCAGGTCAGAGCCCTAGAATACACAGGTTAATGAGGTAGGAGGTTGATAATAATCCAGCAATGGATAGTGAGACAAGTAGAGGAAGCAAGAAAGAGCAATGTTATCAAAGCCAAGGAGGTAGTATTCTGGAAATAGGAATGATCAACAATTAATCAACAAGATTTTTTTTTTTTTTTTGCAGGGCAATGAGGATTAAGTGACTTGCCCAGGGTCACACAGCTAGTAAGTGTCAAATGTCCGAGGCCAGGTTTGAACTCAGGTTCTCCTGAATCCAGGGCCAGTGCTTTATCCACTTCGACACCTAGCTGCCCCTAGTCAACAAGATCTTATTAAAGACTTACTCTGTTTGGAAGTGGGTCAGCTGGATGGAACAGTGGATAGAGCACTGAACTTGGAACTCATCTTCATGAGTTCCAATCCAGCCTCAGACACTTACTAGCTGTGTGACCCTGGGCAAGTCACTCAACCCTGTTTGCCTTAGTTCCTCATCTATCAAATGAGTTAGAAAAGGAAATGGTCGACCACTCCAGTATCTCTGTCAAGAAAAGAGTTGAACATGATGGAAAAGACATTTGTGTGGAAGCACATTGACACTCTTCCCTTAGAAATGTTGAGAGAATATTTAATAATTAACAATTTTCCTAATCGGAAGTGAACATTTATTTAGTGCTTACTGTGTGCCAGGCCCTGTGCTAAACACTTTACAATTATTATCTCATTTGATCTTTACAGCAACCTGTGAAGTAGGTGCTATTATTATCCCCATTTTACAGATGACGAAACTGAGGGAAACAGAGGTGAAGCAAATTGCTCAGGAACATACAGCTAGCTCTTAAGGGTCTAAATCTCGAACTCAGGTCTTCTGACTCAAGGCCCAACACTTTTTCCACTGTGCCATTTATGAGAAAAACTTCATGAATTTTTTTTTTGTCCTAGCAATGAGGGTTAAGTGACTTGCCCAGGGTCACATAGCTAGTAAGTGTCTGAGGCTGCATTTGAACTCAGGTCCTCCTGAATCCAGGGCCAGTGCTTTATCCACTACTCCACCTAGCTGCCCCATGAATCTTTAACTCTCAATTCCAAAACAATAACACTAACTAAAATTTTTTGATATCGTTCTTATCAAAGACTTAGCCAGTTTCTCAGTCCTGAGCCCTACCCTTCTCTGTGATCTGCCCAGGAAGGATTCCTCCCTGAAGTAATTAGGGTGGTAACCCACAGAGCAAGGAATCTTTGCTTAATCCACCTAAGAGATATTACCTTCTTTCTTTATTCCTTGTCTCCATCAGGATAATGGTCACACTAAGAGATGGAAGAAGTTTTTGATTCCTTCTGTTAATGGAAGTGTTTCTTGATATTACTTCTGGACAGTTGGAAAGGAGGATCTGTAAAATGAGTGGTTAAAGAGAGCTTGAATGGGGGCAGCTAGGTGGCACAGTGGATAGAGCACCAGCCCTGGAATCAGGAGTACCTGAGTTCAAATCCGGCGTCAGACACTTAACACTTACTAGCTATGTGACCCTGGGCAAGTCACTTAACCCCAATTGCCTCACTAAAAAAAAAAAAAGAGAGATTGAATGATTTTCTTTTCTTTTCTTTTCTTTTCTTTTTTTTTTGCAGGGCAATGAGGATTAAGTGACTTGCCCAGGGTCACACAGCTAGTAAGTGTTAAGTGTCTGAGGCTGGATTTGAACTCAGGCCCTCCTGAATCCAGGGCTGGTACTCTATCCACTGCACCACCTAGCTGCCCCCTAGATCGCATGATTTTCAGAAAATTATTCTCCAGGAGTCCCCTGAAAGCTAAGATTGTTCAATCAGTTGTTGTGTTTGATGAAGCAAATTTTAACTGAACTTTACATTGAGCTCTGTAATTGATTTTATTATGGAATTTTGTCTCTTGTTTGGGAATATCATCAATTGTTCAGTCTGGCTTTCATTGAATTGAGATTTGGCAATCCAAAACTTCAAGAGGTCAAATGGAATGATAAATGGGAAAAGTTATTACCTTTGTCAGTTATGATATCATTAGAAACCTTGGAGAGCCAGTCAGTCAGTAAATAAACATTTATTGTCTACTAAACAGTTGGCACTGTGCTAAATGCTGGGAATAAAAAAAAATTGGAAAAAGAAAAAAAAAAAGACTCTCCCAGCCCTTAAAGAATTTACAGGCTAATGGGGAAAGACTATCTACAAAAGGAAGCTGAAAAGGAGGTGGGTGAGGAACTCAGCCAGGATTGAGTCCAGAAGGTACATCCAGGTAGGAAATGAAGAGATGGCTGGCCCTCCTTAAATAGAGGTTCTGGAGGAGCTTGCTAATACAAACCTGTTCATTCAGAGAGAAGGGCCCCAGGGGTAGGTGATACTGATAACTTGTGAGTTTCACTGTTTAAGTGATGCTGCAGGATGACAATGTTTCCCCAGGCAAGATAAAGGTCCAGAGGCGTACAGCTGGTGGGAAATGAAGAGAGAACAGCTTCAGTCAAGTGGTGGCAGAAGGCAGGTGATTAAGAAATGAGTGGGAAGTAGCAGAAATGGTTGTAGATGATTCTTTCTAGGAGTGTGGCAACAGAAGAGCTGTTCAAGGGTAGCTTGAAGGAATGGCAGGACTATTGGAAGGTGGTGTGGGTTTTTTTTAGGATGAGATAGACCTGATTATATTTGTAGAACAAAAGGAAAAAAGTGAGCAGGTAGAATGAAAAGTTGCTGAGCGATAGTGAAAGAGGGAAAGCCTGCCAATGTCAGTAGGGAATAAGGAATATGCCAACTCCTTCTGGCCCAGTGTGACAAGGACATGAAAGAAGGGGCAGCTAGCCCTGCAAAGTCTGTGTGAACAGCAATGATGCATTTCTTTTTGGGTGGGGCAATGAGGGTTAAGTGACTTGCCCAGGGTCACACAGCTAATAAGTGTCAAGTATTTGAGGCTGGATTTGAGCTCTGGTCCTCCCGAATCCAGGGCCGGTGCTTTAGCCACTAGGCCACCTAGCTGTCCCCCAATGATGCATTTTCAAGGAAGAGCTAGATTTCCACTGTTAGCCCTGCTTCTGAATTTTATTAAGGGTTTTTTTGTGGGGGGGGGGGAGCAAAGGGGGTTAAGTGACTTGCCCAAGGTCACACAGCTAGTAAGTGTCAAGTGTCTGAGGCCGGATTTGAACTCAGGAATTCCTGAATCCAGGGCCGGTGCTTTATCCACTGTGCCACCTAGCCGCCCCTATTAAGGGTTTTTTAAAAATAAGAGTTTAATATATATATTTTTTTCTTTCTTTCTTTCTTTATTTTTTTTTAGTGAGGCAATTGGGGTTAAGTGACTTGCCCAAGGTCACACAGCTAGTAAGTATTAAGTGTCTGAGGCTGGATTTGAACTCAGGTACTCCTGACTCCAGGGCCAGTGTTCTATCCACTGTGCCACCTAGCTGCCCCGTTTAATATATTTTTAAAGTGCATTTGATCTCAATTGTGACTTTGTATTCCTAAATAGTCTTGGGACATAATCCAAAATCTGATAGTCTTATTCCTTGTTTTTTTTTTTTTCCTCTCTGGCTTTCATGTCCAGCAAAAATAGAGGAAAGAAATTGTTTGTGTTCTTCTTCTTTTTTTTTGGTGGGGCAGTGAGGGTTAAGTGACTTGCCCAGGGTCACATAGCTAATAAGTGTCAAGTGTCTGAGGCTGGATTTGAACTCAGGTCCTCCTGAATCCGGGGCCAGTGCTTTATCCACTGCACCATCTAGCTGCCCCCTTGTTTATGTTCTTTTTAACACAACCCACTTCTTTCATTTCTTGCTCTCTCTTGGGGCCAAATTTTTTCCTTAGAGGTACACAAGCAGCTCCTTAGAGGATATTTTAGCCTTCAGTAACCTCAGTGTGGAAGGATAAGGTAGAATCAGGCCAATTAAAGTTCCTAGAGTTTGTATTTCGAATAAATTTGTGAGAGAGACAGAGAGACATAAAGACAGAGACAGAAGGACAGAGAAACACACACAGAGACACAGAGACAGAGAAGCAGAGAGACAGAGAGACAGAGACAGAAAGACAGATACAGAGACTGAGAGATACAGAGACACAGACACAGACACAGACACAGAAAGACAGACAGGGAGACAGATACGGACAGAGACACAGAGATACAGAGACACAGAGACACAGACACAGAAAGACAGACATAGAGAGACAGAGGCAGAAAGACAGAGATAGGGAGACAGAGAGACAGATACAGACAGAGACAGAAAAAGATACAGAGACAGAGACACAAAAAGAGAAGTTGGGAGTGGGGGTGGAAGAGCAAAGGAATTATTGAACTGCAAATAAAGAATATGATTTGATTCCATTACTAAGCCAGCTTAATTGGTTCCAGCTTAATAAGATACAAAGCCTATTTGTACTGCTAAGAAAGGACATCTTTTATAGAAACACTTATAGCACACAAATTGTCTGAATTATAGGATCTTTATACAAAAGAGAGAAGCAAGAGAAGCTTCAAGAGAAATTTTCTGTAACTTCCTATATTTTACTGAAATATCACATAGCACATTGCTTAGCATTTTAATGGAAGCATACAAGTACTCTATCACATGCATTTATTTTGCATCTTAATTTAATTTGTATACAGTTTTAATATATGTAAATACAAGGGTAGAAAAAATGATTACTTCTTGAGGGCTAAAGCACCTGCCATCCATGTTCATACAAGACAGAACCTTTTACATTCAAATCTTGATGTTAAATATCTTCTATTTTTAGCTACATAGAGAACACAGCATTGGAACCCTAATGCTATGGGGAAAAGAGGGCGGAATAAGATATAATTAGAGCTTTCGAAGGATCATTATGGAGTTGATTTTTTAGCAGGTTGGGTGTGGGAGTGTGCTCAGGTGGGTGCTCAGGAAAACCTATTTTGTGATGATAGAACAGCATTTTGTGGCTGAGTCTGCTGCTTTTCCCTTGTGCTTTAGGAAGTGGGCAGCCTGTGAACAGACATTATTATTGAGAGATTACAGGATGCAGACCACTAAAAGAGATCTCATTAACTTTACAAATGGCATATCTAAGAAAATGAGGATCAAGTGCATTTTGCTACAATAATGATAGCTAGCATTTATAGTAAGACCTGAAGGTTTGCAAAAACCTTTACATATCTCATTTCATTTGACCTTCACAATAACCCTTTGAGAGGTTTTATCCCCATTGTCCTAAAATTGTATTTTGTACTGGTCCCCCTGACCAACCCTCCCTTCTATCTAATCAGTAGAGTAAGTTTATGAATAGCCAAAAATAAAGGGGCAATAGCAGGAAATCAGACTGCAAAGGAAAATCTGGAAATCACATACCAATTGTCCCGAAGAATAAAGGAGCATGATTTATAAACTGTATTATATATTTTCCCCAATTTGTTTATCTTTATTTTTTCTCAACATAAAAAAATTTAACATTCATTTTTTAAAAAATTTTGTGTTCCAAATTCTCTCCCTTCCTCCCTTTTCTCCTCCCTCCTTGAGAAGGCAAGCAGTTTAATATAGATTATACATGTGCAGTCATGCAAAACATATTTCTAGGGGCAGATAGGCGGCACAGTGGATACAGCACTGACCCTGGATTTGGGAAGACCTGAGTTCAAATCCAGCCTCAAACACTTGACACTTACTAGCTGTGTGACCCTGGGCAAGTCACTTAACCTTTATTGCCCCACAAAAAAAAAAGAGAAAGAAAAAAACAACCCTCCATACTAGCCATGTTGTAAAACACAGATAAAAAACCATGAAACCAATTATATATATGTATATATATATTAAAGCATGTCTCAATCTGCATTCAGATTCTCAGTTCTTTCTCTGGAGGTGGATAGCTTTTTCCATCATGAGTCCTTTGGAATTGTCTTGGATCATTGTATTGCTGAGAAGAGCTAAGTCATTCACAGTTGATTGTATCACATATTAACCAAAAGTCATATCCTGGTAATATGTACTGAATCAGGGGAAGCCATCTAGATTTTGTTGTTGGGGCCTTTTGGTCTTATGATATATAAATCCCACATACATTCCAGATCTACACAGTAAAGACCAGCAGATCCCCAAATGGTGCTGATAATTTTGAGATGATTGATATGCACATGCTAACTTTAAATTTTGCTGACAGCTTTGAAATGCTTTGGCTGTGTTAATGAACTAACCCCAAGCACAAATAAAAGTTACCAAAAAACTCAGACCTCAAACTGCTGCCCCCCAGTACTCTTCTGTCTCCTAGGGGTCCATGCTGTTTGAGTGCTCCCAACTCCAATCTGTGGTTATGTTAAGTGACTCATCACCTCTCCATCATCTGCCCCACTGCTGCCTGCTTTCCTTCACCACCCCAGTTGATAAATAGTCAAGTGATATGAACTGACAGTTTTCAGAGGAAGAAATCAAAGCTGTCAGTAGTCATATGAAAAAATTATCTAAGTCATTAATAATCAAGGAAATGAAAATTAAAACAACTCTATAACTCTAACCCTATGCCCATCAGATTAGCTAAAATGACAGAAAAGGAAAATGATGGACGGGGGAGGGGATATGAGAAAATAGGTACACTAATGCACTGTTGGTGGAGTTGTGAATAGTCCAATCACTCTGGAGAACAATTTGGAACTATGTTCAAAGGAATATAAAACTATGTGAACCCTTTCATTCAACTATTGCTACTAGGTCTGTATCCCAAAGAGATCAAATAAAATAGAAAAGGCCCTATATGTACAAAAATATTTGTAGCAGCTCTTTTTGTGATGCCAAAGAATTGGAAACTAATGGGAAAGTCCATCAATTGTGAAGGGGGTTGAATAAATTATGGTATAAGAATATGATGGAATACTATTGTGTTATAAGAAATGATGAAGAGGATGGTTTCAGAAGAAACCTAATGCAAAGTGAATTGAGCAGAAACAGGAGAATAACTGTAAGAGCAATATTATAAAGATAATCAATTATGAAAGATTAGTGATTCTGATCAATACATCGAGCCACCATGCTTCTAAAGGACTCATGATAAAAAAAAAATGCTATCTACCTCCAGATAGAGTACTGATGGGCTTAGAGTGCAGATTGAAGCATATTTTTTGCTTTCTTTTTTTTTTTATAACAAGGCTAATGCAGAAATATGTTTTGCATGACTTCATATGAGTAATGAGTATTGTATTTCTTGCCTTCTCAGTGGGTGGGGGAGGGGTTGGAGAGAGAGAGAGAGAGAGAGAGAGAGAGAGAGAGAGAGAGAGAGAGAGAGAGAGAGAGAGAGAGAGAATTTCAAACTAGTGACTACTAGTTCCTTCTTCAAAGAAAGTGTTTGGACAGGGAAATCCACCTCTATCCAGACTACTCTGGTTGTTTTTCTCCTTCATGAGCTGGGTCACTTTACATTCTAATGGAGGGGTACAAGGACAAGGGCTCATTTTCTTTGGGTTTATACTCTAAACAAAAATGAAGTGTCCTAGTTTCGTGGGGTCCCAGCCAAGATTGAAGAGCGCGTACCTTGAAGGTTAGGACAATTTCATCCATCAACCATGTCCTTCAGAGTGACTTTTTACGGGGGCTGGGCTTGAAATGAGGAAATTGAGAAGAAAAGAGTGGATCCCAAATAAACAATTGCTTATTAACATAATAGTAAAATAAGAATTTTTCTCAGAAGGAAATGCAAACCACTACAAGACTGAAACAACAACAATAGAAATGCACACTATATGTAATGAGCCATCAGCAATTAAAATAAAAAATGAGAAGGTCCTATGAGTGTAAGATTTGAGACACCATGAAAGGGAAAATAGATATTAGAGTGGTAAGTTTTTGGGGAGATTGTGTGCAGTCTGGACCTTTGATTTCATTGGTGCAGGGAACTGCTGGTGTGGGAGCTCCCAAGTCTTGAACCCAGGTCTTTCCATCACCAACATCATACCACCCTTCTTCTCTGAGGTGTGATACTTAAAATATAAAATGTACTTATATTTTTCAAAGCCTTATTTATCAGATTTTTTCATGTTTTATTACAATTGTCCTGTATGTTTAATTTAATGCAATGATAGGAAATTAGGAATGATTCCCTTTCCTGAGTAAACATTCTTTTATTTATTTACTTATTCATTCATTCATTTATCTATCTATGCATTCATTCATTTACTTATTTATTCATTCATCTCTCTCTCTCTCTCTCTCTCTCTCTCTCTCTCTCTCAATTTACTTACTTATTTGTGGGGCAATGAAGATTAAGTGACTTGCCCAGGGTCACACAGCTAGTATGTGTCAAGTGTCTGAAGTCAAATTTGAACTCAGGTCCTCCTGAATCCAGGGCAGGTGCTTTATCCACTTTATCCACCTAGCTGCCCCCAAATATTCTTTTTAGATAAAAGGAATCCCTTATAGTCTCCTACACACCTATTGTGCAATCAGGCTATTTGTTGTTTCTTTGTTTTTTAAATTCCTGCACTGAGAACATGCAATCCTATATCTTGTTTTCCATTTCATGCTACAGGTACCATCAAGAGAGCTGTTTAACAATGCCCAGTGCCTCAACTCTGGGTCATGGAGCTGAGCCTAAGAAGCCTCCTGATGTTGACCAGAGTGCCTTTCGACCGTTGCCCATCCCCTCAGAGAGGAGCTGTTTATCGACCGTATCCACTGGCATCTCAGGCAGTAGCCTCCCATCAGTGACTAATGGAACGGAAAGTATCCTGTCTTATGCAGCTAACACAAAAGAATCCCAGGCACCATCCGATCAGAAAAACTCTCAGAGTGAGATCCAATTCAAATTCAGTGGGAATGGAAATGACTTCTACCCCGGAAATGTCTCCAGGGGCGTTATTTTACCTAGCAGCCCAATACTGGAGAAAAAGGAGTCTGAGCTTCACCTGTATATTATTTCTACTACTTCACCCATGTTTCTACACTTAAAAAGTTCCTGGAATAATTACATCATAGTAAGTGCTCTCTCCTATGCTCCACTGCTGCTTCAGTATACTGGTATCAGGACAATAAAGCCAATGGTCAATTTAGTAATTATATTCCCAATAGTGTTAAGAATTGCCAAAAAGCTCATCAGCCAGAAGGAAATAGGAAATACTTAATACAAAAATCTGAATTTTTTCAAGTCTAGACCCCTCCTCAGAATAATGTTTTTAAATGCATAAAATAAAATACATAGGGTTACAAAGGAAACCAATTATGTTGAAAAATAATTATCTCTGTGTGTGTGTGTGAGTGAGTGAGAGAGAGAGAGAGAGAGAGTAAGAGTAAGAGTAAGAGTAAGAGTAAGAAAGAAAGAGAGAGAAAGAGAGGCACCAAATCCACAGATCCCTCCCTTAATCTTATCCAAGGGACCATGGACCCTTAGTTAAAAGTGCTCCCATAACATTAATACATAGATTGCACCTGAAAAAGATTCTAGTACTATAGGGAGGAACAGGTGTAATAAACAAGAGATATATTGGGGAAATTACTATTAATAGTGATTAGTCCTGACTTTCTGTCATATGAATAATTTTTCTTTTTGGGGTCCCATAGAATTCAAACCCATTTGTATATATGTTTAAAAACAAATAGAGGGGGCAGCTAGATGGCACAGTGGTTACACTTACTAGCTGTGTGACCCTGGGCAAGTCACTTAACCCCCATTCCCTAAAAAACCCCCCAAAACACAAATAGAATACTTAATTGTTGTTCAGTTGTTTTTCAGTCACATCTGACTCTTTATGACCCCATTTGGGTTTTTCTTGGCAGAGATACTGGAGTGGTTTGCCATTTCCTTTTCCAGCTCATTTTACAAATAAGGAAATAGAGGTCAATAGGGTCAAGTGACTTGCCCAGGGTCACACTACTAGTAAGGCCAGATTTGAACTCAGGAAGATGAGTCTGGGCAGTCTATCCACTATGCCACCTGGCTGCCCCAAAGAATACTTAAAGAAGGCCCAAAATATATTCACAGAAGAACCTGAATTAGCAACACCTAAATTGGGTGAGGAGTGATTTTCAGATTCTGAATTTTGGAATATTTTTAGGTAGAGTAGAAACAATTTGAGAAAGCTTTCTTCCTTCACTATTACCTCTATCACCCTCAAAGCTTAACTTAGGGATAACTTGCTGGTCTAGGTTCTTCTAGATCCTTCCAGGGGTTCATGCTTTTTCTTCTCCTCTAATTACTCTGTATTTGCATTTGTTTTATCTTTATTTATCTCTGTTTTTTTCTTTGTATCTGAAGTCTATAACATGGTCATTATCACATAGTGGAGGTTCTTAAAAATGCCCCATATATATGTATATTATATATAAGTGTATATATGTGTGTGGCCCTTTTAGAATAGCAAATCTGTAATTATAAATTACAAAATTAATGAGATGTAAATGTGTTGAGATTGAGCCAATTCCATATGGAAACAGATGAATTATTCCACACCTTGTCCAGGAAATTAGGATTTGAATTTTCATTTGCATATGAAAAGAAAGCAGAACTTGGTTTCTCCAGGGGGTGGGCACCTCTCCCTCCCAGGTTATTCTCATACCTTTTCTATTTGCATAGACCTACAGCACAACCCTACATTAAACAAACAAACAAACAAACTTGGGGGCATCTTGAACTCCACAGATGCATGGTAATTGTGAATAAATGTCTGTTCCCTAGTTAGGCCTAACTGGCAGAGATGACGATTTGGGAAGTGTTCTTTTGGAATTTGGAAAAATTTGGGAAATGGATTGTCACTGTAAATTAGGGTGTCTCTCTCATTTGATTTTTTTTCCGGGGACAATGAGGGTTAAGTGACTTGCCCAGGGTCACGCAGCTAGTAAATGTCAAATGTCAAGGGTGTGATCTCTCTCACTGAGGTTCTTCATACCCCTGAATGAAGAAGAGTGGTCAAAAGGTAAAGCTAACCTCTGCTCTCATACCTCCTGCCTATGAGATGATAAATATTAGAGCATAAACCCTGAGGATGTATGTATAATTGGAAAATTTTCTAGAAGTACTTGGGTAAGGGTCCCTACTCTACCAGAGACATTTTCCTGTAGCAGGAGCAAATCTAGTTGAGCAACTGGTCTAGTGCAGATACTACACCCAGCAGTGACAATGCTGAAGTAATAAGTTTCCTTAGCCATATGTTTTCCTAGATGCATACTTGTGAGAGAGTATGCACAAGGTTTATGGGGAAGATTTTCTGTTAACAACTGTTCTTGCTGTGCTCTTTGAGTAAATGTGTTTTCTAAGAGCTAATTGAGTTTACTGACTCTTTTTGTATGTGTGTGAGGCAGTTGGGGTTAAGTGACTTGTCCAGGGTCACATAGCTAGTAAATGTCAAGTGTTTGAGACCAAATTTGAACTCAGGTTCTCCTGAATCCAGGGCTGGTGCTCTATCTGCTGCGCCACCTAGCTGTCCCTACTGACTGATTCTTTTTTTTTTTTTGGTGGGGCAATGAGGGTTAAGTGACTTGCCCAGGGTCACACACCTAGCTGCTCCCCCCACTGACTGATTCTTTTTTCCCCCCTTTTTTCCTTTTTTTTTTTGGTAGGGCAATGAGGGTTAAGTGACTTGCCCAAGGTCACACAGCTAGTAAGTCTCAAGTGTCTGAGGCTGGATTTGAACTCAGGTCCTCCTGAATCCAAGGCCAGTGCTTTATCCACTGCACCACCTAGCTGCCCCCTCTACTGACTGATTCTTTTTTTTCCCCCTTTTTTCTTTTTTTCTTTTTTTTTGGTATGGCAATGAGGGTTAAGTGACTTGCCCAAGGTCACACAGCTAGTAAGTCTCAAGTGTCTGAGGCTGGATTTGAACTCAGGTCCTCCTGAATCCAAGGCCAGTGCTTTATCCACTGTGCCACCTAGCCGCCCCCCCACTGACTGATTCTTTTTTTTTTTTTTGGTGAGGCAAGTGGGGTTAAGTGACTTGCCTAGGGTCACACAGCTAGTTAAGTGTTAAGTGTCTGAGGCCAGATTTGAACTCAGGTCCTCCTGAATCCAGGGCTGGTGCTCCATCCACTGCGCCACCTAGCTGCCCCCCTACTGACTGATTCTTAATGGAAAGCATATTGATGGGGGCTTATGGCTTATATACCCTTGAACCCTGATTGTGGTAACCCGAATGTGAGGGAAGAACTGGGTGAGTATCGCAGGAGTTCTCTAATATGGTCAATGGCATCATCTATCTGTCTATCATCTAGCTATCATGTACTTACCTATGTGTGCGTACAGAATATACATAAAGAGAATAGATACCAATAAACCCAAAGCGGCTAAAATATAAGGTAGATGGCACTAATAGTCAAAGGGATCCAGAAAGGATTCCCGGAGGAGGTGGTGGTTGAAGGAAGAGAGATTCTGTGAGGCAGAGTTGAGCAGGGAGGAAATTCAAGACAACGTGTGAGGGAGATGCCTGTGGAACATGGCTACAAAGGTGAGGGTAGAGACATATTTCTCACAGCCTTGAATGCCATGCCTAGGAATATGTATTTTCTTTGGTAGGTAGTAAAGAACAACTGAAAATTTTTGAGTAAGGGAATGATGGGGTCAGACCTTTGCTACAGGAAGTTTATTTGGATGAGAATGGACTGGAAAAGAGAGAGGAATTAGGACCAAGAAGATTTAAACTTTGGAAAAATGTATGTTTGGAAATCTTTTAAAGTTGGATAGATTCTCATCTACTGGGGATATGAAATGAACTCTGAAATTATCATTCCACAAGAAGCTTATTGTTAAATGATAGAAGAATACTATTATAATATAATAATGAACTAATAAATAATGATAAATAATTCAATAATAGTTCATTTTAAATTATTAGTAATAACTAATAAATAAGGAAAAACACAAGTTTATTATGAAATAATATAATAATGCTATTATAATATATTATACCACAATATATGATAATTAACCAATAGTGATAAATAATGAATAGTTTATCAGTGAGTGGTTAATATTTAATAATAATGAAATAACATAATAACTATGTCCTAACTCTACTTTTTTCTCCCCTATTCTAGCAAGCCACACTTTTACAAGATCCACTGTATGCTAGCAAGTTCAATTCTACACCTGGATGTCAGAAGCCATATAGGTATGGCTATAATAACTCTGATAATAGGTTAAGATTTTATACTAAGTAGAAGAAATCTGTGTGTACAGTAAATATGATCTCTTTTTTTTCTTATACTCTCCTAGCCCATCAGCATGTGCTGAGCTAAGGATTCTTTATTGCCAGTGAACTTAGAAGCACAGGTAGAATGGACCAGTTGAAGACTTTCTGTGCCTCCATTCTGGGTCTGTTCAGAAATGACCATCTTTATGGCAATACTCTGTGGTTGCTGCTTTAAATAGGGTATAAGAAAACACTTGCTTAAGAGTGTTACCTGGGGGGGCAGCTAGATGGCGCAGTGGTAAAGCACCGGCCCTGGATTCAGGAGGACCTGAGTTCAAATTTGACCTCAGACACTTGACACTTACTAGCTGTGTGACCCTGGGCAAGTCACTTAACCCTCATTGCCCTGCAAAAAAACAACCAAACAAACAAAGAAAAAGAGTGTTACCTGAAGGGGGGCAGTTAAGTGGTGCAGTGGATAAAGCACCGGCCCTGGATTCAGGAGGACCTGAGTTCAAATCTGGCCTCAGACACTTGACACTTACTAGCTGTGTGACCCCGGGCAAGTCACTTAATCCTCATTGCCCAGCAAAAAAAAAAAAAAAAAAAAAAAAAAAGAGTGTTACCTGAAGAAGGAGGTTTGCCTCATATTTTATGAGAAATTCCTAAAGTCTGCATTTTAATAGAGATTCAGAGCTAGATGGGACTTCAGAGGTTATCTGGTCACTTTACAGATGAGGGAACTGACCAGGGAAGTTGTCACACGGTCATATAGTTAGTATAAATGGAAGAGTTGAGATCTGGATCCTGGAACTAATCCCCAAATGCAGCATAGTATCCTGCAGCAATTCTTGAACTTTTAGGTCACAGAATCCCTTTTTGTTCTTAGAAATGATTGAGTTCTCCAAAGAACTTTTGTTCATGTAGGTTATGTTTATTGGTATCATATTAGAAATGGAAACAACCTAAGTATTATTATGAATATAGTTTTGACTTTGTGGATCCCTTGAAAGAGTCTTGGGGGGGGCAGCTAGGTGGCGAAGTGGATAGAGCACTGGCCCTGGATTCAGGAGGACCAGAGTTCAAATCCAGCCTCAGACACTTAACACTTACTAGCTGTGTGATCCTGGGCAAGTCACTTAACCCCAATTGCCTCACTAAAAAACCAAAAGAGTCTTGGGGTACTTCCAGGAGTCCCCACACCACATTTCAAGAACTACTAACAGGGGCAGCTAGATGGCACAGTGGATAAAGCACTGGCCCTGGATTCAGGAGTACCTGAGTTCAAATCTGGCCTCAGACACTTAACACTTACTAGCTGTGTGATCCTGGGCAAGTCACTTAACCCCAATTACCCCGCAAAAAAAAAAAAAAAGAACTGCTAACATAGGGCATAGAGGTTTGGTTCAAATCTTGGTTTTAATAGTTACTGGCCATTTGACCATTGGCCAATTATTTCACATCCATGAATCTTGATTTCTTCCTTTGTTTTTGTTTGTTTGTTTTTTTGTTTTTGCAGGGCAATGAGCGTTAAGTGACTTGCCCAAGGTCACACAGCTAGTGTTAAGTGTCTGAGGTCAAATTTGAACTCAGGCCCTCCTGAATCCAGGGTCAGTGCTTTATCCACTGTACCACCTAGCTGACCCCAATTTCTTCATTTGTAAAATGGGCATAATTAGACATACTCCATCTTTTTCCAGAGGGTCATTGTGAGGAAAATGTTCTGTATACCCTAAAGTACTGTGAGTTATTACTGTTATTAACAAAACTACAGGTGATACACAGGACAATGGAAAGATACATAGTATTTGTATAGATACACCTTGGTGGCTCAGTGAATAGAGTATTGGACCTGGGAGTCAGGGAGATCTGAATTTGAATCCAGCCTCAGCCACTTACTAACTATATGACCCTATCTGACTGAATCCCTTTCTGCCTCAATTTCCTCATTTGTAAAATAGGCATGATAATAATAGCACCTCCCTTCCAGGGTTATTGTGAGGATAAAATGAGATATTCATGAACCTCTTCACAAACCTTAAAGCACTATATAATTGCTAGGTATTATTATTAACATGTTTTTTCATTTATTTATTCACATGACCAATAAAGCACAGGACATGTTCAGGTTATAAAAGAGAAAAAGGACATGTATGTCGGAAAAGGGAGGAGCACTTGTCATGTTATGAGTAGAGTCAGCAGATCAACATACAGAGTTGAACTGTAGCCACAAGCTTTTTTTTTTTTTTTTTAGTGAGGCAATTGGGGTTAAGTGACTTGCCCAGGGTCACACAGCTAGTAAGTGTCAAGTGTCTGAGGCCAGATTTGAACTCAGGTCCTCCTGAATCCAGGGCCAGTGCTCTATCCACTATGCCACCTAGCTGCCCCCAGCCACAAGCTTTTTTTTTTTTTTCCGGGCAATGGGGGTTAAGTGACTTGCCCAGGGTCACACAGCTAGTAAGTGTCAAGTGTCTGGGGCCAGATTTGAACTCAGGTACTCCTAAATCCAGGGCCGGTGCTTTATCTACTGCGCCACCTAGCTGCCCTTAGCCACAAGCTTTTAAAAGAGCTGGAGAAAGGCAGACAACACACGTCAGTCATATGGATTAGAAGAGTCCATGTGTTGTGATCTCCATCTTTTCTGGGAATACCAGCTGATAACATCACTCATCCATTGAAATTAGAGTCCAAAACAGAAAAGTTTTCCCTGGGGACAAAAACAATTAAACAGGATGGATTTATAATCATATGTGTTATGTACCATAATAATATAACATAATAATAAATAATAATTTCCTAATAATAATAACAACAGTAAGCATTTATAAAGCACTTACTAAGTGCCAGGCACTTGTCTGTTTTTTGTTTTTGCAGGGCAATTGGGGGTAAGTGACTGGCCCAGGGTCACACAGCTAGTAAGTATCAAGTGTCTGAGGCTGGATTTGAACTCAGGTCCTCCTGAATCCAAGGCCAGTGCTTTATCCACTGTGTCACCTAGCTGCCCCCAGTGGTAGGCATTTGTGCTAAATACTTTTCTCATTTGAGCCTCACAACAACTCTGGGAGTTAGGTGCCATTGTTATTCCCATTTAATAGATGAGGAAACTGGTGAACAGAGATTGAAGTGATTTGCATAGGGTCACACAGGTAGAAAGTGTCTGAGGTTGGATTTGACCTTAGGTCTTCCCGACTCTAGATCCAGCACTAGATTCACTGCACCACCTTGCTGCCCTTAAACAATTTAAACGATTGCTTTAATTTATTGTTAATGATAGATTCATTTAAACAACTAAAAAGAATGGATAGACATGGGGCTGTGATGCAGAAGACAGTCCAACTTTGCGACTTTTTTGCCTCTCACTTTCTGTGGTTGTTGTTTGTCCTTCATTCTTAAAGAGGACCATGACATTGGGATGATGTCATGACTTACAGTGAATTGGATTTAAGTGAGGAAGGCTGTGCAAGGTCACCAGCCTCACTCTCTCCTCCAGAGCCATCTGGGCCAGTGGCAAGATATATAACAGGATGACTGGACATGGCCCCAGTTGCTTAAGGCAATTGGGGTTGACTTACCCTGGGTCACACAGCTAGTGTGTGTCTAAGGTGAGATTTAAACTCAGGTTCTCCCAACTTCAGGGCCAGTGTTTATCCACCTGGCTGCCCTTACCTCTAGGGGCTTAGCCATATTTGAAATCATGACACCCCTGATTCTTCATGGACTTGGGGTCAGGAAGACCCAAGTTATAATTCTGCTTCTCATATTGGTTAGTTGTGTGACCTTCCTCAAAGGTGACACAAAGCACCTTCCTCATATGTAAGATGGTGATAAGTAATAATACTCTCTTCACAGAGTGGTTATCCAGATCAACTGAGACAAAGTATGTAAAGCGTTTTGCAAACTTCAATCAGTGTTAGCCATTATTATTTGTTAGCTTTTTATAAGCCTAAATTTAGCTGCTTATAATGGTGTCTTTTACAGCTTGTCCTGTAACCTCTCATTCCCCAAGGTAGTTATCCAGAGATGGCTTGGTAGTGTGGGGCTTTCATGGTATAAATTCAAGCCCACTTATCATAGCTTCTCCTTGATGCAAGGTGAAATAGCCCATCTAATACCACCAGACCTCCTCCAGCCAGGAGTCTATTTCCTGCTTGGATCATAGGCAGTTTCACCTCCATGTAGGTATCCTGTACTGGTCATAATATCACATATTTGTTGTCTGAGGCAGAGCTTCTGAGACAAGGCATCTGATTGCAGAAGCCCATAATATAAACATCAGAAAAGTTAAACTGGGGGCAGTTAGGTGGCTCAATGGATGAAGCACTGGCCCTGGATTCAGAAGGTCCTGAGTTCAAATGTGACCTCAGGCACTTGATACTTAACTAGCTGTGTGACCTTGGGCAAGTCACTTAACCCTCATTGCCCCACAAAAACAAACAAAAAAACCCAAAACAAAGAAAAGTTAAACTGGTTTGGGTTTGGGAAGAAAAGGGGGAGAAAGCGCCCTTTTTATATGCCTCTGGGTAAATTTTCTAATGTTTTGGATTATTCTACATTCTTATGGTCTGACTGGACTACCCTGTGTGTGTGTGTGTGTGTGTGTGTGTGTGTGTGTGTGTGTGTGTGTGTGAGGTACCCCTTCTGAGGGGGATGTGCCAAGCCTCAAAGCTGCCTTCACTGCTGTCAAGGAAGGTGTTGGAATTGTTTTCATTTAATAGTATTTTATTTTTTTCCAATTACATGTAAAGACAATTTTCAACATTCATTTTTGGAAAGATTTTGAGTTCCAAATTTTTCTCCTTCCACCTCCCCAAGATGGCAAGCAATCCAATATATATTATACACGTGCAATCATGTAAAACACATTTTTTGTTGGAATTATTTTCTACTGCTGTAGTTTCCTGGGGAAAAATAAATGCATAGGACCAACGTACCCAAGGCAGGGTGGGGTGTGTGGGGGTGGGGGTGGGGAGCAGAGCCTGTTTGGGGTAGGATAGCTCCTATTGCTCAGAATCATCAGTTTCCAGTGGGAATGGCTTTCAACATTTTGGATGTATTACTACAAGGGTCCTGGTTAATCACTGCCTTACCTCCCTAAAGGTAGTTTCTGCCAAAAGAATCTACTAAAACACTTTGGGGTCTTGAGTTCCTGAAAACATTCTGAGGGGCAGTGTGACTCAGTGAAAAGATCATGGGCTCTTAAAGTGCTATATCAGTGTTAGCCTTAATTATTTGTTTGCCCTCTTTGAGCTTCTAGAAGTTGATAATGGTATCTCTTACAGGGTCTTGAGTTAAAGGAACTGGGTTCAGATCTCATAATTGACCCATTTTACGGCCTGTGTGACTTTTTTTTTTTTTTGAGGGGCAATGAGGTTTAAGTGACTTGCTCAGGATCACATAGCTAGTAAGTGTCAAGTGTCTGAGGTCAGATTTGAACTCAGGCCCTCCTGAATCCAGGGTCGGTGCTTTATCCATTTTAAATTAGATGATTTTCCTGTGTCTGTCTGTCTGTCTCTCTTTTTTGTGAGGCAATTGGGGTTAAGTGACTTGCCCAGGGTCACACAGCTAGTAAGTGTCAAGTGTTTAAGGCCAGATTTAAACTCAGGGCCTCATGAATCCAGGGCTGGTGCTTTATCCACTGCACCACCTAGCTGCCCCTGCCTGTGTGACTTTGAGCAAGTCATTTAATCACTCTTTTTTTTGTATGTGTGAGGCAATTGGAGTTAAGTGATCTGCCCAGAGTCACACAGCTAGTAAGCGTTAAGTGTCTGAGGCTGGATTTGAACTCAGATCCTCCTGAATCCAGGGCCAGTGATCTATCCACTGTGCCACCTAGCTGCCCCTCATTTAATCACTCTTGATCTCAGTTTCCTCATCTGTAAAAGGAGTGGGCTAGACTAGATGCCTCTAAGGTCCCTTCCAACTTTTTATCCATAAGCCCATAAATCCAGGGATAGGGTGGTATCTATTATTTCTCAGGTTCGAGTGGGATTATAGAGACATTGATTCCTGTTGGACTGGTTCTTTGTTCAAAATGTTGGCTGAGACCCTGAAATCCACCAAAGCCTAGATTCAGAATACCTAACTGCCTGGCAGGTCCTTGTCAAGAGGCAGAGACAGGTAACATGGTAAACAACAATCCCAAGGAGCAGGGGGACAGTATGGCTCAGGTTTCCTCACTATGGAATTCTTATTTCAGACAATCAGAGAATCCCTGAACTTGAAAAGACCATAGAGGTCATCTAGTCCTACCAACATGTGAGCAGGAATACTTCCTCAAACATTAATACTAAATGGTCATTTAATGTCTGTTTGAAGAATTTCTTGAGAGGAGCAGCTAGGTGGTCCAGTGAATAGTGAAATTTCTCTGGAGTCAGGAGGACCTGAGTTCAAATTGGGCCCCACATACTTACTAGCTGTGTGACCTTGGGCAAGTTACTTAACCCCACTTCCTTCCCCCCAAAAAGAACCCATTGAGGCAGTGCTTTCTAATTTTGTACATGTCTATTTGTTACATAATTCTTTTTCCTATCAAGCTACAAATTGCCTCTCTGCAGCTTCTACTTCTTGTTTCTAGTACTTCCTTCTGAGATCAAGCAAGATCCCTTTTTATATGTCAGCCCTTCAGATGCTTAGAAGCAGTTAACCTTTCTCTACTAAGTTTTCACTGTTGGTTTTCTTCTTTCCCTGACTCAGCTTTTAAAAAGTCAACCTTTGGCAGCTAGGTGGTGCAGTGGATAAAGCACCAGCCCTGGATTCAGGACGACCTGAGTTCAAATCTGGCCTCAGACACTTGACACTTACTAGCTGTGTGACTCTGGGCAAGTCACTTAGTCCCAATTGCCTCACTCAAAAAAAAAAAAAGAGTTGGTGAGTAAATACTCTGGGTAGGGTAGCTAGATGACATAGTAGATAGAGTACCTAGCCACGGAGTCAGGAAGACCTGAGTTCAAATTCATCCTTTGACACTTACTAGCTGTGTGACTCTGGGCAAGTCATTTCATCCTGTTTGTCTAAATTTCCTCATCTGTAAAATAAGATGGAGAAGGAAACAGCAAACCACTCCAGTATCTTTGCCAAGAAAAACTTTGCCAAGAAAAACCCAAATAGGGTAATGAAGAGTCAGACATGACTGAAATGACTAAACAACAGTCCAATTTGTCTTTTTTTTTGGTGAGGCAATTGGGGTTAAGTGACTTGCCTAGGGTCACATAGCTAGTAAGTGTCAAGTATCTGAGGTCGGATTTGAACTCAGGTCCTCCTGAATCCAGGGCCAGTGCTCTATCCACTGCATCACCTAGTTGCCCCTGGTTTGTCTTTTTAGTTGGTACCCCCATGTTCTGACCTAATCATTTGTGATTGTGTTGTCAGAATTTTGAGAACATCCCATCCATCTTTAGCTAACTTTCCCTCATAGATTCTTAGGCCATGGGATACTTCTTACTTACTCATTTCAGCTGTTGGTCAGATATTCCTTGAATAGCATCAGGGCAGTCATGCCACACGTACTAAACCTCTTCTTTTTTGTCCTCAATTTCTGGAAAGGGGATAGAGCTGAATCCTTCTAGACCACACCTATCTCTTCCCTGCCTCCCTTCCCCCCCTCCCCACTGGGCCAACACCAGGTAAGACATACTCTTTCCCTTTCCTCTTCTTCCTCTTTTTAAGTGGGAATTGCTTATCTTCAGTCACCTACTTCAGTGATCTGCCAGTGAATGAATGACTCATTCAGTTGTGGGGTAGAAAGGAAAGTCTTAGGTTCTACTTAAGATTCTGCTTATGGGGAGGTTTTTCAAATGAATAATTAAACAATGCTTTATGTCCTCAGATCAGTTCCTATATCTGGTCCCTAGAACAGAATTGACTCTCCTCATCAATTTTTTAAAAAGATTCCTATATAAATTTCAGCCAGTTTTTACCATTTTTTACTCATCCGTCACTTTCTACTATTATACAAATATGCAATATGCAAATTGAATGGTCAAGATCTTATATAATGAGAAGCTAAATCAGAATGACTTAATGCACAAATAATAATAATAATAATAATAATCAGATGCCAGATAGTGAGTAGTCACAGGGGAATAAGGGAATTGGAGAGAGAAAATCTTTCTGGAGCATCTTTTGGTCTTAAAGGGACCCAGTATTCTCAGTTTGAATTCTATGTCCAGATAGCAGAGGCTTGCTCTGAAACCAGCTCCCCACACTAAGTCCAAGGTCTCATGACACCCACACAAATCTTCTGCAGGAGCCCAGTGGTCATCTCTGCCCCTCTCACCTCTCTCCTGGCTTTGCTCCCATTTCTGCATCATCTCTCCCCAAATATCTCAGCTCAAAGTCTTCCTTTGGGCCAAGTATAATCTTTCCTAGCCTGAAAATTGTATGATGCATAAGCTGAGAAAATGGTTTTTTGAAGACATTGGATTATAAATTCAAAGATCCTTAACTAGCTCATGGATACCTTTTCCTTTGCCCACAAAAGAATTTACTCCTTTGGAACTGGGATTATGTCTTTTTTTTTTTTTTTTTGCGGGGCAATGGCAATCGGGGTTAAGTGACTTGCCCAGGGTCACACAGCCAGTAAGTGTCAAGTGTCTGAGGTCGGATTTGAACTCAGGAACTCCTAAATCCAGGGCCGGTGCTTTATCCACTGCGCCACCTAGCCGCCCCTGGAACTGGGATTATGAATAGATGTAAAGTGGCTTCATGGGTACACCTTTGACATTCTGAACTCTATAGAATTTATTTTTGTTCTCCCTATAGGTCTGAAGAGATGATTAAACTATTCAGTCAATTGAAATCTGAACTCTTTCTTAAAGACAATACATTAGGACGCATAGCCTGCTTAACTGCAGAACTTAAAGTAGCAGCCCAGAGAAACTTCATTTTCAGAAAGCTTTTCTGGAAAGTAAGTGATTTTTAAAAACCTTTTAAAAATATTTATAAAATGTAGAACTTGGGTAGAGCCTTAATAAACATATAATGGTAGTCTGAAATTGGGTGAATAAACATTTTGTCTCTTTTGCAGCATTACATTTTATGGTTTTGAGTTGGTTTTTTTTGAGGCAATTGGGGTTAAGTGACTTGCCCAGGGTCACACAGCTAGTAAGTGTTAAGTGTCTGAGGCCAGATTTGAACTCAGGTACTCCTGACTCCAGGGCCGATGCTCTATCCACTGTGCCACCTAGCTGCCCCAGCATTACATTTTAAAATTAAATTTTGATATCTTCTTTCTACATTGCCTAAATCTCCCCCTTTTCCTTCCCCTTTTTCCTCCCAGAGAACTATCCCTTTTTTTTAAAAAAAAAGGATTTTTTAAACTTCTAAATTATGATGTGACCAGTTTTATTATGATTTGCTTTATGTGATGAATTAAACTATATATGGAATCAATCCTAAATTCAAACCGTAAGTCTACAGTTTTCCTGTTCAATACACATAAGCTGGGGCAGCTAGGTAGCACAGTGGATAGAGCACCGGCCCTGGAGTCAGGAGTACCTGAGTTCAAATCTGGCCTCAGACACTTAACACTTACTAGCTGTGTGACCCTGGGCAAGTCACTTAACCCCAATTGCCTCACTAAAAAAAAACAAAACACACACAAGTTTCCTTATTGATACTAGCATGTACAAACTTGAGTAGCCACTTTCCACAAAATGTGATGAAATGTTCAAAAGCTTTTTTAATGAAACTCTCTGCATCAGTCTTGGTAGGTCCATCACTGAAGGACAATCCAATTTTATTTTCTAATGAGTGAAATATTCCAGTGACCCCCATTCCTGATCTCTAGTGTTTCTCAAAACTTGGACTGGGGCCTTTTTTGTTTTTGTTTTTTTTTGTTGTTGTTGTTGTTTCTGTGTTTTTTGTGAAGCAATAGGGGTTAAGTGACTTGCCCAGGGTCACACAGCTATTAAGTGTCAAGTGTCTGAGGCCAGATTTGAACTCAGGTCCTTCTGAATCCAGGGCTGGTGCTCTATCTACTGTGCCACCTAACTGCCCCCAAAAAGGATTTTTTTTTTGTTTTGGGGTTTTTGGGGTTTTTTTTTTGCAGGGCAATGAGGGTTAAGTGACTTGCCCAGGGTCACACAGCTAGTTAAGTGTCAAGTGTCTGAGGCTGAATTTGAACTCAGGTCCTCCTAAATCCAAGACCAGTGCTTTATCCACTACGTCACCTAGCTGCCCCAAAAGGATTATTTTTAAAAGAAAAAAGAAAGAGGAAGGGGGGAAAATCAGCAAAGGAGATCAATACTTAGAAGAAAAATCTAACAATATAAGCAATGTTCCACACCCTTCCCTCTAACTTCTGCAAAGGTGTGGAGAATGTGGTTTCTCATGTCTCTTCTTTAAGGATTTGAATTTTCTTTGTAATGTTGCAACATTAAAAATTTCTTTTCCAGTTTTTGTTCTTTCCCTTTATATTGCTATAGCCACTGAATATCTTGGCTCCACTTGCTTTACTCTGCATTAGATCATGTAAATCTTCCTGTGCTTCTCTATACTCATCACATTCATCATCTCTTACAACACAGCATTATTCCATTACACTCATGCACCACACTTTGTTTAGCCATCCTCCAATCGATGGGTGTCTATTTTGCTTCCAATTTTTTTGCTAACCACAAAAACTGCTGCTATAAATATTTTGTTATAATGTATATGGAGCCTTTCTTTTTTTATCATTGCCTGTTGTCATTAATGTTTAAACACAGGTGAGTTGCTAAATTCAATGTATGGAGGTGGCTTGAAACATCAAACATATAATTAGTTGTATAATGGTAACTTTTGACTCAATTTTAGATCAATATAGGAAGGGTATTGAAAAGCCCAAACATTGCTAAAATCAAGGTCCTGGATGGTATCCCTATATATGTCAGGTCTTTTAAAATTCAATTTTTCTTTATTTTCTGGTTCAAATTCTCTCCCTTCTTCCTCTCCATCTTTCCTTCCTTCATTGAGAAAGCAAGAAAAAACAAAATCCTTCTCAAATATGTAAAGTCAAACAAAACAAATTTCCATAGGTCAGTTAGTTTCAGTAGTCAAAAAGGACCCCTTCATTGATCAACCATTCAATAATTGCTTGTTTTTGGTCGCAAGGGGATGGTGGCTGATTTTAAAGTGTCTCTGGGCTCAGCCGGGTGGCACAGGAGCAGCTGAATACCCAGAGGCTGGTCGTGTGACAAATGGAGATTGGAAGAATGGATTGGATGGATTAGACCCGCACTGTGGTGGGAAAATTTCTTAAAGTGGGTCAGCGGTATCAGTCATTCATTTATCCATCAATTTGTAACCACAAACTTGAAGAGACAGTACATTACACATTTAATAAGTTTTAAAGCCTTCTATTGTCTACTTGCCTAGCACAGGACCGAACACCCTACTGCTTTGATCAGTAGACTAATAGATAAACTAAACGATTTGTTTCTGTCTTTCAAGAGTCTCATTGCTTAGGGCACTTGAAACTTAATGAGAATTTGCTGAACTAGCACAGCCACAGCCACAGCCACAGTCAATCAAATGAGTTAAAGGGGTTTCTCATCATTGCTGGGTTCAGTGGGAAAGTCTAAATCTTCCTAGGTCGGAGAGGTATTTGATAAAGCCCAGCCTGAGAGAATCGCCTTCTTGAGATAGCTATTTATACCAAATTGAAATATAAAACTAGGATCCAGTATTCTTTTAACTGCCTTAAACATTTGCTGAGCACACTACCCTGTAAAATGCTCTGTAAATCTTTTGTAATAGCTGACATTAGTATTGTGCTTATTTATAGCTCAACTGAAACAAAAAACCTCCCCTTCTTCACCTCGGCTTATGTTATTCTCTCTTCCTGGGATGCCTCCTACTTCTCCCCATCTCCACCTTCTCTGTGGTCAAGGGATACCTCCTTCCTAAATCCTTTGGTTTCTACCAACCAGATATAATTTTCTGTTCCTTTAAGTGTTCATAATATCTGTTATAGTACTTAACCACGTTTACCTTAGTTGGTCAAAGATGAGAATACTGGGCTTGGAATGAGGAGAGTGCTTATGTTTCAAACCTCTTTCTTTCCAGCTGGGTGACCATGGGTAAATCAGACCAATTTAGCCTTTATAAGATGGAGAGTAAGATGCAACTCATGGAATTAGTATAAGAGTTAAATGAGATAAAATTAGTACTTAGTGCAGACTTAAGGAAAAGTATAATGATCAGATTGTGATTTCATGGATACAAGAAACTCCCCATGAGGAAATTCTCACTATTTATGAAGGTCAGCTTATTTCCTGGAGTGCAATAAGTGCTCAATAAATGAATGACTGCCTCAGACACTTAACACTTACTAGCTGTGTGACCCTGGGCAAGTCACTTAACCCCAATTGCTTCACTAAAACAAAACAAAACAAAACAAAAAATAAATAAATGAATGACTATGTGACCTCAAGCAAGTCACCTCTCTGCTGAGGGAACTTTCTAAGGCCATGGATTTCAGAGGGCTTGAACCAGTGTCAGAGGAGAGAAGGGGATATATTTGAGAAATGATACGAAGGTCGAAACAGCAAGATTTAACAACTGATTTAATGTTGGCTAGGGGTAGGGGGAACGGAGAGGGAGAAAGAGCAGAGTCCTAGATTTCCATCTTGGGTGATTTGGGAGGATGTTGGTATCCTCAACAGTATTAGGAGTGTTAGGAAGAGGAGAGAGTTTGGGAGGAAAGATAATGAATTCAGTGTTGGATGTGTGGAGTTTAAGCAGTCTAGCTATCTACATTCCATTTGAGATATCCAATAGCAGTTGGAAATGTGATATTGGAGGTTGGGGGAGAGGTTAGGGGTAGACACATACAGGGTGGCCAAATGTCATGAAGGACTCTGATGTTTTAATAACTTTTTGAAAATTATTTTTCTTTATATATATTTCACCATTTATAAAATTTGATTTTTCACATGTAATATAAATTTCCTAACTATACTGTACATAATGCTGTGGTATTGTAAATTAAAAACAAAAAATAAGGGAGTTATTAAATATTCATGACTTTTGGCCCACCCTGTAGATATGAGACTTATGATAATTGAATCTATTGGATCTAATATCAATAATCAATCAATAAACATTTATTAAGTACCTACTATGTGCCAGACAAATTGCTAAGTGCTGAGGATATAAAAAGAGACAAAAGATAGTCTCTGCCCTCAAGGAGTTAATACATCAGAGGGTCTTCTTGACTTTATTTATTTATCTATCTATCTATCTCTCTATTTATTTATTTATTCATTCATTTATCTATCTATTTATTTATTTACTTATGTATTTATGTATTTATTGGTGAGGCAATTGGAGTTAAGTGACTTGCCCAGGGTCACACAGCTAGTAAGTGTCAAGTATCTAAGGCCAGATTTGAACTCAGGTCCTCCTGACTCCAGGCCGGTGCTCTATCCACAGGTTGTTTTCCTACTAAGGAAACTGCCTCTACCAATGAAAGTCAGCGCCTTCTCTGACACTTATAATCTAAGAGAAGCCCCTCTAAAGCAGAGATGTCAAACATGCTACCCAGGAGCCCCCCATAAGACCTCCAGAGTGTGGCAATTGGATTATAATTAAAATGCAATTGGAAAATAATTAACAAACTAAAGAAAAAATCATAAAACGATTATGTTTTAAAACTAAATCAATAAAGCACTATGTAAGGTGATAACATAAGACCACTTAAGGTACTTACATAAGGTACTTACTTACATAAGCGCTTAGATAAGGTTTGTTGCTCAGTCTTGTTGGACTCTTCACAACCCCATAATGGGTTTTCTTGGCAGAGATGCTAGAGTGGTTTATCATTTCCTTCTCTGGCTCATTTTACAGATAAGAAAACCAAGGCAAACAGGGGTAAGTGACTTGCTCAGGGTCACACAGGTAAGGCGGTATCTGAGGCTGGATTTGAACTTGGGGAAGTTGAGTCTTCCTGACTCCAAGCCCCACACTCTATGCACTATGGCCACCCCTAGTTGTCCCTACTTAAAGTTTAGTGGTCCCCCATTTCTATTTGAGTTTGGTATCAATGGCGTAGAGCCCTGAGAGGTCAAGCACAAGGTCACAAAGTGGGGCAGCTAGGTGGCACAGTGGATAAAGCACCGGCCCTGGAGTCAGGAGTACCTGAGTTCAAATCCGGCCTCAGACACTTAACACTTACTAGCTGTGTGACCCTGGGCAAGTCACTTAACCCCAATTGCCTCACTTAAAAAAAAAAACAACAAAAAGAAAAACAAAACAAGGTCACAAAGTAAGCATTTCAGTGGAGGGTTTCTCTGCCTTCAAGGCCAGGTCTCTGTCCACTGTACCAAAGCCCTCTCTATAATCCTCTTAAATTCTGCAGTTGAAACTTGAATGAAAGTATTTCTTAAAAGGATTGTGATCAACAATAACGACAACAATAATAACTTACATTCCAATTGTTTTTATGATTATAAAGTACTTTATATCCATTATCATTCTAATGTGAGGTGGCACAGTGGATAGAGCACTGACCCTGAAGTTCGGAGCATCTGAGTTCGAATCTCACCTCAGTTAATAGCTGTGTAACCCTGAGCTTAATGCCAATTACATTGTCATCTTCTTTCCCTGCCTCTCAATTTCACAAGGATGTTGTACATACTATTTTTTTTAACCTGACTAGTATGATTTCTAACATTAAGGAAGTTTGTTTTATTCTTTAAAAAAAAAATTTGTGAGACAATGAGGGTTGAGTGACTTGCCCAGGGTCATACAGCTAGTAAGTGTCAAGTGTCTGAGGCCAGATTTGAACTCAGGTCCTCCTAAATCTAGGACCGGTGCTTTATCCACTGTACCACCTAGCTGCCCCAGGAAGTTTGTTTTACAACAGCAACACCAAACCACTGAATATGAATCCCTAAGCCACTGAAATATGTCTATAGAACAATTAATTTGTGTGTCAGATTAATTGGCTTGAAGCTGGTCTTCAGGTAAGGTTGTGGGCAGAGGATCCAGGGAGAAGCTGTGACTGAGAAGGAGGCTACAGCATGAGACAAAAAGTTAACTTGACAGGGCAGGGGAGGAGCAAAGCCCAGCCTTCCACCTTGTAGCTTCCTATATTAACTAGTTATCCTTGTTAAGTATATACCAAGCTTCTTTGTTTCCAGGGCTGAAAGACGGCCAGTAGTACTGGACCCTCCAAATTTGATGCCCTAGGGCAAGCCCTTTATGGCCCTACTCTAGTTGTAGCTTTTGTAGATAAAATACATATGAGGAAATCATAA
Organism: Dromiciops gliroides; assembly: GCF_019393635.1. NCBI lineage: Eukaryota > Metazoa > Chordata > Mammalia > Microbiotheria > Microbiotheriidae > Dromiciops > Dromiciops gliroides. Next base: position 234,676,880 of record NC_057865.1, on the reverse strand, counting down.
ATAGCCAAGGAAGCCCTAGCTGTTATGTCCATTCACTCAATAATTACTGAGCATCAGCTATGTGCATAAAGACAGCTAGGTGGCACAGTGGATAGAGCGCTGGACCTGGTATCAGGAAGACTCATCTTCCTTAGTTCAAATATGAACTCAGACACTTACTGGCTGTGTGATGCCAGGCAAGTCACTTAACCCTATTTGCCTTAGTTTCCTCATCTGTAAAAGGAGCTGGAGAAGGAAATGGCGAACCACTCCAGTATCTCTGCCAAGAAAACCCCAAATGGGGTCACAAAGAGTTGGACATGACTGAAAAAATGACTGAACAACAAATCTGCTATGTACAAGGCACACTGCTCAAAATACAAGAATAAATAAGTATAAGACACAGCCCCTGCTTTCAAGAAGTTTACAATTTAGTTGGGCGAATACTATCTGACATTTATATAGTGCTTTAAGGTTTACAGGGGCAGTATATCATAGTGAATGAAAGGATGGCTTAAAAGTCAAGAAGAGGGCAGCTAGGTGGCACAGTGGATAGAGCACTGGCCTTGGAGTCAGGAGGACCTGAGTTCAAATCCAGCTTCAGACATTTGACACTAGTTGTGTGATCCTGGGCAAGTCACTTAACCCCAATTACCTCACCAAAAAAAAGAAAAAAAAAGAAAAGAAAAGAAAAAAGAAAGAAAAAGTAGGAAAACAATTTAATTGAATTGCATTAATTCATTTAAACAGACATTTATGTTTGTGAAATGCAAGGTCCTAAGTGCTGGGGAAGATAAAAGTTTCCTCAAGGAACTTACTATCTAGTTGTTGTTCAGTCAAGTTCAGTCATGTACTGTATGGACCACAGCACACCAATATTGTCCATGAGGCTTTCTTGGCAAAGGTACTGGAGTGGTTTGCCATTTCCTTCTCTAGTGGATCAAGGGACACAGAGGGCAAGTGACTTGCCCATGGTCACACAGCTAGAAAGTCTCACCCGTGGTTCCAAGAAGATGTAGCATGTGCAGCAGCCATACCCTGGTAAACTGCCTCAGCAGATGGGCTAAACCATGTTGAGGTTGACTCACAGGCCTCAACCTGGTCAGTGAGTTGGGGTGATGTCTACCCTAAGCATGTGAAAACTTCCCCTAGAGGAATGGGAGGATGAGAAAAATTTGTTCCAACAGCCAAGAAGGCAGCTGAAGCAAGTGTTGTGTTGGTCTAGTCTTCCTACCTCCATGCCCTAGCACTCTATCCACTGAGCCACCTAGCTGGCCAGCTTACTAACAGTAAGTGTCTGAGGCCAGATTTGAACTCAGGAAGCTAGGTGATTCAGTGGTTACAGTGCTGGGCTTGGGCTCAGGAAGATCTGGGTACAAATCCAGCCACACAGCTAGCTGTGTGACCCTAGGCAAGTCACCTAACCCTGTTTGCTTCAGTTTCCTCATCTGTCAAATGAGCTGGAGAAGGAAATGGCAACCCACTCCAGGGTATTTGTCAAGAAAACCCCAAATGGGGTCATATAGAGTTGGACACGACTGAACAGTGACATCAGCAACTGTTTAGTAGGGGTCCTTATCATAGAAACATGGATTTAGGACTAGAATAAAGCTTAGCAGTAAAAAAAAAAAAATCTAAAGCTTAGTCCAGCTCCCTCATTTCATAGTTTGGGAAAACAAGACCCAGAAAGGTCAAGGTCACATAGAGCAAATGTAAGAGCTGGACTGTTAAACTAAAGTCCCCTGCCTCCAAGTTGAGGGATCTGTGAGACACAAGCACATCAAGAGAAGTAGACTGGACTACAACCACCAGGTGGCACTGGTGTGCAAAGACAGCCTTGGAGCCTGCCTGCAGCTATCTGGGGCATGCACTCCCTCCTTCCTTTGCAAGAACAGAAGTGCCCTGGCTATTCACTCCCCTTCTGGGCCCGGGCTTTCTTCAACCCAGCATGCCCTGACCTCCTGGAAGGCAGAGGCCTGCCAATTTTGCTTTCTCTTTTCTGGAGCTGTATTGACTTGGATTTACATGGGGATTTTCCAGGGGTATCTTCCCCAAGACCATTGACATAAAGAGTTGACAGGGTCACTAAAACAACGACAACAACAACAACAACAACAACAACAAGAAAACAACAAAAAAAGGGGCAGCTAGGTAGCTATAGAGCACCAGCCCTGGATTCAGGAGTACCTGAGTTCAAATCCAGCCTCAGATACTTAACATTTACTAGCTGTGTGACCCTGGGCAAGTCACTTAACCCCAATTGCCTCACTTAAAAAAAACCCAACCAAACAAAAGAAGAGTTAACAGGAACTTTAAAGGCCATCTAGTGCAACTCCCTGATTTTGTAAATAGGGAAACAAAGGCACAGAGGAATTATGGGACTTGCTAAAGGTCACACACAGACTGGTATTTGAACCTAGAGTCATCTGATGTTAAACCCAATACTCTTTCTGTTGTACCTTGCTGCTTCAATCATTTAACATTAAGCACCACTATATGCCAGACTTAGCACAGTGCCTGTTATTATTTTACTGAAAGGGAAGTTGGGACAAGTAGAGGTTAAGCAACTTGCCCAACATCATACAACAAGTAAATGTTTATGGCTGGATTTGAACCCAGATCTTCCTGACTCCAAGTTCCACTTTTGTATCCACTGAGCCACCTAGCTGCATTCTAACAAACATTTGAGTGGGATGGGAGTACACCCACTGACCCCTGTAATAGAGACTCAAGGAGAAAGGAAGCCAAAGCATTGATTTTATTTCTTTCAAAAGAAAGGTGTACCACACTCACTGGGACAACCAGGAGGTGTGACACACCGGGATTAGAAATCAAGCAGTTTTTATACTTTTTACAGACATCTAATTTGAGCAAAATGCGGTAATTGGGTTCAGAATGAATCATTCTCCTGGAATGTTCAGCGATTACTTATTTTGTAACATTTTCAGTTTCTGCAACAACTTTATCATGTCTACATAATGTCTCAGTGCAGACTCTTTGAAACAGTTTTTAAGTTGATATGCCTATATTTAGAAAGGGGGGGATAGTAGCTTCCCATTATTGCCTCTCTCTAGAAAAAAATAGAGGGAGAGAAATAGGGGGCTGTAAAGGACTTTAAGACTTTGAGATCAGATCACTAGGCCGAAGGGGGGGCACTTTCCATCTCAGTGGAGGGTCATATCCATATGTCCCTCTCACATTCATCTCTATTGAATGTGTGGTTTCAAACCCCTCAGTGACAGCCCTTTGAACCTCTATTGCCTCTAAAACAAGTGAATTCCCTCTCTTTCATTCCAATCCAATCCAATCCAACCCAACTCAACCCAACCCAACCCAACCCAATCCAAGCCAATCCACTCCAATCAACATTTATTAAGCACTTCTCCCCAGACATTGTACTACAATTAATTAAAAGAAAGTCCCCGGGGCAGCTGGGTGGCGCAGTGGATAGAGCACCAGCCCTAGATTCAGGAGTACCTGAGTTCAAATCTGGCCTCAGACACTTAACACTTACTAGCTGTGTGACCCTGGGCAAGTCACTTAACCCCAAATGCCTCACTTAAAAAAAAAAAAAAGAAAGTCCCTGCCCTCAATGAAATTACAGTCTAAAGACAGAGACAATGTATATGTTGTATACATTCATTTTATATGTGACCCTTAAGTAAAAATATATCCTATGGGCTGGATTTATGTTGATCAACAGTTTTTATCACATTTAACAGCTTGGCAGTAAAAAATGAACATGTACAATGAAGACTAACTTTTTTTGGGGGGGTGGGGCAACGGGGGTTAAGTGCCTTGCCCAGGGTCTCACAGCTAGTAAGTGTCTAGTGTCTGAGGCTGGATTTGAACTTAGGTCCTCCTGATTCCAGGGCCGATGCTCTATTCACTGTGTCACCTAGCTGCCCCCTGAGGTCAGATTTGAACTCAGGTTCTCCTGACTCCAGGGTTGGTGCTTTTTCCACTGTGCCACCTAGCTGCCTCCAAGACTGACCTTTTTTCTGGGACAGCAAGAAAAAAGCAGGGAGGGTGGTTTTTTTTTGTTTTTTGTTTTTTTGGTGAGGCAATGGGGGTTAAGGGACTCACCCAGGGTCATGCAGCTAGTAAGTGTCTGAGGTCGGATTTGAACTCAGGTCTTCCTGACTCCAAGGCTGGTGCTTTATCCACTGTGCCACCTAGCTGCCCCTGGGAGTTTGTTTAAAAATTTTTTTTTCAGTTAATAAAAGTTTATTTTTTCTCCTTCCTACACTCCCTATTTTGGGGGGAAACCCCCCCACAAAACCCTTGTAACAAATATGTCCAATGAAGTAAAATAAATTCTCACATTGACTATGAATTGAGAATAATACATTTTGGTGCATAAGCTGGTCCCGGTACTGAAAGCCACTGTGAAAACTTATTGTTCATTTCTGCGCAATGCCCTTAGTATCCAAATTAATTTATTAGCAGCCACTAGAAAACAATCTTTAACAAAGGCAAGATGCACGGTGTTAACTGAGTATACTTATCTCCTCCTTCACCTTGTGAGCATTGCCTCTCTGTCAAGAGGCATGCTTTGTTATCAGTTCTGTGGAATAGCAGCTGGTCATTGAATTGATCTGAATTCTTCAAAGTCTTTCAAAATTTTTTTTTGTCTTCATGGTTTTATTATTGTACAAATTGTTCTGGTTTGGCTCACTTCACTCCTCATTATTTCATATGTGTTAGTTAGTCAGTCAGTCAAAGTGCCTGCTATGAGCCAGGAACTGTGCTTAGGGTTGGGGATGTAAAGGTAAAAGATAGTTCTTGATCTTAGGGTGTCCACAGTCTAATGGGGAGAATGAGAAGTTGGGGGTGATACCTATATTACAAAACTAGCAGAGTGGGAGAAGGGAGGTACCTTCAACCTCAACAATGGGGAAGTTAGGAAGAGGGGAAGGTTTTTTTGGGGAAAGATCATGAGTTCATTTTGGGATGACAGAAATTATTACTTCTCCCTTATATTAATAATCAATTATTGAATTAGGATCAGGATTTTTTCAGAAGCCTGTGGGTTGTTCAGTCTCTGAAGGACATTGCTGATAATGAGATTGAATTAATTTTCTCCTCAATCTTGTTCAGAAACCACCCAACCTTACAAGGAATTTAATCTAAGGTGGGGAAATCCATTGTTCTCTACACAGGTATGGATGAGATAAATTCTTTTATTAGATTGCCTAAGGCTGTGCAATTTAGAAGTAAATGACATATTCAAGGTTATATTCTGACCCCCCCCCCAGCCCCTCATTAGAATTGCTCCACCTCTCATTGTAATATTAATTTTCCCTCATTAATTGTTAACCAATCAGAGTTGGTTGCCAGCAACACCCACTCTTCTGAGAACATATAAACAGTGAACCCACCTCCATGATTCATCTTTGGCATTTGACAGTGTCACTGACACTTTTATTAATAAAATGATAGCATTATTAATAAAACAATGGATTACCCAGAAATTATCTCTCTCAAACTTTTAAAACATCACAGGGAATGTTGAATTTAAAATGTCTACTGGAAATCCAGTTGGAGATGTCCAATAGACAGTTGGACATGTGAAACTGGAGGTCAGCAGACAGGTTAGGGCTGGATAGGTAGATTTGAGAATTATCAGCATAGAGATGATAATTGAATCCATGGGAGTTGATGAGATCAACAAATAAAATAGTATGGAGGGAGAAGAGAAAAGGACCCTGGACAGAGCCCTGTGGAATGCCCACAGTTAGTATGGGTATGACCTGTATGAATTTCCAGTAAAGAAGACTGAGACAAAGTAGTCAGAGAGATAATCAGAAGTGTCACAAAGACTTAGACTGAAGAGGACATCAAGGAGAAGACAATAATCAATAGTGTCAAAGGTTGTAGAGACGTTCAGAAGTCAAGTCAAGAGGACTAAGAAAAGGGTATCAGATTTGGCAGTTAAGAAGTCATTAGGGGGTGGCTAGGTGGTGCAGTGGATAAAGCACTGGCCCTGGATTCAGGAGTTCCTGAGTTCAAATCCGGCCTTAGACACTTGAAACTTACTGGCTGTGTGACCCTGGGCAAGTCACTTAACCCCCATTGCCCCGCAGAAAAAAAAAAAAAAAAAGTCATTAGATGGGGCAGCTAGGTGGTGCAGTGGATAGAGCACCGGCCCTGGATTCAGGAGGACCTGAGTTCAAATCCGGCCTCAGACCCTTGACACTTACTAGCTGTGTGACCCTGGGCAAGTCACTTGGCCCCAATTGCCTCACCAAAAAAAAAAAAAAGAAGTTATTAGATATTTTGGAGTGTGAAATTGTGGTTGAATGATAGATCTTTCTAGGTTTCTTTAAAACAATTTCACAATAGTATTGTTACATTCATCTACCACAGCTTTTTTGGCCATTCTCCAATTCATGAGTTCCACCCCATCTCACCCCCATAGTTTCCACTTCTTTGTCACTACAAAAAAGTTGCTATAAATATTTTTGTACATATGGTCCTTTTCCCTCTTTCTTTGATCTTTTTTTTTTTTTTTTTGTGCGGGGCAATGGGGGTTAAGTGACTTGCCCAGGGTCACACAGCTAGTAAGTGTCAAGTGTCTGACGCCGGATTTGAACTCAGGTACTCCTGAATCCAGGGCCGGTGCGTTATCCACTGTGCCACCTAGCTGCCCTTTCTTTGATCTCTTTGGGGTATAGCCTAATGATGCCACCAGTTCGGTTTAGTAACTTTATGGACATAGTTCCAAGTTGGGAAAAAGCAAGGAGTAGATAACCAATAGTACATTTGGTTTTTTCCTTGGGGTGAGGGGAGGGAAGGGGAGGAAGAATTGTTATCAGCTCTCCTTCTGGCCCAAGTTCCATCAGCAGTGATGATTTTCCCCAGGCCCATAGTTTGTGCTTAAACCATTTTCATTGCCTAAATCAGGACTCATCACAGCTGTTCACTGGCACAGTCTCTGCCAACTTCATGGCCCCTCCTTCGCATCTGCTTGCTTGTGGGGACTTATTTCTCTTTCTCAGTTTCCTGGTTTCCTACTCTTGGCTCAAAGCAAGGAGAAACTGTGGCTCAGGTAACATTTGGCCCAGAGCCAACCTTCTTTCTTATTTTGGTGCTTTATACCAGGTAACCTAAGCTAAATTCTGAACCCCAAATTTTCAAGCTTTTTGCCTGGATTTTTGTTTTACCACTTCTCACCTACCACAGCTTTCAAAATTTGCTTGCTCCTTTGGGCTTTGACTTAACCCCATGGAACATGTAATAATGATAATAATTATATCATTAATTAATTTAATATTATTAATTGTAATATTAACAATCATAATAATATAATAACTATAATAAAATGATAGTACTTATATAGTTCCTTAAGCTTTGCAAAGTGCTTTTCAAATATCTCATTTGATCATTACAACAACCCTGAGAGGTAGGGACCATTATTACTCCCATTTTACAGATGAGGAAACAGATGCAGACAGCAGTTAAGTAACTTGCCCAGGGTCATACAGTTAATAAGTATCTGAGGCTAGATTTGAACCCAGATCTTTTTTCATTTCAAGTCCAGCTCTCTATCCACCAGGATACCTAGCTGCCCCTAGTTATAGTTTATGCTGTATCTATCCACTAAGTAGTTTTTCCGTCCTGTACAATTCTCTGTGACCCTATTTGGGATTTTCTTGGCAAAGACACTGGAGTGGGTTGCCATTTCCTTTTCCAGCTCATTTTACAGATGAGGAAACTGAGCCAAACAGGGTTAAGTGACTTGCCCAGGGTCACCCAGCTAGTAAGTATCCAAGGTGAGATTTGAACCCATGTTCTCCTAAGTTCAGGGGCAGTGCTCTATCCAGTGCACCACCTAGCTGCCCCAGCGGATCATGATAGCACTTATCTCTCAGGGTGTTTATAAGGATCAAATGAGATAATACTTGTAAAAAGCACTTAGCACAGTTCCTGGCACCTAGTAGGTACTGTATAAACGCTTATTCTCTTTCCTTCACCTTCTCTATTCCCTAAACTGATTCTTCTTTTCTCCCCATCCTTATTATTCCTAGTATTCCTGACTTCTCTTAGTACTTACTCTTTGTCTCTCCTCATTACCAAAACCTGCTCCCAAATCCCTCATTCACAAATACAGTATGAATGACTAGTAAGAGTTGCCAGAGTTATTCACATTTTCATGGGTGTTAAAGCCTTGGACTGAAGGAATGAAACTAATGGCAGAATTCCAGCCATCTGTGAATGCAATTTTAAAAACACACACAATTCATAGATTACTTGAATAGGGGAGAAAAAACTTGGTGTATGTCTCAGCACTTCAGAAATCACTTCTCCTCCTCTGCCCTTCTCCCTGCCACCCTCCCTTACACAATTATACCCTGCTCAATCTAGCATCTTTCTAATGCTTTACCATCTCCCCAGGCTAATATAACTCCTAAGCAAGTTACTCCATCTCTGTGAAGGGGATAGATCAACCCTGGCATATTTAGGGTCCTAATCTGTACAATGACTCCCCAGGGTCCCCCTTAACAATTCCACTACTGTAGAATTTTGCGACCTGTCTGCAGCAAACTCATCTTCTGTAAGCACTAGTTCCGAGAAAATTAAGTAAAAAGGAAAGTAGGGAAGAGTAAAGTTTGCATTTGTTCCAACTGGCCTGATATCATAGGTTAGTGTTTATTTTAATGCTGCGGTGATCCAAGATTGTGACACTGGTTCTTTTGTAGCAAATAAAAATACTGGAGGAGATGATACCAATTTTGTTATTTATTAATTTGTATTGTCATACCAACTTGACACACCCATTCATCTGTCTGTCTGTCTGTCCATCCATCTCTCTGTCCATCTGTCCATCCATCTGTCTGTCTTTTGCCTGTCTAGTGTCTGAGAAGTCAAATGTCTTGTTCACTGTCACACACTAGTATGTGTCAGAAGCAAGTCTTCCTGCCCGCAAGGCTGGCCCCTCTCTCTACTAGGACACCCTGCCTCCCAATAATACAAACATCTGACCTTTATATCAAGCTTTAAAGCTGTCAATGAGATACATTCTCTTGCTGGCCAGATCTCTCCTTCCAGGCCTTCACTCTTTCCCACTAAGACAGAATGGCTCTGTTTTAAAAATAATAAGTTTGTTTCTGGGAAAGGATGGCCTCAAGTTCAGTTGTGCTGGTGTTTCTTGGGAAATACTGTAGCTCATTGTCTCAGTTAATCAAAGGGCAATCATTCCTCGGTCCTTGGTTATGTAAGATCTCATATCTAGAGAACTAGGAACATTTTTTTTTCCTTGAATGACTGTCTTCTTTCTCTTCCTTTCACAGACCAGTGACCTGTACTATTTCCTAGTGAGCAAGCTTCATGAGTATTTGCCCAAACCTCAGGATCCCAATGTACTTCAAAATAAAAACCAAAGGGCAGGTCAACTGGAGTAAGTTATCTGTTGGGAGGATTATAGATTTTTAAAAATTAATTTTAAATAATTAATTTTAAAAATTAAATTAAAAGATTAAAAAATTTTAATTTTTAATAAAAATTAAAATCTTTGATTTTAATTTAAAATTAAATTTAAAGATTTTAATTTTAAATAGAATTTTTTAAATGTTGATTTTAAATTTAAATGAATTTTGTTAATTTTAGAATTTAAATATTAAATAAAAATTGTAATTTTTTTTTAATGTATGAGGTATTTTATTTTTTCCATTACATGTAAAGATAGTTCTCAACTTCTGCTTATACATGCTTTACAATTTCAGATTTTTCTCCCTCCCACCCCTCCCTTCCCCCTCCCCTAGACAGCAGGTAATCTGATATAGGTTATATCTATATATCTCTATACATATACATATAGATATATATATATATATACACACACATATATATACACATAATAACATTAATCCTATTTCTGCATTAATCCTGTTACAAGAGAAAGAATCAGAGCAGTGATGCAAAACCTCAAAATAGAAAGAAAAAAAAAACCAACAGCACCCAAAACAAAAGAAATAATATGGTTCAATCAGCATCTATACTCCACAGTTCTTTCTTTCTTTTTTTTTTCTTGGATTTGGAGATCCTCTTCTATCATGAGTTCCCTGGAACTCTTCTGTACCATTGCATTGGTGAGAAGAATATAGTCCATCACAGTAGGTCAACACTCAATGTTGATGATACTGTGTACAATGTTCTTCTGGTTCTGCTCATCTCACTCATCATCGGCTCACGTAAGACCCTCCAGGTTTCTCTGAACTCTTCCTGCTCATCATTTCTTACAGCACAGTAGTATTCCATTGTATTCATATACCACAACTTGTCCAGCCATTCCCCAATTGATGGGCACCCCCTCAACTTCCAATTCCTTGCTACCACGTAAAGAGCAGCTATAAATATTTTTGTACATGTGGGTCCCTTTCCCCCTTCCATGATTTCTTTGGGCAAAAGACCTAAAAGTGGGATTGCTGGGTCAAAGGGTATGCACAGCTTTATCGCCCTTTGGGCATAATTCCAAATTGCTCTCCAGAATGGTTGGATCAGCTCACAGCTCCACCAACAATGCATTAGTGTTCCAATTTTCCCACAGCCTCTGCAACATTTATTATCTTCCTTTTTTGTCATTTTAGCCAATCTGATAGGTGTCAGGTGGTACCTCAGAGTTGTTTTAATTTGCATCTCTCTAATCATTAGAGATTTAGAGCAAAAAATTGTAATTTTTAATTCATATCAAAAGGAAAGCAGAGGAACTTAATATTGGACAAAAAATGATAACAGTAATGCATTATTTAATAGTGTTGTGATCTTTGTTTTACATGGATATTTTAACTATTCTATTAAGGTTTGTTGGGTTATTAAGTAACAGATTGCTAATGAGCTCACAGTTGGGGGAACGGGAAAGAAAACCATCTCATGGTTGTTTTCATGGCTCCATGATTTCCTCTTGTTTCCTAGGTCTTGCATTCAGATTATCCAGACTCTGGGACTGATGTTCAGAGAAACGGAGACAGAGCTATCCCGCCTGAACACTTTAGTTGCTAAACGGTGAGGATTTGGTGAAGAGGCAGTGGTTTGGGGGCTTTCAATAGTCTTTTCAAAGCCTTTTGCAGCTCATCACCCTGTTTGTGTTTTGCAAACATGCCCTATAACCATTACATTTTTTGTCTCCTCTCCCCATTTAAAAAATGTTTTATCTGCCTTTTGTTTTTAATCAGTCATCTTTCTTTAAACCAGGGGTTCTTAACCTGGGGACTGTGAACTTAGAGAAAAAATTTTTTGGTAACTATTGGAAAACCTGTTTTATGCATTTCAAAACATTAATCAGAGAAGACAGGCTTCATAGCCTTCTGTGATGTATAAAAAATTTGTGCAATGTAATTTCTGGGTAATTAATCATGCTAGTGGAAGAGGTCAGTTGCAATCTTCTTCTATTTTTTGCAGACAATGGGGGTTAAGTGACTTGCCCAGGGTCACACAGCTAGTAAGTGTCAAGTGTGTGAGGCTGGATTTGAACTCAGGTCCTCCTGAATCCAGGGCTGGTGCTTTAACCACTGCGCCATCTAGCTGCCCAGTAGCACTCTTGAATGCCAAAGACCACTTATATGCCCTTGGAAGAGTGGGCGTTCCTGAGGGTGGCAATCAACTCTGATTGGTTAACAAATAACAAGAGAATGAGGTGGACCCATGCTAATGAGGGGCTAGGGGACTTGACTTTGATCACTCTTCTCCCAGACCACCCGTAGCTTGGGGCAATCTAGACAAAGGATCTATCTCCTCACCCAAGCCTGAGTAGAACACAATGGGCTTCCCTACTTGAATGGAGTCTGAACAAGAGAAAGTTAATCCCATCTCATTATCAGCACTGTCCTTCAGATGCTGATTTGACCCAATAGAAAATGAGGACATAGGAAGGGGAAAAAACCCTTGATCTCTCCAATAATTGGTTATTTAATAATAATTTCTCTCACTTCAACAGGCTTCATGAAAAAAGGTGACAGACCAGACACTCTTTTTTCACATATTGAGCCCTCCCTCTAACAAAGAAAAACCGTTGATATCCCATTCCACATTCCTGGGACACACACTTTCTCTAGTGAGAGAAGAGAGGTGGTTTTTATCATCAGTTCTCTAGAGAGAGATTGATCATTATGATTAATTAGATTTTATTTTTGTTTTTGTTTTTTGGCGGGGCAATGGGGGTTAAGTGACTTGCCCAGGGTCACACAGCTAGTAATTGTCAAGTGTCTGAGGCAGAATTTGAACTCAGGTACTCCTGAATCCAGGGCCGGTGCTTATCCATTGCGCCACCTAGCCTCCCCCTAGATTTTATTCTTTATGGAATGTTCTCTTGGTTTTACTTACTTGACTCTGCCCCAGTTCATACAAGTCTTCCCATGTTTCTTGAACTTTTCAGATTGTTGTTTCTAACAGGCAATAATATTACTCTGTGTATACTATAATTTGATCAGCCATTGCTCAACTGACAGGCATTCATTTGGTCAAAAGTTTTTTGCTGCCTTCAGAAGTACTGCTATATAAATATAAACACACACATACATATGTGTATACATATATATTATATATGTTTGTATGTGTGTATACATACACAAATACATACAAATATACCTAGTTTTAAACTGCACTAAGACTTGTGGGGACACCCTGCATAGCTGGATGTGTGTGTTGTAGATAAAAAAATAGACAGGTAGATAGACAGACAGACAGACAGATAGATAGATAGGGAGATATAAAGATGAAAAATGATGGACAGGCAGGTAGATGATAGGTAGATAGATGATAGACAGACAAATAGGTAGATAGATAGATATTCTCTTTCTCTATTCACATGTAGTACATCCCCACTGTTCTGTTCATATGTCCTCTGTTGGATCCTAAGGTTATACTTCTCAGTTAACAGTATCACTTAATCAATCTGTCACTGTTATCTTCAAAGTACTCATGATAACCCAGCTTTTATTCTAGATATCTTATCTTTGGTAACTGCACGCGAAAAGGGGTTTCAGATAGTTCTTTTCCATTAGTCATACTCCCAGCAGCTAATTGGTGCATGCTATGTGCCTCTGAATTATTAAAAGGAAAAAAAATATTTTCTTAAGTCAGTTTCATTTTTGAGTAGACTAAAAATTTTTGAGAAGCACTGATCTGGTTAATATGGCGGAAATGGAGTGAGTCATGTTACCCTCAAAGCCCGTGGTCTCTGTGAGGATTTTTCGGATAGGTGCATCTGGGGTGTGAATTGGAGGGCAGTAAGTAGGGCCGCATGCTATGAACATTATTTGATTTAGCTATTGTACTGAGCTTTTTATTCTCAGGCAATTTTGAAGTTAAAATGTTGTTATGACTACCCTAAGGGTATGATTTCTCTTTGTTGTTGTTAATTAAAATTTTATTGATGCCTTTTGTTTTCACATCATAGTCATTTCTGGATTTTCACATTATAGTCATTCCCCCCTCACCTCCATCTTCCTTTGTAACAAAGAAAAACAATTAAGCCAAACCAGCCAAAGCATTGAGGGAATCTGGCAGACTGACAAGAATATGCAACTTTTTTGCATCAAGTGAATCCCTTGTCTCCCCAGAGAAAGGAAAGAGGTGAATCTAGGGCGGGTGCTTTATCCACTGCACCACCTAGCTGCCCCCTGAAGATCCCATCTTTTAGAGGAAGCCTTTTCCAATCCCTCTTTATTTTACTGCCTTCTCTCTGTTAATTATTTCCTACTTATCCTGAATTTAGCTTACTTTGTATATATTTGTTTGCATGTCATCTCCCCATTAGACTGTGAGCTTCTTTAGGGCAGCGACTGTCTTTTGCCTCTTTTTGCGTGTCCTGCTTATAGTACAGTTGCCTGGCACAGAGTAGGTTCTTTTTTTTTTTTTTTAATGAGGCAATTGGGGTTAAGTGACTTGCCCAGAGTCACACAGCTAGTAAGTGTTAAGTGTCTGAGGTCGGATTTGAACTCAGGTACTCCTAACTCCAGGGCCGGTGCTCTATCCACTGCGCCACCTAGCTGCCCCCACAGAGTAGGTTCTTAAGGAATGTTTCTCGATTCATTACAATTATTCAGTTTTAGGCCTAGTTTTCCCGTTCTCTTCATTTGCATTACTGTAGTTCTGTCTGATTGCTTTCCTGATTCGGTTTGCTCTGTATCAGTTCACACAAACCTGACTGGTATCATTTTGGGGTTTCTCTCTTTGCTAGTCCTGCTCATTCCTCAGTTATCATGTATTTAGGTCTCTGCACCAGAAATCGAGGGGAGAGCATCAGAAACCTTTCCAGGCCATTCATGATCTCTGGGTGTTCTTATGGGGAACCCTGTCCTAAGCAGTCCTCTATTCCACTTCCTTATTCCTGTTGGAACTGCACCCCACACTTCCCTTACCTCTGAAGTTGGGATTTTCATGATCATCTCTGCCTTCCATCTCCTCTTCATCCCCTTTCCAGACTGTTGCCAAAGCTTGCCACTTAATACACAATGGCACCTTTGAATGTTCCTTTTGTTCCTTTATTCAAGGTCCAGAAAAAAAAGTCCTTTTGAAACACATTCACCAAAACAAAACAACAAAAACAACAAGAAAAAGGGGTAGCTAGGTGGCATGGTGGATAAAGCACCAGCCCTTGAGTCAGGAGGACCTGAGTTGAAATCTGGCCTCAGATACTTACCATCTGTATGACCCTGGGCAAGTCACTTAACCCCAATTGTCCCCTCCCCACCAAATAAAACCGAAACCGAAACCAAAACCAAAACAAACCTACCATCACAACCTCCTCCCTGACCTCTTTGTTATCCACTATTTGAAGAGTTATATGTATTTATTTCTAAAGTTTTTCCTATGTTTGAAGAGTTATATGTAAAAGAACATCTCCAGTCCATTGACATAGACTCTGTTAGTTTCACTATCTTAAGCCCCTTTCTCTGATCTGTAGAATTGTTCCTTACTTGTAATTCAAGATTTGAATGTGCTGAGGGCCAAATCACATCACTATCACATTAACTTTTTTAGGGGGTCACCTGGACTTGTCATTGCAACAATGCAGGGTACTCCTGGATAGGGAAACTCTCTCCAAAGATGGACTACAGAAAGTCAGGTGTCTAATGGCAGCTCCTCTGTAATTTATGGTCTCAGAGAACTGCTCGGGATACTGAGAGCTTCAGTGACTTGCCCAAGTCTGCACAGGTACAGTTATCCCTTCCACATCATGACTATATTGCAGGTTGGCATAAGAAATGAAATGGGAATTTTGGAGAAGTTTTGCACTAGTTAAAGACAACACATGAAGGCCAGCAGACGACACAGAAAAAGTTTAGAAACTCGGAAATGCATAAAATATATGTGTAGTATTGCATAATATCAACATATTGTATCTTTTTATACTGTAAGTACCCCATAAAAGAGAAAGAAAAATTCAGACTTCTCTGGTATGAAGGAAGAGCTTAAAAAAAATTTACTTGAGTTTTTCAGATCGCAGGGGCTCTGCATCTTTAAGCCTTGTGATGTGGAAGGGATAACTGTAATAGTATGTGTGAGAAACAGCACTTGAACCCCAGTCTTTCTGACTTTTAAGATCCAGCCCTCAGGGACAAGTAGGTGGTACAGTAGACAAAGCATCAGCCCTGGATTCAGGAGGACCTGAGTTCAAATTCTACCCTGGACACTTGACACTTACTAGCTGTGTGACCCCGGGCAAGTCATTTAACCCTCATTGCCCCACAAAACAAACAAAAAAAAGATCCAGTCCTCTCTCATTGTGCTATACTGTCATTCATTGGCTATATACAGTAAATATCTAATATAATACTGATTATATCAAGTGGATGTTAAGATTGCTTACATAGATGGGAGTTAGAAAAATATTCTGCTATATTTTTATTTTTACACTTAAAAAAAAAGAATATTCTCAGTTAGCTATGAGTACCAAACCATTATGTATGAGCTAGGGACTCTACAATAATCCCTATTTTCAGGCTCTAAAACTCTAGGAAAATTATAATTTAAATTAAAATTTCATTCATCCATCTGTCAGCCCAAGTTTAGTATTCCCTTTGAAGAAAGAAAGGTTTTTTTAAAGATTGAGTTCTATTTGAATAAATGCAAATAAAACTGTCATTCATTTCAACATTTCACTATTTGCAGTTGAATATGTTATTTTAGCTATATTCTTTGAGCTTCTTTACATATATTTCCCAGGATTATCATAGGTATAATCTGATGGAAACTAAACCAGCTTCTATGATTTAGCCCTAAATTTGCAACTTATCCAGATATAAGGATTGGTCTTTCTTTTTAGGGGGAAGTAGAGATTGTATCTCCATTTAAAATAGATTCATCAGTGTGTAATTCATCAGTGTATGATTGCCATTAACAAAAAAGAATTTACACAGTTAGAAACATCTTGTAGTTATTACTAAGTAAGGATTATTTCTAGAACTAGAAGTGTGTTTTATTTCAATATGAAAGAAATGTTTAGAGTTGATAATTTTTAACTATTTCCTTTAGGACATCACCCAGTTTTCTGGGCCTCTATGTGTATTGTCCTCTACATATGAATATTGGGTAAATGTTTTGGCTCATTCTTTGTTTTAACCAAAGGGCTTAGTTTTCTAGCACTCTTCTGTGAGAAAATTGTGCTCAACAGAACACTGGACTGGGAATTAGGAAAGCTGAGGAATAATGAGTTATGTGTTGGTATCTATTTAACAACCAGCTCTCTGGGGGGAAATGTTTGCTCGACACAATTTTAAGTTTTATATGCATTTTCTATCATGTAAATTCTGGACAACCAACAGAATGATAAATCAAGCCCTGATCTATAGTGTTTGCCCATTTCCAATGTGTAAATAAATGCTCATACTGATAATTTAACTATCAGTTTTCCTAGCCAGTTTGGGCTGGCTCCAGAACCCCCTTTGTTCTAGTCTTAGCCATACTTTCAGCTCACTAATTAGCTGTGCAACATTGGGCCAGATTGGAACTGACTCTGTTGGGAAGGAAGTGAGAAAGCAAAGACCCTTAGGATACCTTGAGTCTTCCTGCTGAGGAGGCCAATGAGAAGGTATAGGGGCTGCTATCCCTATTCATTCTGCTGTTAAACACAGTCCAGATTGCATGATAGGAGCTGTCTGTTCTTGGTGGGGTATAATCCCACCAGTGCTGCATAAGTGAAGACAGACACTGGACTGGGGGAATGAGGGTTCACTACTCCCTTTCCATATTGACATTCTGGGGTAGAGCCCCAGTCATGAACACTAGTTATGCCTCTGCATTTGGGACATATCTTAATTTCCCAATGCCTCAGTTTCCTCATTTGATCTAGGAGGTAGTTGGAAAAAATGGTTTTAGCTAGAGTGTCTTCTACTTCTGTGCTTCTACATTTCTTGGAACACATGGCATCCTATCAGCAAATTTGTGCCAATGCCTACATTGCAAGTCACCCAGATTCTCATAGTAATAATAATAGTAATAGCTGGCGTGTTTAAGGTTATTTTTAGGCTTAAAAAGTGCTTTACAAATATTGTCTCATTTGATCCTCACAATAACCCTGGGAAATAGATGCTTTTATTAATCCCATTCATAGATGAGGAAACTGAAGCAAACAGAGCTTAAGTTACTTGCCCAGGGTCACCCAGCTAGTGTCTGATGTTGGCTTTGAACTTGGGTCTTCCTGACTATAGCTCAGGTGCTCTATTCACTGTATAACCTGCTTGCCTCAACCAGCAGCCACACCCCAATAAATTGCCTCAGCATACAGGCTAAACCAGACTGAGGTCAACCAACAGGCTTCCAACCTGTCAGTGAGTTAGGGGGATGTAAAGACCTAAAATCCAGCATCAGACACTTATAAGCTGTGTGACCCTGGGCAAGTCGCTTAACAGATTATTATATACCCTAGGGGGCACCATGGTGTACAGAATAGTAGACCTGAGTTCAAATCCATCCTCAGATACTTTTTTGGTGTGGGGGGGTTGTTTTTGTTTTTTTGCAGGGCAATGAGGGTTAAGTGACTTGCCCAGGGTCACACAGCTACTAAGTATGTCAAGTGTCTGAGGTCAGATTTGACCTTGGGTCCTACTGAATCCAAGGCTGGTGCTTTATCCACTGTGCCACCTAGCTGCCCCCTCAGATACTTATTAACTTGTGTGAGTCTGGGCAAGACAACAACTGTCGTCTGCCTCAGTTTCCTCATCTGTAAAATTGGATTAATAATAGCACCTACCTCTCAGGGTTGTTGTGAGGCTAAAATAAGATAATATTTCCAAAGTGTTCTGCATACCTTAAGTTATTATCATTACTTGTAGTCATCATCTCTGGACTCTATCTGAATCTACAGATTTTTACTCATCATTTCCCTTTTATGTATTTTACAGGGGAACACTAATTACTCTTTTGATAATTTTAATTAGTGAACCTGAAATTCCCCAATCTTGTCCTGTGTTTGGTATCCAGTTTATGGCTGATTCATCTTTAGTAGAGATGTCCTTTGATGTGGAGGTGAGACAAAAACATTTTGGAATAGACGACATGTTATAAAGAGGCCTTCTTTTCACAGTGAAAGAGATAATAATATTAAGTTCTTAATTTTTCAGTCACTGAATTCAGGACATATGGAATTGCTATGTCATTAACATATCTGATGCATTTTACATGAAGATTGGATTATTAAAGACAAACTATTTTTAGAAGTCTTTGTGGGGCAGCTAGGTGGCACAGTGGATAGAGCACCGGCCCTGGAGTCTGGAGTACCTGAGTTCAAATCCGGCCTCAGACACTTAACACTTACTAGCTGTGTGACCCTGGGCAAGTCACTTAACCCCAATTGCCTCACTAAAAAAAAAAAAGTCTTTGTAATATTCAATTCAATTTAACAAGCATTTATTAAGTGATATAGATGTGTATATGTATATAAGTACACAAACACATATGTGTACTTAGATGTGTATAGATATGTGTATATATCTGCACACATATGTACATAGGGCATCTAGGTGGTACAGTAGATAGAGCATTGGCCCTAGAATCAGGAGGACCTAAGTTCAAATCTCACCTAAGACACTAGCTCTGTGACCCTGGGCAAGTCACTTAACCCCATTTGCCATAAACATCTGGGACCATCTCCAGTTGTGATGTATATCTTGCCATTGGACCCAGATGTCTCTGGAGGAGAGAGTAAGGTTGGTGACCTTGCATAGCCATCCCTCACTTAAATCCATTTCCAGTTAGTGATGACACCACCCTGATGTCATGGCCCTCTTCAAAAATGAAGGACAAACATATCTAAGCATATGTATGTATGTATATATGCATATACATATACACACACACACACACACACATATGCATGACCTGTACTGGGAATACAAAAACAAAAGCCTCAAATGTTCCCTGCCCCCAAGGAGCTGGTTTATGTAAACTCAATCCCACAGTAGAAATATGGAGAATAAACTTAGATTTATAATATTTTAAGAAAAAATCGGCCCCTTATTATCTTTAGGCATAAATATTTTAAAAACCTTATTTGGGTTTTAAAGACCTTCACAGCCTGTCTCCTTCCTACTTTTCTGTTCCTTTTAAACTTCACAGGGTGGCTAGGTGGCGCAGTGGATAGAGCGCTAGCCCTGGAGTCAGAAGGACCTGAGTTCAAATCTGACCTCAGACACTTAACACTTACTAGCTGTGTGACCCTGGGCAAGTCACTTAACCCCAATTGCCTCACCAAAAACCAAAACCTTCACTCCCCTCCAGATACACTATGATCCATTGACAGACATTAACTTTGTGGTTCCTCCAAAAGACAATGGATCTCCCACCTCCCTATCTTTTCCCTGGCTGTTTCCTGTGCCTGGGATGTTCTCCCTCCTCAGCTCCTCCTCCTGGTTCCCCTGCCTTCCTCCAAGTCTCAGCTCCTATCCCACTCTCTGCAAGAAGCCTTTCCCAGTGCCCCTCAATTAAAAATGTCTCCTATTTACCCAGTAAATATCATGTTTCTACAGACTTGTTTGCATGTGGTCTCTTCCTTTAGAATGTGAGCTCCCTGAAGGCAGGAACTGTGTTTTTGCCTTTCCTTATATCCCCAACCATTAGCGCAGTGCTGGGGAACATAGTGTAAGTGCTCAAGAAATTCACGTTGACTTGACTCTTGTCGAGGATTACCTTCCTCACTTTAGGATAGGGAATAGGGAATCCTTGGATGGCCACATGAATGGTAGGCACAGGTTAAGAGAGCCTGTGGATAAATTGAGTCACAGGCCAGTTTCCCCTTGTGGCTGGAGGAGGATAGAACACAACCCTACCTGATTCCCTCAGCTCAAGATCAATCAATAAACATTTATTTAGTGCCTACTATATGCTAAGCACTGAGGATATAAAAAAGAGGCAAATGATAGTCCTTGATCTTATGGGAGAGACACCATGCAAACAAATATATACAAAGCAAGCTACATATAGGATAAGTAGGAGATAATTAACAGAGGGAAGCCACTAGAATTAAGAAGAGATGGGAAGGATTCCAGTAAAAGAAGTAACAAACAGAGAAGACAAATCTAATTCCTGCCCCAAGATCTCTGTTCCCCTAAAGACAGAAACACTGCACCAGCTCTTTGCATTTGGATCCCTACATAAAGATATCTCAGCACATTCTACCTCCTCATCTACAAGAATGAATAAGGATGAGGCCCTAGGAAGACCCCCCCAGCTTTGCTAGAACTCTTATCCTTTCTCAATCTGCCGAGGAGGATGCACCCCATTGGTGGTATATATAGCGTGCAGTGGTGCATCTGC
This sequence comes from Dromiciops gliroides, assembly GCF_019393635.1. Taxonomy (NCBI): domain Eukaryota; kingdom Metazoa; phylum Chordata; class Mammalia; order Microbiotheria; family Microbiotheriidae; genus Dromiciops; species Dromiciops gliroides. Next base: position 234,656,147 of record NC_057865.1, on the reverse strand, counting down.
TTCTGACTGTCAGAACTAAGCAGGCTGGTTTCAAGATCACCAGTGTCTGCCAACATCCCGACACCTTCAATTTAACTTAGTAATGATGGAAACCCATTAACAGCACCTGTCCCCAGGAATTGAATAGGTTGATGCTCCTGGTAGGAGGCATCCGATGCTTGTCACTTATGTTGTCCTACATCTAGGCTATTTCCTTCATCCTTGTACTTGGTGGAGGAAAAGGGTTACTAGCTCCCAACATCCTTCCCTGTAACTGCTGGTCTGCTCCCTGCCTGGCAGCTACTCCCAGAACTTTCTATGTTATATTGGGGGGATGCTTCTCCTTCTGTGGTATGTGCTGTATCCCAGCTCCTTCTCATGCTTTTGGTATGATTTGGTATAATTGCTGAGGCAGTCCGGGAGCCCCAGAGATCCTGCTATCACGACTCCTTTGTTGTAATTGCTGCCCCCTAGAACATTTTTTTAATTTTAATTTTTTTTTACTTTTGCAGGGCAATGAGGGTTAAGTGACTTGCCCAGGGTCACACAGCTAGTAAGTGTCAAGTGTCTGAGACCAGATTTAAACTCAGGTCCTCCTGAATCTAGGGCCAGTGCTTTATCCACTGCGCCACCTAGCTGTCCCCCCTCCCCCCGAACTTTTGAAAAGCCTGTGTTTCATGTTCCAGGTTACCTTTAGGATTCATCCAGTACCATTTCATATGCATGTCCAAGGAAAACAAACACAAGTGTTTGTTTGTTTTTTAAATTTTTTATTGTTTGTGGGGCAATGAGGGTTAAGTGACTTGCCCAGGGTCACACAGCTAGTAAGGGTCAAGTGTCTGAGGCCAGATTTGAACTCAGGTCCTCCTGAATCCAGGGCCAGTGCTTTATCCACTGTGCCACCTAGCTGCCCCCTAATTTTTTTTAAACAAACACTCGTAGAGTGGTTTCTGGCCTTCTGTCTAGGCTGTCCTAAAATATTGTTAGCAACACTGCGTGATTTAGAAGACATAATTTTGTTTGTTTGTTTGTTTGTTTGTTTGTTTTTGTGGGGCAATGAGGGTTAAGTGACTTGCCCAGCGTCACACAGCTAGTGTCAAGTGTCTGAGGCTGGATTTGAACTCAGGTCCTCCTGAATCCAGGGCCAGTGCTTTATCCACTGTGCCACCTAGGTGCCCCAGAAGACATCATTTTGAAAGCATAAATTAACTAGTTAGCAATCGATCAATAAGCATCCATTAAGTTCCTACTGTATGCCAGGAGCTAGGAATACAAAGGCAAAAATTAAATAAGCCCAACCTCAGTGAGCTTAGATTCTATGGGAGAAACAACACATACACACAGGTTTATACAAAGTAAATAAGTAATCTAGGATTTTAGCATGACTTGCTGGTGTGAGAACTTTGGAAAGTTTTTCACTCCTTCTTTGAGAGAGAACACATTTAGTTTTAGACAGTCTTCAGAACCAAATCTGCCCTTCATGCAGTCATGCAGTGCCAGGGCAGATTTTTAGAAAGCTTAATAAGTCTTAGAACTTTTAAGCAAATTTCCCAGCTTTGCCTGGAAACCCAGGTTCTAAATGTTAACCAAAAGTCCCAAATCCACAGGATATGAGTAGTAACTCAATCTATTAGAGAATGCACCAACTAATTAACATTTATTTATTCATCCATCCATCCATCCATCCATCCATCCATCCATCCATCCATCCATCCATCCATCCATCCATTCACCCATCTATCCATCCATCCATCCATCCATCCATCCATCCATCCATCCATCCATCCATCCATCCATCCATCCATCCATCCATCCATCTATCCATCCATCCATCCATCCATCCACCCATCCATCCATTCATCCATCTATCCATCCATCCATCCATCCATCCATCCATCCATCCATCCATCCATCCATCCATCCATCCATCCATCTATCCATCCATTCATCCATCTCTCCTTCCATTTATTTATTAATTCCCAATTCCTTATACCAAGGAACCCCCAATATAGACAGAGCATTGGATGTTTATAACCAAAAAAAAAAAAAGGTCAATCCACTCTTGAGCTAGTCCATGATCAGACTTCTAATAGCAAGCATACATTAATGATTCTAAAATATGACCTTGACACAGGTTTTCAGTTATAAGGTCCTGACGTGATAAGATGGAACAAATATTGATATTGTGCTTCAAAGTCCTCAAAGGAGTAAAAGAAGCCTAGACTACACCTGTTAAGATTAAGATCATGGTCTAAATAGCTGAGGTTTAGTATGTATTTAGGATAAACACCTTCCTCTCTTTGAGTACAGCTATTTATCTTTAATCAGTAGAGTGAATGGGCCCTTAAGACAACTTGCTTTTTGGATCAGATGGTGATTTTGACTAAACAAGTTTCTTATCTATTTGGAGAGGTTTTTTTTTTTTTTTCCTTCCAAAGATCTTATCCCAAATCACTCAATAGTGAGCTAAGTGTGTGACATCTGAGTTAGCAAATGTCGATAGCCAGTCTAACTTGATGCTCATTAAAAAAAAATCACCTTGAAAGACAGCCTGGAGTAGTGGATAGAAAACAGGTCTTGGAGTGAGGTGGTTCTGGGTTGGAGGTCCGTCTCTGACATCCACCGGCTGTGTGACCCCTGGGGAAGTCCCTTAGCTTCTCAGTACTACAGGCAATTCTATGACTATAAATGATACAGCAGTTATTGAACTCCATTTTTTTGTTTGTTTGTTTTTTGTTTGAGTGAGGCAGTTGGGGTTAAGTGACTTGCCCAGGGTCACAAAGCTAGTAACTAGTAAGTGTTAAGTGTCTGAGGCCAGATTATGAACTTAGGTACTCCTGACTCCAGGGTTGGTGCTTTAACCACTGCACCACCTAGCTGCCCCCTATTGATCTCCATTGTTAAAGGGAGTTTGTTTTCCAGGAGTTTCCTACACCCATAAAATCACCATCAAAACAACAAACAACAGCAATAGCAACAGCCACAGCAGCAGCAACAATAACTCCCATGCTCTGACACCTATTGACTATTTAACCTGAGCAAGTCACTTACCTTCCTCTCTGGGCCTAGGTGTCCTCATCTGAAAAAGAGAGTTGGAATAGATGACCTTAGACATTGTCCATGACACAGCAGAACTCAGTAGGAAAGAAAAATTGACCCCAGTTGCAGCATATTCTGACCTAGTTTGCATTTCAGAGTAATTAAACTCACTTTCAAGCATATATATGTACACACATAAGTATGCAGACATATATGCAATATAACATGCACCTGTACGCATACATCTGTACACGCATCCATGCACACATATATACACATATCTATAAGCACACAATGCACACACATACAGTGAACCCACATGTACACATATGGTTGCACACATGTATATACGCACAAGTACATATTTGCACACACATGTAGAGAGAGTATGTACACATGCCAAGAGATTATTTTCACTTTGTGACTTTGCATTGTGACTTCTCTTAAAATTGTTGGCTCATGGTATTTGATTGATTATGTTTCTTCGTTCTAGTTACAGAAGCTTATGCTGGAATACACAGATACAGCAACTGCCCTCTTATATGAAATCTTGCTTGTCTCTCTACAGGTAAAGTTTGCTTTGTTTTCTAAATCACTCACGGTTGAGAAGTTGTGTTTTTACAAAGTTATGAAGCATTTACAAGAATCAAATAGGATACAAGTGAATGATTTGTGGAGGAGAGATCTCTGATGGTGGTGGGCACACTTGCCCATCTTGCTTTTCTTTTTAACCTAACAGTCATCAAAAAGCATTCAGAAGTACCTGAGTTCAAATCTGGCCTGGGACACTTGACACTTACTAGCTGTGTGACCCTGGGCAAGTCACTTAACCCCCATTGCCCCGCAAAAAAAAAAAAAAAAAAAAAAGCATTCCAATGCGGGGGGGGCAGCTAGGTGGTGCAGTGGATAGAGCACCGGCCCTGGAGTCAGGAGGACCTGAGTTCAAATACGGTCTCAGACATTTAACACTTGCTAGCTATGTGACCCTGGGCAAGTCACTTAACCCCAATTGCCTCACTAAAAAAAAAAAAAAGCATTCCAACGTACAAAGTAGATCGAAAAGGATACAAGGGTCATTCTGTTATATACAATCTGATTTTTAAAGATTATATTTTTAATTTAACAAGGTAGGCATGGAATTGCCCCCTTTGAGTTCCCTCTTGAACTTTTTTGTTTTCTTATTCTTATTTATTTATTTATTCATTCATTTATTCATCCATTCATTTGTTTATTTATTCACTCATTCATTCATCTATCTATCTATCTATCTATGTTTGCGGGATGATGAGGGTTAAGTGACTTGCCCAGGGTCACACAGCTAGTAAGTGTCAAGTGTCTGAGGCTGGATTTGAACTCGGGTCCTCCTGAATCCTGAACCGGTGCTTTATCTACTGCTCCACCTAGCTGCCCCTCTTCTCTTTATTTTTAATATTTTATTTCTATTTTTGCATCTCTATCACCTATTCAATCCCCCTTTCCCCTATAAAAATCAAAAGCCCTCTCTTGTAACTAACCAAATATATTCAAGCAAAAGAAATCAACACATTGAATCTGTCTGAAAAATATGTCTTACTCTGTACCCCTGGTCCATCCCCTCTCTACCGTGTAGTGGGCAACCATGCTTCACCATCTATTTTTGATTGATTACTGAAATTGATCAGTTAGGGTATCTTTCAGTCATTTAATTTCCTTTTACATTGTTCCAAGTCCAGTATGCTGTCTACAATGCTATGTTGCCTTCTTTAAAAAACATGACTATTATTAAAATTCAGTTATCAATTTTAATAAGAAGTTTTTTTTGGTTTTGTTTTTTGTTTTTGTTTTAAAAGGAGGCAGTGTAGTATAGTAGAAAGCATACTGTACTTGAAATAATAAAGACCTATTCTAGTCTCATATCTGACACTAGCTATGTGACCTTCAGGTCAAAGACAGAGGAAAAGGACCTATATGTACACAAATATGTATAGCACCATATTTTGATATAGAAAAGAGTTAGAAACAAAGTGAGTACCCATTAACTGAGGAAAGCCAAACAAATTGTGACATAACAAAACGGAATATTATTTTGCTGTAATAAATGATGACTATGAAAAATTCAGAGAAACTCGGGGAGATTTGATGGATGGATGCAGAATAAAATCATGAGAACAATCTATAAAGTGATCCTGGGTAAGTCACTGAGCCCCTTTTTATCTTGGATAGCTCCCAGTGACTTCTAAATGAGAATGGTTGCTCCATTTGATTGGTGAAGGGATTTTTACACACCAGGAGTTTTCCACATTGATGAAATTACAGATCCTTACTGTATTTGGATTGTTAAAAAATGCTAATTCTGAAAATTGAGCAAAACAGTATCATACTTAACTAATTCAAGGGATAGCAGTCTGTTGAATATCACTTACATTCCATAAATATGACATTTTTTTTTTCACTTGAATTTTCTAGGGAAACCTTGGATTGGGATCTAGGAAGTTTGCTATCAGTTGGATAATGTCTCTTCTGCAAAGTTTTCCACCTACAGTAAGTATAAGGGTAATATACAAATATAATATAAAAATATATAATATAAAAAGGAAGTATAATCAACAGCAAAAATCCTTAACCTGACATACCTAGTTAATCACTGATCTTTTGGTTTATGAACAAAATATTAATATCCTGTCTAAGTAATTTACAGTAGTAATTTATTAGACAAAAGCAAAATATAAACTGAAGAATTAGATCATCCATTAAAATTAAACACATTCTTAATTTGGTTTGAGGCCTTTTCCCTGAAGTTTTAAAATGGTATTTTATAATTTACTGTTTAGCCCAGGCTCTGAGGCCCAATCTTCCAATTCCCACTGTCTTGGTAGTCTTAGTCCCCAGAGGGCCCCTTACTTCTGATCCCTTCAGGGATCCACAAGACCTTAAGGGCTGAAGGATAGTTTTCTAGTACTAAAGTTCATGAGCTAGCCTTCTCCCTGTGATTATCAGTTGATATCTATTGTTCAGACAGACTTGATTAGCAAAAGGGGATTTACTAATGTGGTGCAGTAAGGACAGTTGATCCAAACATCCCTCTCCTAAGAGTCTGACACACTTTCCCAAAGGTACATAAAGAGTCCCAGAGGAAAGTAGGTTAAAGTTTAGAGCACATACTCATCCCTTCTTGACAGAGAGATGATGGGTTCGGGGTATAGACTGAGAAACTTATTTTTGGGGACATAGCCAATGTAGGAATTTGTTTTTATTAATTACAAACATTTGGTATAAGGTGGTTGTTGTTCTTATGATGGGAGAAGGTAAGAGGGAGGAAAGTAGATTTTTATTCATTGAAAACAATTTCCTTTAGGTATGGCATAGCTCTTAATCACTTATAGGGTCCTGTAACTGCCTTTCCTTGGGGTATCTAGTTTGTCCTTGGCTCCCAATGCAGACACTACTACCAATCACTACTATTCCTGGGGTATGGCTAAGATGCTACGGAAAAGTCCAGGGACAGCTAGGTGGCGCAGTGGATAAAGCATCGGCCCTGGATTCAGGAGGACCTGAGTTCAAATCTGACCTCAGACACTTGACACTAGCTGTGTGACCCTGGGTAAGTCGATTAACTCTCATTGCCCAGCAAAAAATAAGGAAATAAAAAGGAAAAGTCCAACCCTCCAAAGTTCACAAGGCCATGTTGTGGTCAAGGTGGAAGGAAGGAGGGGAAGACAGAAGCTTTCTCTCCCTCTTGCCCAAACAATTCCCTCTCAAGGGCTTGCTTGGACTGTTCCCTCCTATATGCTGGCCAGACATTTGAGTGTTGGGTTTTGAACTGGTTTTCTATTTTTTAAGAGCTTGACTTTCTTCAGCCAGTTCTAACATAGTACCTGTTTCACCTAGTTGAAGTGTCTTTAATTGATTGATGAAATGTCTAGATCTTGTTCACACATAGTTCATACCTCTCATTGATTTCATTTAAAAGTTTGGGTGATACTCCACACCCTCTCCCTTCCTCTTCCCCCCAAAAAACCCCTTCATTACATGGGAAAAGCTTAGTCATGCATAGGGAATAGAAAGTTAAATGGACAACTTTAGAGATGAACTAAGATATATTTAAAGTAGCCGCAAGGAAATCATGGATAGAAAAGCACTAGAAAGAGAGGGGATCTTTTGCCTTCTGCAAAAGATTTTGCTTGAGCTGAGGGAAGACATGGATTCTAAGAGGAAAGAGAACATTCTAGGAATGGGGGACATTCAGTGCAAAGGCACAATGGAAACAGGGGATGGAGCATCATGTTTGAGCAACAGCAAGAAGGCCAAGGTAGTTGGACCATTGAGTTCTTAGAAGGGGGAATAATATGTAAGGAGAGTGGGGGCAGCTAGGTGGTGCAGTGGATAAAGCACTGGCCCTGGATTCAGGAGGTCCTGAGTTCAAATATGGCATCAGATACTTGACACTTACTAGCTGTGTGACCTTGAGCAAGTCACTTAACCCTCATTGCCCCCCCCCAAAATATGTAAGGAGAGTATATACACAGGAAGGAGTCAAGTTGTGAAGAATTCTGAATGCCGGAGAGAATTTATATCTGATTTTAGAGCTAATAGGGAACCATTGGAACTAAATAAATCGGTCATGTGAACTGGAGCTCAAAAACAGATGAATATGCCATTCTGGGAATCATCTACATAGAGGTGCTCATTGAATTCCTGAGAGCAGATAATGATAACCAAGTGAGAAAGTATAGAGAAAAAATGGAAGAGAGCCTAGAACAGAACCTTGGTATACATGTATAGCTAGTGGGTGCGATATGGATGATGATCAGCAAAAGAGACTAAGAAGGAATGGTCATATAGGGGAGGGAGGGAGGGAGGGAGGGAGAGAGAGAGAGAGAGAGAGAGAGAGAGAGAGAGAGAGAGAGAGAGAGAGAGGGAGAGAGAGAGAGCGAGCATGCATGCATCATGAAAACCCAGAAACAAGAAAGTATCCGTGAAGAGATGCTATGGCCAGAGTGGTCAAGGATAATGAGGATGGATAAAAGACCATTGGTTTTGTCAGTTGAAAGATCACTGGTTAATATTGTGGAGAACAGTTTTAGTGAAGTGATGAGATTGGAAGCTGTATTTCAAAGGATTTAGAAGAGAGAGAAGAGAAAATGGAAACAACAGGCACAGGTAGTTTTATAGGATGATGACTAGCAGGGGTGGTAAGATCCAGTGGAGGGATTTTTTCTCAAGGATGAGAGAGACCTTGGTTTGTAGGCATCAGGGAAGGAACAAGTAGATAGGTAGAGACTGAAATTAAGGGGAAAGGTAGGGTGATTGTGGGTACACGCTACTGGAGAAGATATGAAGGAATGGAATCAATGGTATGAACAAGTGAGATACAGAATAAACTGGAAATAAAAGCTAGAAAGGGCCAGTGGAAGGAGAGCAGTAACTAGGGTAGGGTGACTGGAGCTTTGTCCCAGAGCATTAATATTTATAGGCCACTAATGGTACTTGTAACAGTACTTAGGCAGCTAGTTGGCACAGTAGATAGAGCACCAGGTCTGGAGTCAGGAAAACCTGAATTCAAATCCAGCCTCTGATACTTACTAGCTATGTGACCCTGGGAAAGTCACTTAACCTTGTTTGCCTCAGTTTCCTCATCTGTAAAATGAGCTGGAGAAGGAAATGGCAAACCACTGCAGTATCTTTGCCAAGGAAACCCCAAATGGGGTCACAAAGAATCAGAGATGAATGAAATCAGTGAACAACAACAGTACTTCTTGTCCTTTAGCAGCTTTAGAAACAACTCAGCTTAGTGCTTAGCAAGTACAAATAGTTTAAAATAACATGCTATAAATCATACCACAGGTAAACTTCCCTAACACTCCCTACCAAACACACGCAAAACAACATGTATTTCTCCTCCTTGTTCTGGAGCCCAAAATTGTTAGACTCTGAATGGGGAACCTTGGTCATAATATAGGTTTTCATGTTCATGTGTTTTCTTACTTGGACCTTGTTAAATAATGCCCTGAATACTGGCCAGACATTAGTAAGGGCTGTTGCCCCTGGTGTTAGGGGTTGTTAGGGTTGTTAGCTAAAGCGCTGAGGGATCTCATGGGTCTGTGGGGTGTGTGTTCATGCAGACATGTGTTATTTATTTCTAGATCTCATTTGTGGCCAGCATTGTGAAGCAAGTGATGAAGGAGCTTCTGACGTCCTTGCCACTTCTGAGCCCATGCCAAGCTGTTCTGTTGTACCAGCAATTTTACATCCTCAAGAGCTGCTTGCAGCACAGTAGCATCCTGGCTGAATACATTAGGAACAACCACAAAGAAGAATTCAGGTGAGAGTGGCCATACTTCATTCCAAGCAGAATTCCATCTACTGCTGATGGGAGAGACAGAGCAAAACTGTGGTGTGTCTGTCTGCTGCTTTTAGACTAATCACTGGGCAGAAAATCCATTGAGTTTTCTTTTCATAGGCTGTTTCATTCTCTCTCTCTCTCTCTCTGTCTCTCTCTCTCTCTCTCTCTCTGTCTCTCTCTCTCTCTCTCTCTCCCTCCATCCCTCTCTTCCTCCTTTCCTTCCTCTCTCTTTCCCTCCCTCCCTCCTTCTCTTGAATGAGGCAATTTGGAATTTCAGGGCACTCTCAGTCCTTTTGCCTTTGGAAACCTGCTTGCTGACCAGAGAGGATAAATAAAAACACAAACTGGTTTAACAAGCCATTTTTGCCTTTGTTGCTACCACCAATTCACGGCAGCCAAAATGAATTTGACCTTCTATGAGTAATTAAGGGCAACGGACTTGATTGAGAGAGATTATAAATGAAGGATTATGAATTTGAGGAGGTCAGTAAAGGAGAAAGCCTGTTCCTCACTTTTCCAGTCCCATTCCTTACCAAATCCTAGACACTCATTAAATATTTCTTGAACAGAATCCAATTGAATTGGACACTTCTTTTTTAATCTGAGAAGTGAAGTAAGAGGGCATGTCTGGAGCCGGAAAGAACTGGATCCAAGCCCTGCCTCTCACTGGCTCTGAGACCCCTGGCCAAATCATTTGATCTCTTAGTAACCTAGGCAACCCTCTAAGTACAAGACAGAAAGTTGGAGAGAAGGTTGCTGACCTGCATTGGGTAGAGGGAGTTTCCTGTCCCAAGGAAATCATGGGTCCTTATGCTTTCTTCATCTCATGGCTACTGCTCCAGTTCATACCCATCTTGCCTCTTCTTTCCATGATTAAACAGCCTTCTAACTGGTTCCCCTGATTCCAGCCTTCCCTTCCTCCATTTAAGGTCACACTAGTCTTTATATACTATGAAAAAATCTTCAGTGTCTCCCTACTGCCCACGGAATAATTCCTTAGCCTGGTATTATATTCCTTAGCCCTCTACCAGCCTAACTTTATAGATTTCTTTGATGTCATTGGCCTTTGGGTGTTTTGTGTTACTGCCAAGGCTGAAGACACACTTCCATGAACAAGCCCTATACTTTCTCATTTCTTTGTCTGCACCCTCAGGATGTCCCCCTCCTGTCTCTGTCTGCTGAAATTATATACATCTTGTCAGACTTATTTCTTTAGAGGCAGCTGGTGGGGCAGGCTGGGCCCCGAGTCAGAAAGACCTGAGTTTAAATCCAACCTCAGACGCTTAAACTAGATGAGTGACTTTGGGTAGGTCATTTAAACTTCTATATGTCTCAGTTCCTTCACCTGTAAAATAGGGATAATGAGAGCATCCCCCTTGCAGGGTTGTTGTGAGGCTTAAGTAGGATCATATTAGTAAAATGTGTCAGCACTATTCCTGGTACATACAGTAGCAACTTAATAAATGCTTGTTCCTTTCCCTTTCTTCCATTTTACAGAAGATGAAACTGAGGCAGACAGAGCTTAAGCAGTTTGCCCAGGGATACTCAGATATCCCTGAGGCCAGATTTGAAATCCTGATGTAGGTGGGGCATGAGGGAGGCTTTATCCACTGTACCCCTTAGCTGCCCCTTTCATCACCCAACATCTCTTATATACATGCAACATTTTGGATGGTAGCTATTTTTATTTATCTCCCTCACTTCCTGAGGGCAAAGACTGGCTACTAAAACTTTATGTTCCTCAGAGCCTAGCACAGTGTTTTGCATATAGGAAATATTTAATAACTACTGAATACAGGAGCAATCATGCATTTTTTTTTTGTGAGGCAATTGGGGTTAAGTGACTTGCCCAGGGTCACACAACTAGTAAGTGTCAAGTGTCTGAATCTGGATTTGAACTAAGGTCCTCCTGACTCCAGGGCCTGTGCTCTATCCACTGCTCCACTTAGCTGCCCCAATGTATTCTTTTTTTGTTTGTTTGTTTTTTGTAGGACAATGAGGGTTAAGTGTTTTGCCCAAGGTCACACAGCTAGTAAGTGTCAAGTGTCCGAGGCCGAATTTGAACTCAGGTACTCCTGACTCCAGGGCTGGTGCTCTATCCACTGCGCCACCTAGCTGCCCCTCAATGTATTCTTTATATATAATATACAACATATAGTTAATGTCTCTTGCTCTCCTTTCCCACCATTTGTCTCTTCTCTTACTAATGGAACAGTGCTAAGAATAGAAACAGAAAGAATTTGTTTCACCACCCATCTATTATTCCTTGCCCTAGTTCTATTTATAGACAAGAAAAACCAAATATACTTAGTGGTTATATATCTCCATTAGCACCCAATAAAAGAAGGGAAAAAATCGGCTGCATGCATCATCTGAACCCATGAAGGGTGAAAATTTTGAAGCAACTAGGAATCCTTTCCTGAACATCTGGGTAGGGCACGACACTATCGCTGATCAAGATGGGCATTGGGCGGGCAGCTAGGTGGTGCAGTGGATAGAGCACTGGCCCTGGATTCAGGAGGACCTGAGTTCAAATCTATGCCTCAGACACTTGACACTTACTAGCTGTGTGACCCTGGGCAAGTCACTTAACCCTCATTGCCCCGCCAAAAATAAATAAATAAATATTGATGAACATAAAGATGGGCATTGGGTGGGAAGGCGGGGGTTGTAAAAGAGTTCGAAATTCTGATCCTGGTATGGCATTTATAAAGAGACCAACGTATGTGTCTTGCTTCTCACCTCTTTCCCCATTAAGCTATTGAAGGTTATGGGGAAGGTTTCCCCAACTTCAGTCTGTATTTTTATTCTTTTAACTTTTATCCCTTGGCTCTGTGGACACAGAGTAATTCCTAATTCCAACCTCGATGAAGGCAATCATTTAGTATAGCTACCTTCACCATGGGGGATTGAGAGAGAAAGCACCCATGATAGTAGGTTTCAGCAGGTTCCAAGTCCAGTTGAATTTTGTGGGTATCTTTGGAAATGACTTATGCTCTTGTGTTTTATACTACTGCATACCTCCTATAAATACAGGTAGTTACCACACACAACCTTTCTTCCACTCATGACCTACTCCAGCACCCTAATATAAACCTTTCTCTTCTGGGGGATAGAAATTCTATATAGTGAAAAACTGAAAGCTGCTTCTTTCACTCACTGACTTCCTCATTCTATTTGCCCCAGGTCCTCATACTGTGATCTTAAGGTCCAATGAATGCCTTTTGCAAAGAGCGATTTACAACAAATTACTGAGCACTACTTATCTGCCTGGATCCTTTTGGATAGTCCTAAAATGATATTTTTCTGCAAAAAAATCAACTCATGTATACTGCTAATCTTATGTCTGTTTCACTTGTCCCACTTGCTTCCTTTCCTATCCATAAGTATACTCTGAAATCCTAAAACTAACCAACCCATCAGGGCCTGAGACTCTAAATTTTTATCACTCTGATGTTAATACTTGACTTAGAAAATCTGTTTGAATCTTTACCTTGCAAAATACTATTTGAGAGACTTTGGGTAAGAATTATTCTTCCCCCCCCCTTTTTAATGGAGTGGGTATGGGAGAGAGAGAAAACAAACTTTTTTTTTTTAAAGAGAGGTGGTGGTGGAAGAGGGTGCTACAGATTTCAAATGTTGCATGTACTTCCAGGTGAGAACACCGTATTAGTAGTTTTACTTGACTGTTTTTACTTTCTTATAAAGTAGGAGTAATCTGTAAATGTATGTAATAGAAAAACAAAATATATCAATAAAACAAAGTAATACTCCATACACATATGTGTATATACACATACAGAATGTAAATATGTGTACATACACACATACATATATGTACGTGCACAAACACACATACATGCATTTCTGTGGAGGGGAATGAATGAGATGGAAAAAATTTTTAAATACCTGGTTTGTGAGTCTAGGTGGCTGAGAGAATAGTGTTGTCCTCAATGGAGATTGGGAAGCTGGGAGGAAGGTTTGGAGATGTAAGACTGAAGATCAGAGGAGAGAGTGGGGCTGGGTATATGGGTTTGGGGCTCCTCTGCATGAAGATAATAACTAAGTTCATGGGAGAAGGTTAGATCGCCAAGTGAGAGCACACAGAAAAAGGCTGAAGACAGAGATATGGGGGGGCAGTCACACAGAGAAGAGGAACCTGTGAAAGAAATCAAGGAGAAGTCAAATAAGATAGAACTACTTTCTGAGGACAGTATCACTGAATCCAAGATAGGAGAGTATCCAGGAGGGAAGAGCTGGTCAGTAATGTTGAATACATCAAAAAGCATTGATCAGGAGAATGGGGTCTAAAAAACAATATTGGATTTAGAAACTAAAATGTCATCTGGAATCTATGAAAGATTGGCTGAGAGAGCGGTGGCATTGAAAGACAAATTGTAAGGGATTTAAGGAGTGTGAGTGAGCTGTGGGGAAACCGAGGCAGTGAATTTAGACCATTCTGACCAGGGTTTTAGAAGTAGAAGAGAGGGGGGCAGCTAGATGGCACAGTGGATAAAGCACCGGCCCTGGATTCAGGAGGACCTGAGTTCAAATCCGGCCTCAGACACAACACTTATTAGCTGTGTGACCCTGGGCAAGTCACTTAACCCTCATTGCCCTGCAAAAAGACAAAACAAAACAAAACAAAAAAGAAGTAAAAGATAGGAGATATCATAGGCTGGTATCTTCAGGGGGAAGGAAAGTCAAAGAAAGGTGTTTTTTGCTTTGTTGTTTTTTTTTGTAAAAAGTGATAGTAAAACATCCTTCATTGTATACTCTCTTTGCCTTCTACCATGTTAAATCCTAAGCAGCTGCCCACTTTGCCTTCTGCTGGTCCCAGTTTTGCTGCCCTCCTGCCCTGTTCTGTCCTCCCAGCACAACTTCCACCCACAGTCTCACATCATTTAGCTGAGAGCCAAGAAGTGAGGGCTCTGGCTTACTCTGTGGTAGAGGTTGTGCAATACCAGTCCATTTATGTCTTGGTAATTAATGCATTGCGAATAAAGTGCATTTACTTTGCTAAAATTCAAGTGTTTTGGTGAAGTGAGAACATACATTAAAGATCTCATAGATAATAAAGAGGGGAGTAATAGGAGAATGGACCTGGAAAGACTGAGTCTTATTATACTGACCCCTCAGCAGACTGGGAAGGGCGGGCAGCAGAAAGAGTACTGAGTGATTTAGAGCAGGGCTTCTTAAATTTTTTGTGTGTATCACAAACCCCTCTGGCAATCTATTGAAGCCTATGAACCACTTCTCAGATTGTATTCCTACTGCTTAGCATAGTGACCAGAACATACACAGTAGGTGGTTAATAAATGCCTGTTGATGTTGGGGTGGCTAGGTGGTGCAGTGGATAGAGCACTGGCCCTGGAGTCAGGAGGACCTGAGTTCAAATCTGGCCTCAGACACTTAACACTTACTAGCTGTGTGACCCTGGGCAAGTCACTTAACCCCAATTGCCTCACTAAAAAAAAAAAAACGCCTGTTGATTGTCTGTCTGTTGCCTGAATGTTTTTAAGTACACAAAATAGAATACATAGGATTACAAAGGATATTTAAAAGTTAGAGAAAATAAAGATGTAGTGTGTTTTCCCCCATCAAAGTTCATGGACTCCCTCAAGTCTATCCACAGATTCCTTGCAGGTCCAAAGACTTCAGTTTCCTTACGTAAAAGAAGATCGGAATTAATGGCCTCTGAGGTCTCTTCCAGCTTCAAGTCTGTGATCCTTTGATCCAGAATGATGCTTTTGTCTGCTCATGTGGCCTACAGAAAAGTTTCCTTTTTAAAAATCCGTCCATTTCTTTCTCTTTCTGATCTACAGGTACTTTGTTCACATGCCAACTTTGGAAAAAAGACTCCCGTTGTGTTACCCTATTACGCAGACCATTACTCAGCTCATTCATGAAGTTCTGGACCTGGTTGAACAGGAGCAGTGTGTGAAATGTTAATAGATAAATACCAGTAACTTAAAACTTTTAAGAAATTCACATTTCCATTCCTATTAAAACCATGTCAGTCACTAATTTCAAATCACAAGAGCTCTGTATTTCACCTTCTCTTGAAATAGAATCCTTAGGGAAACTATTTCTCTGTAGCAGAAAAGTAGTGAAATACACTTTCTCATAAATCTAGTGGCACTAGAAACTATTGGATTTCTTCAGGAGAAAAACATGTCTCTTTTCCCATTAACCTTATGGGAGATTATTATGGCAGCTCACCATGATGTCTGTGTATTCAGAAAGCTTTCAGATTTTTATATTTTGAGGAAAGAGTGAAGTACACTGAATAGAGCAGTGCCTATTAGGCCACTCAACAAATCTCTAAAGAGAAAATAAAGTCCATGGAGAGCAATGCCAAAAAAGTATAACCTGTTCTGTTGCAGTGGGTAGAGTAGCAGCAAGTTGAATGAAGTCACTGGAAAGAGATTTTTTCGGTAGACAAAAGAGTAGTCCTTAAAGAAATGTTGAGCAGGGGCTCAACTTTCATGTAGCCATACTTCTCCACTAACTGAGATTTCCCTGAAATCAGTATTTCATGGAGAGATGAGTGTAAGCATTTGACTCTAACAGGAATATGAAACATCAATTACCAGCAGAAGATGGAAAGTTAAGATAATCTATGTTCTTTAGAAAAACAAAAAGGAAATTCTGCCATTTGGTTTTATAGTAAACTAATCAACAAAGATCCATGTAAATTTCCTTCCTCTTTGGAAAGGGAATTGTCTGTGTATGACAATAGCATTTTTCTCCCTCAACAATGCATTTCTATATCTTTATTGTATTTGATGCCTTATGGAAATAAATTAGTTTCATCCAACAAATTTTGTCTTTTGGTGTCATTGTATACAAGGTAGAGTGAATTCAAATTCTTTTTAAAAAACTGAGGAGATAAGTACAACACACCGGTTAGTCAATATAAGCATTTATTAAATGCTTACTACGTGCCAAGCACTGTGTTAAGTGCTGGGGATACAAAAAGCAGCAAAAAACAGTTCCTGCCCTTAAGGAACTCACAACTTAATAGGGGAGACTACAAGCAAAATATAATAAACAAGGTATATGCAGGATAAATAAGAAATAATTAACAGGAGAGGGCAGTCAGTAAAATCCAGTTCAAGATGTCTAAAAAGGAGTTGCTTTTGAAAGAGGTTAGCAGGGAGGTTAGGGCAGGATAACTATCAACACATAGATGATAGTTAAATCCATGAGAGCTGATGAGATTACCAAGTGAAGTAGTATAGTGAGAGAAGAGAAGAGGGCTCAGGGCAGAGAACCCCATGGGACATCCATCGGCCATATTCTAATGATGAAACAGAAAGATTCATCTAAAGAGAGGGGGTAGGATCCCAAAACACCTTAAAGGGTCTCCATGTCATAGAATTGCTTCATGCCGAGGAAAAGGTCTAATGAACAAATACCTCCTTATCTAAAGATATCTACTCTAAACTTTGTAGCAACTTCAAGCACCTATAGTAATTGGCTATGGTGAGCAGAGACAAGACTATTATATTTGGAGGAAATTAATATGTTTACCCCAAACACTTGATTATCTTTCTATAACTTGTACCAGGCTTCCTGGAGGAAATGAAGACTTATTTATTTGAGTTTCCCAAAAAGATGTACTCATTATCATAATAAGACTTATTTCAAAACTCTCACTGGATTTCTTTCTTTCTTTCTCTCTCTCTCTCTCTTTCTTTCTGTGGGGCAGTGGGGGTTGAGTGACTTGCCCAGGGTTAACAGCTAGTAAGTGTCAAGTGTCTGAATCCAGATTTGAACTTAGGTGCTCCTGAATCCAGGGCCGGTGCTTTATCCACTGCGCCACCTAGCTGCCCCTGATTTCTTTTTTTTTTTTTTATAAATTTTTTTTTTTTGCAGGCAACGGGGGTAAAGTGACTTGCCCAGGGTCACACAGCTAGTAAGTGTCAAGTGTCTGAGGCCGGATTTGAACTCAGGTACTCCTGAATCCAGGGCCGGTGCTTAACCACTGCACCATCTAGCTGCCCCCCTGATTTCTTTTTAAATAAACAACATTCTCATAGTACCTTTTGCCTTTATATCATAATTATTTTGTATAGGGAATGTGAGACTTTGTTAGCTGAAATGTAGTCTCAAACCAGTTTGGTTTTTCTATTGATAGATATGCTTAATAAGGATGGAAATGTCAGCTAATGGTTGGAGAACACTAAACTTGAAGCCCTGAGTTATCTTTTGTTCTGGCTCAAGCTCATTTACCTCTAGTTCTCCTTACATTCATGGCTAAACTTCTTGAGAAGGTTGTTCAGAATAAGTGCCTCTACTTCCTTCCCTCTCATTCTCTTCTTAACTCTCTATAGTCTGGATTCTGACTTCATTGCTCTCTCCAATTACCAATGATTTTTATTTATTTTTGGTGAGGTTAGAGAAAAATAGGTAAAAAGTCCCAAGAATGTGAGAAATACTGAGAATCAAGAGATAAAGTGTTTTGTGTGAGGAACAGTAAGGAGGCCAGTGTCACTGAGTATTTGGGGGCAGGAGGAAGTAAGGTGTAAGAAGGCTGGACTTGAAGAAGGGCCCTTCTTTTTTTTAATTTTTTTTTTTAGTGAGGCAATTGGGGTAAAGTGACTTGCCCAGGGTCACACAGCTAGTAAGTGTTAAGTGTCTGAGGCCGGATTTGAACTCAGGTACTCCTGACTCCAGGGCCAGTGCTCTATCCACTGCGCCACCTAGCTGCCCCAAGAAGGGCCCTTTTAAAACCCTGATTAGGGTTTTAAAAGCTAAACAGAGGACTTTATATTTTATTCTGGAGGTAAGAGAAAGCCATTGGTTTTTGTTGAGTAAGGGGGACACATGGTCAGACCTATGATTCAGGAAGACCAATTTTGCACCTGAGTGGAGGATGAGCTAGAGAAAGGAGAGATTCGAGGTAAGGAGACCCACTAGGAAGCTACTGCAAAGTCCAGACTTGAGGTGATGAGGCCCTGTATCGGTGTGGTAGCATTGTCAGAGGAGAGAAGGGGGCATATTTGAGAGAAGATACGAAGATAGAAGCAATAGGATATGGCTGTAGATTGTTTTTGGGGGAGGGGGTGAGAGAATGAGGAGCTGAGGATGACACCTAGGTTTTGAGCCTGAGCAAATAGAAAGATAGTGACACCCTCAACCACTATTGAGGTCTTGAGAAAATTAGGAAGGAAAGTTTAGGGGGGGAGTGAATATAATGAGTTCAGTTTTAGATACGCTTAAGTTTCTATGACATTCTGTTTAAGATGCCCAATAGGCAGTTGGAGATGCAAGAGTGGAGATGAGGAGAGAGGTTAGGTCTTGACAAATAGATATATGAATCATCTAAACAGAGATAATAATTGAATCCATGAAAACTGATGAAATCAATGAGTGAAATAGTATAGAGGAAGAAGAAGACCCAAGAGCGAGTCTTGGGGGACCCCCTATGGTTTGTAGACATAATTTGACTGAAGTATCAGCAAAGAAGACAGAGAAGGTATGATCAGACAGGTTATTAGGAAAGATGAGAGAAAGCAGCATCAGGAAAATCTCGTGAGAGAAGAGGGTACCAAGGAGAAGAAAGTGACTGAGAGTGTCAAAGACTGCAGAATGGTCAAGATGGATGAAGACTGAGAAAAGGCCATTAGATTTGAGGATTAAAAATCATTGGTGGGGCAGCAAGATTCAGGAGTACCTGAGTTCAAACTGGCCTCAGACACTTGATACCTACTAGCTGTGTGACCCTGGGCAAGTCACTTTACCCCAATTGCCTCACTAAAAAAAAAAAAAGGGCCCTTCTTCATGTCCAGTCTTCTTACACCTTACTTCCTCCTGCCCCCAAATACTCAGTGACACTGGCCTCCTTACTGTTCCTCACACAAAACACTTTATCTCTTGATTCTCAGTATTTCTCACATTCTTGGGACTTTTTACCTATTTTTCTCTAACTTTCTGGCTTCCTGGGCTTTCCTCAAGTCTCAACTGAAGTCACATCTTCTTCTCCCAGTCTTCCTTCATCTTAATCCAGTCCCTCTGAGATTATCTCCAAATTATGCTATCTACATTTGCTTTTTCATAGTTATTTTCATGTTGTCTAACCGTTTAGACTGTGAGATCCTTGAGAGAAGGGACTATTTCCCTTCCATTTTTTTATATCCCCAATACTTAATGCATGCCTGAAACATTGTAGGCACTTAATAAATGCTTATTGTCTTGACTTATTATGTAATTGGCTAATCACAGGGTAGTTAATTTGTAATTAGAAGGCTTTGTTCTCTGGTGCAGACACAGGGCCTGAAAAAGACAATTCTTTAACTGGGACCATTCTGTCTAGCTTTTGTTAACTGAGTCTGCTCTGCTGAGGTCAGCTATACTACTATACCCTAGCACACTGGAGACCCAGAAAGGCAGTATTTTCAGTCTAAACAGAGACAAAACACTAAGTGAGGAACAGGTACCAGGAGCATAAGAACACAACCAGAAGACATCCCCACCCCACATCAGCAGCGTGAGTTGTCCCTTACAGATCGTATAAAATTCAAACACAAAATATTCTGAATAACACATTGAACAACACATTGAAAAGGAGAGCTGTTTACTCTGAGTGATGACTTAGCGTGGGCGGGGTATATTCCAGAAGAATATAGTCAAATCTTCTGGTTGCTTATGTGTTCATGACCTTCAGGCTTACTTTGAAAACCAGCCTATGTAAGAATTATACGAACTGATGCAAAGTGAAGTGAGAAGAATTAGGAGATTATTATGCATAGTAGCAGCAATGATCAACTGTGAAAGACTTGGCTACTCTGATCAGTACAATGGTCCAAGACAATTCCAAAGGATTCATGATGAAAAAAAATGGAGAACTGAACTCTGAAGTATAGTCTTCCCATTTTCTTTATTTTTCTTGGGTTTTTTTGAACTATGGCTAATATGGAAATACGTTTTGCATGAGTTCGCATGTATAATTGATGTATTGCTTGCCTTCTCAGTGGATATGGGAGGGAGCAGGATGGAGGAAGAGAACTCAGAACTCAA
Source organism: Dromiciops gliroides (assembly GCF_019393635.1). Classification (NCBI taxonomy): domain Eukaryota; kingdom Metazoa; phylum Chordata; class Mammalia; order Microbiotheria; family Microbiotheriidae; genus Dromiciops; species Dromiciops gliroides. Next base: position 234,635,782 of record NC_057865.1, on the reverse strand, counting down.
AATTTGAAAAGAAAAAAATGTTAAAAATAAATCAAATTTTCTAAAAATTTTGAAGGTAGCCTATATTTTTTGAATAAATGTCTAGAGTTAATCTTCAAACAGGCTCATAGCTAGAACACTTGAAAATAATAACTCTTTGAAACACAATAATTGGTTAATTATCTTGTAGTCAAATTTATTTCTATTTATTAGTCATCTGTGTCTATCATCTATCTATCTATCTATCTATCTATCTATCTATCTATCTATCTATCTATCTATCCATCTATTCCCCGCCCCATGTTTTGTTGGCTTTCTATTAGAAATGGATGATTACACACTTACTAGCTGTGTGACCCTGGGCAAGTCACTTAACCCCCATTGCCTCACTAAAAAAAAAAAAAAGAAAGAAGTGGATCATTGTGGGGGGCAGCTAGATGGCACAGTGAATAAAGCACTGGCTCTGGATTCAGGAGTACCTGAGTTCAAATCCGGCCTCAGACACTTGACACTTACTAGCTGTGTGACCCTGGGCAAGTCACTTAACCCCCATTGCCCCACAAAAAAAAAAAAAAAGAAGTGGATCATTGGGACAAGGTATAAGCACAGACATAGAAAAGATCCATAAAACTATAGACATCTAAGGACTTTTCAAAGATTTGGTAGTTATGATAAGTGACACAAATAACACAATAATAGCTAATAATAGCCACCATTTATATTTTATTTACTATGTGCCAGACACCGTGCTAAGCATTTATAATTAGCTCATTTGATCTTCACAACAACCCTAGGAGGTATTATTATCTCCATCTTGCAGATGAGGAAAGTGAGGCAGAGGTTAAGATTAAGATTAAGGGTCACACAGCTAAGTAAGTATCTGAGGCTAGAACTCAGGTCTTTCTGACTCAAGGCCTTGTACTCTATGCATTGAGCCACTTAGCTGCCAAAATTTGTTAAGAACTATGATGCTTTGATGGATTTAACTGATTAGGTGTCCATACTAAGTCCAAAACCAATATGGTGAGCCCTCAGGAGAAAGGTACCACCAGGCTGTCTAATGAAGGGTGATTCAGTTCATTTTATATGGGATTTCTAGAGAGTTTAGTTCCTTCCTACCTTTCTAGTCTTCTTACATTTTTTTTTTTCAGGGCAATGAGGGTTAAGTGACTTGCTTAGGGTCACACAGCTAGTGAGTGCCAGGTGTCTGAGTTCTCAGTTCATTTTAGAAAAAGGAAAACCTCTAAGCTCCCTCATCATTCAATAATGGAATCAGCTATGAGTGGTCATTGTACTTCCAGGCTAGGTGAGATAGAGTCCCCCAGTCTCAAATAAAATAAAATAAAGTGCTACTTTGCTAGTTAACAAATGACCTCGCTTGTGCATGTTTGATTCTTTTGTCCAGAAGGACAAGAAATTCAAAGTTGCCTTGAAACCCACTAGAGAGAAAGTCACGCCAGGAGGGAGGAGTAAAGAACAGAGTGGCTCTACACACCACTTGGTGGAGGGCCAGAGAGAAACAATGGATAGTTTTCCATAGCCAAACATCTCCAACCCCCCTCCCCCAACCACTGCTAGAGAAATATACCTACAATCACTCTTTTACACTCGACTTACCAGTGGCTCATGAACAGCCACATATGTCCCCCATCCCCTGAGGCCAGAACTCCGCCCTAGTGCTGTCTAGATATTACCAGCATCCCACCCTAAGACCCACCTATTAGTATCCAATCCTTTCCTCCTTTGGGCTCAGAAAGGAATGAGTTAATATGATTACCATTTTTGGATACATTATTAAGTAGGATTTTGTTGACCGGCCTGAAAACGCCATTTGTGAAAATATTAGAAAATGTATTCCAAATTTTAAATAACCTACTTACAAATCGATTTTGGGGTAGGAAACAAACTAGCTTGTGAATTAGAAATGTATTTTTCCCAAGTAGAAAATAAAACCACCAGGGGGCAGACTTAGATTGGGAAGAGATGGGAAAAAAAGCAACCTGCAAGATTTGTACACCCAAGGTTCTCGATGCAGTTTAAGGGTTAAAAAATATGTCACTTGCACTATTCATCACTTATGATCTGGGGATATTGAAGTTCAAACCCAGAGTGACAGCCACCTACATTAGCAAGGGGAGTTGGGAGACAAAGAAATCAATGCAATTTACAGACATCTTCACCTGAAGCTCAGCTCAACAAATATGTATAAGGTTCTGGAGGAAATCTGGAGCAATGTTTTTTGGTTGGGTTGTGTTTTATCTTATTGAGCGTCCTTCCCCAAAGACAGAAAAAGGACCTAACTTAGAGTCATCGGTGTTTCCTGCCTCCCCCCCCCCATTCCCCAACAAACACCCAGCCCTTGTTTGAGCTTGATAGACAAAAAAGGGATTGAATCCCTATTTAAACCCACATTTTTAAGTCCAAATGGATTTCTGCTTAGTATAAAAGAGAACATAGTAATGCTTTTGGGTTGGTTTCTAAAAGGAACTCAGAAGAACCAAAAACTGGGAGAAGAATCACCCCCACCCTCCCCCGACCCCCGACTGTGGGACATAGTTTGGCTGAACACTGTGCATAGGAGGGAAGTATGGGTGCACTGTGTTGGGAGTGGATTATTCTTTATTTGTGGAGTAAACTCACAAGTAGCTGGATCAACTCCAACAATCAAAAGGGGCTACAAACTGAAATGAGCTGAGCCCATGCTGTTGGAGCTAAATGAGACTAATGAGTGCATTTTGCCAAAACCCGTGTCCTCATTCTTTCAGAGGATGACTATTATTAGCATTATTTCATATTTATCAAGCTCCAACTGGGGTGGCTGGTCATAATGGACTGGGTAGGAAGAAGAAAAAAACCACCAGCTGTCCCTGGCACCAATACAGTATAGCCAGTGCTGACTACAGGGGAAAAGAATGAAAAAAATTTTTTTAAAGATCTCTCAGTTGGTGCTGCTACTCTGGAAGAAATCAGGGTGTCTTCTAGTTTAAACCCCATGTTATCTTAATTCTTTCCCTTGCTTTGACCTTCATCTTTTCTTGTTCCCCCCTTTTTTGGGGGGCAGCAAAGAGGGTTAAGTGACTTGCCCAGGGTCACACAGCTAGTAAGTGTCAAGTGTCTGAGGTTGGATTTGAACTCAGGTAGGTCCTCCTGAATCCAGGACTGGTGCTTTATCCACTGTACCACCTAGCTGCCCCTGTTCTTTTTTTGTTTGTTTGTTTTATTTTTTTTTAATGTATAAGGTATTCTATTTTTTCCGTTACATGTAAAGATAGTTCTCAACTTTTGTTTATACAAGCTTTACAATTTCAGATTTTTGCCCCTGTTCTTTTTAATCCAGGAAAAAGGCATTTCCATTTTATAACACTTCACTGGAGAGCCACATTCACCCCTCCATATCCCAAATGGTCAAAGTGGTTAGATTGTTAGAGTTAACAATGTCTTATCCTTGTGAATCTTGAAAATGAACCTGGGGTATTACTCCTAAGTGTTTACCCTTGGGGTTAGAGCTATTAGGATGGGATCCAGTTTAGAAGAAGGAAGGGGAGCCCTAAAGAGGTGGCCTTTCTTTCTCTTTACAGAGTTAGGAAATAACATCTGGACATGTAATTGTTCTTCAAATTCTCTTCAATTACTCCCAGATGACTCCAGATTCCCCTTTCTCAAATTCAATCTCTGGCCTCCTTCACAAGGTCAAACCCCTCCAAATTCCCTATACAACGGCCTTCTCCTTATTTAAAGCTCCAATCTTCCTCTCTTCTCCCACTCCTTCTCCCACTAAAACCAGTCATAAATGCCAAAATACATATTTGTATAAATAATTTTGAAAACATATTAATCTATAATTGGATGGCTATAGTGCCTTCCACCCTAAAGGACCCCCGACTCTGTAAAAACCATCTTAGAACTTTTACTAGAATTTTTTTTCCTCTGGGGTGAATTCCACAGAGGGGACCCTAGACAAACTACTAGAAACACATCCTCAGTTGAATGGAAAGTGGGTTTGGGAGGAGACAAAAGCTCCTGAATATTTCTGTGAAATTACTACTGGGGAGGAAGGAATAGTTATGGGAAGGGAATAGGGAAGAGTAGGAAAGGAGCTCGCCCTAGCCTAACATTTGGCAACTTCCTATTTTAACTAATTATCCTTGCTATTGTTTCTATACAGCTGAAATCACTGCTGTTAGAACTTTCCAAATTTGATGCTCTGGGAAAAAGTCCCAATCACCCTACCCTAGTTATATAAGGCCCTGACCATCAAGCTATCCTAATAGAACCAATACAAGAATTAGTATCACCCTCATTAGAAGTGACCCATTTATGGTAAAATGGGCCAATGTCTTAATATTGTGGATAAAATCTGAATACCATCTCCACACTTGGAACAAATACTTAAATATAAAGTGATATGAGAAAGAGAATTGGCCTTGGAGTATGAAAATCCTGTATGCAACACATATTGATTGTGCCTCTATTACAAGCCACTTTTCCAAGTCTTAGCTTTCTCATCTATCAAATGGGGATAACAACACCTGTAGTCTCCACTGCACAGAGTTGTTGTGAGGGTAAAATAAGATGATATACATAAAACCCTTTATAAATTTTAGAGTACTATATAAATGTCAGCTGTTATCATTCATCATTTATACAGCCTTTCTAATTAAATCTATAGGACATTGATGTATCACTAATCATTCAGCATTACTATGGTATGATTAAAATTTAGATCCTGTGCCCATCAAACTCCCTTGAATTTTCTGAATTATGAATGTATTAATATTAAATGGTTAACTCCTTTGTATAGACTAAGTTGCTATATCTGTCTGCATCAGTGCACTATTTCCAACTATGTCCTTGTACTAAAAAAAATTAAAAATCTGAACAGAAATATTTGGTCTATAAAACCTACCAGTTAGTCAAAGCTCCAGACTGTGACCCATTACTAAAAATGTCCTGCCCTGATAGATGGAATATAAGTTTCTTTTTTGTTTGTTTGTTTTTTGGTGAGGCAATTGAGATTAAGTGACTTGCCCAGGGTCACATACCTAGTAAGTGTTAAGTGTCTGAGGTGGGATTTGAACTGAGGTCCTCCTGACTCCAGGGCCAGTGTTCTACCCATTGTGCAACCTAGCTGCCCCATGGAATATAAGTTTCTTAAGGGCAGAGATTATTTCACTTTGGTTTTTGCTATCTCCAGCACTGTACCTAGTGGGTACTTAATAAATACTTATTGATTGATGGATTGCTTTCTATAATAATGTCTCTAAATTTTTTTTTAATTGGATATGATACCATCACTACAAGGAGGAACAAAGAGACTAAAGATATACCCCAAAATTAAACATAGAAATAAATTGTTTTATTTCTTCTTGATTAAAACATGAATACTAAAAAGGAAAATGGGGGAAAAGTTCAGCCAACTATACCATATTGTAACGATTGGAATAACGCTACCTGCTGGATACTAACTGTAGAAGAGTTCTGCCCATGAAGCGAAGGTCTTTGAGGGCAAGACCAGGAGTCTTTGGTATCAGGAAGTGACGCGGACTAGTGGGAGGAGGAAGGAGGAGACGGAGGCTCTCTTCCTTTTGGACTCTGGCGGAGAGCGGAGCTAGAAATGTGCTCTCCCTTTAATAGATAGGAATCTAGGCCTTTCTTTTTCTTTACCAAATTCTTATTCTCCTTAATAAATGCTTAAAAGTCTAACTCTTGCTAAAGCTTATAATTTATTGGCGACCACTCATTAGATATTTTAGACAGTTTAGCTAGAATTTTAGCCCTTAACAGATGGCTGACCACGAAGAGGAAAGCTAACCCTCAGTCTTCTGATCTTCTGGTTGGGTAAGAAATTTCCCCTCCCTCTCCCTTTAACTGCTAAGTACTGTCTTACTGGCTGTGTTTTCCTTTAAATTTTTTCGAATGGACCTTTTAAACTCCCTAATTACCCTATTTTTGATTTTAGTCTGTTTAACCAGACAAATGGGAGATAAGATCATGTTAATGCTTTGTTTTTGTGGACTTTCTATTTTTCTTTTTATTTTTGTTAAAAGAGCCAGCAACTTACTCACACAAGGAAATATCTCTCCCTCTCCCAACCATGCTTTTTCAGAGAAACCTGAAGAGATTCCCGCAGCTTTTCCCAGTTCTAACAGTAATTGTTGCTTTAATTTTGCATGCCTGGAGGCAATGACCCACCCTCTAGAAGCTTTTAATCCCCTAGCACCTGGAGGCAAAGTGGGGGAAGAGGAATCCAGGCCTGAGTTCAAAATCAAGTCTGATTCAAATTGCTCTGGTCCCTCCCCTCCTCTCCAGACCCCACCCTCTACTCCTCCTATGGCCAAGCCCATAGCTTCCCCTGCCTGGAAAGTCCAGAGATCTAATGCTCATGCGCAACTTTCTCTAACTACATTTGCAGCTTCAGGCTCAGCCCTTCCCCAGCCTGGCTGTGCTTCTGAGACAACCTTAGAAAGCCCTTTAAATTCCAGATATGCTCGTTTTGTTGATAATTTTGCTAACCTGCTTTTGTCTTTCATTAGTAATCTTATAAAGCATTTGTATGGTGAAAAGACTGACAGACAATATAGAGGGGTTAAAGAAGAAAAATTTAAGCTGTATAAGAATGACAATCATCAACATAGTTCAAGACTCTGCTTCTTTTGCCATGGAAGGGTATATATTTTACAGAAATGTAGAAGTAAGCAGCAAGGTATTGATATGAGTATTGGGGATTTTAGATATCGGAATCAAGAGTGTTCTGAATTCACTCAGATTATTAATGTCAGTTCAGAGGTTACATAGGATTTCTATGCTATTATATATACATTTTGAAATTAATGGTATGGGTTTATTTTCATAGAGATTTTCATGCTTTTGAGATTGTGTCTTATACTTAGTTTCTAAAACAAGGAGAATATTTGTAAAGCTTTTTATAGTCATATGATCAAGTTTATATTTTATAATACTCTTATTAATATTAAGTTCATATTCATTTAGATTTCCCTAGTTTGAATTTCATTGTCTTTTATTGTTCCGTGTGTATTTTTTTCTATTTATTCATCTCTCTAATTTTGAAACATCGCAAGATGGTTTTGATTTCATAATACAATGTTAATTCTAGGAGTATTGTGCTCCCATATTCTGAGTTGTTTGTTTTTGTTATTTTTTCTCAACTGATTATTTGATCAAACTCTTTAAAGCATTTCCCTAGCAAATTGTTTGCCATGGCAAGTGTAAATTGATTCTAGAAGTATTATTTTTGATAAGCATATTCCAAAAAAAAAAAAAAAAGAGGGGAACATTTGTAAAAGTTGTCTTTGAGATTGTGTTGTGCTTTAACTTGTATTTAAATATGTTCAGATTTTTCAAAAAAGTAATTATATGCTAAGTAAAAAAAAGGGGTATTATTTGAAATTGTTGCATAATTATATATTGTGTTCTGAGTCAAGATGTATTCACATTTTTTGCAATCATTTATTATCCTCAATTTTTAAATCCATATGAGACTTGGATTATGGGAACTTATCATTTAAGACATTAATTGCCTTTATTCTGAGTTATCAGATGCCAGTTGGCCAAGATGCCATCCAATCACAAGAGGAATACATGCAAGAGCAGACACTGAATTGTCACATGAGGGGAGACATGCATGAAGTCAAGGTATGGCCGAGGGAACGGCTTTTGACTAATGTTGAGGTTGGATTCTCTTGGTTTAATATTTTATTTTATTTTTCCCCACAATATTGTACAGATGGCTGGAAGTATTCATCCCACCCATCTTATTCTACGCCTGGCTTCTATGCTCCCTCCTATATGCCTGATGCCATGGACATCTCAATCCCATGCATCTGATTAAGTCTGACTCAGTTTCCTCCAATATGTTCGGTGGCATGGACATATATTCCATCCACCTATTTTAAGCCTGGCATACTGTATGGGCAGTACATATTGCTCAAGTGTGGGAATGCTCATATCCCATCATTTCTCTGTTCTTTTATGGTAACCCCCATAATTATCTCAGGTGTCATGATAAATACAGTGTTGAATTTGGCCTTGACACCTGTTACCAATTATATTAGATTTTTTAAATTTCTCATAATGGCATGAGGATGATTAGGCAGATGATGCAAAAAGTGATGAAACAAAGATAAAAATTATTTTGAAAAATTAATATCACAGCAATTGTCTTCTCAATTACCCTCCATAAGGGGGGGACTATAGTAATATTATATAATATATAATAGTAATATTATAATTTTAAAGAATGTTTCAATTTTTGTTTTATTATATGTTTCATGTGTAACAACTAAGATTCTGAATTCCCTTAGACATGTTTTTGAGAACTTTCATTGTTTGATTTGATTATTGACAAAGCTATTTTAAAGTTCTGTTAAGCTCAATTTTGTAGGAAATTTCCTGGCTGATTACCAGTATCCACACATCAACCCCTGAAAAGACTTCCATTCCACGACTACACCTAGAGGACATCTGAGAAAAGACTTTCAGAGACTTTAAATGAACAGTTTTGTTTTGTTTTTTTCTCTTTTCTTTTTCGGTTATAATATACACCATCTGTAATATGTACTCTCTGCAGAGGCCCTCCCTTTGCAAGACCAATGTCAAAGCGTCGGTTCATGAGGACAAAAAAAAAAAAATCGCCCCTCTGGACAAAACTTTCCTCTCTTCCTTTTCTATATTGTTGTTCACATATTATTAGTTAGCAATAGTTATTATATTCTTTTTACTGTTCCGTCAAGGAAACATTTTGTTTCTTGAGGAACAACAGGGGGGACTGTAACGATTGGAATAACGCCACCTGCTGGATACTAACTGTAGAAGAGTTCTGCCCATGAAGCGAAGGTCTTTGAGGGCAAGACCAGGAGTCTTTGGTATCAGGAAGTGACGCGGACTAGTGGGAGGAGGAAGGAGGAGACGGAGGCTCTCTTCCTTTTGGACTCTGGCGGAGAGCGGAGCTAGAAATGTGCTCTCCCTTTAATAGATAGGAATCTAGGCCTTTCTTTTTCTTTACCAAATTCTTATTCTCCTTAATAAATGCTTAAAAGTCTAACTCTTGCTAAAGCTTATAATTTATTGGCGACCACTCATTAGATATTTTAGACAGTTTAGCTAGAATTTTAGCCCTTAACAATATAGCTGGATTACAGTCCACTGAATCCATTTATATACATACACACATACATATACATGTGCAAGTGTATTGTAAGGGGCTAAAATTCTAGCTAGTCTGTCTAAAATATCTAATGAGTGGTTGCCAATAAATTATAAGCCTTAGGCAGAGTTAGACTTTTAAGCATTTGTTAAGGAGAATAAGAATTTGGTGAAGAGAGAGAGAAAGGCCTAGATTCATTTATCTATCAAAGGGAGAGCGCATCTTTAGCTCTGCTCTCCAGCAGTCTTCATGAAAGACACCGAGAGTGTCAGCCTCTCCCCCTCTTCCTCCCACATGCAAAGGTCACTTCCTGATGCCAAAGAAAAGCCACATGTCTTGCCCTCAGGCGCCTTCTCTTCATGGTGGAGCTTTCCTACAGTAAGTCTTCAGCAGGCAGCATCATTCCAATCATTACAGTATATACATATATGTATACACATATACATATAAGTATGTATTTATATATACATATATGTATATGTGTATATGTGTATGTATATGTGTGTGTATATATGTATATGTATATATATGTATATGTATATGTGTATGTGTGTGTGTATATATATATATATATATATATACACTCTCACAGAAGAGGTATCAAACATTTACCCTATAACATCCCCCAATGGGCTAGAAGCAGACTAAAATGTAACAGGGAAATATTTAACAAAATAAAAATACAGTAGCACATAGATAATATTAATATGTGGTTTTCCAAGTCAATATCCTATTTCTATTTGAGTTTGACACCATTGGTCTACAGGGACTACAGATGTACAATGAACTAGATCCAGGATAGAGTAAGGGGAGAATTTGGGCTAAATTATATCTGAAAATTTGGGCAGTGTTTTTAATGATCACTCATTGCCTCTCATCTTGGTTATTGGAATAGCTGACTAATTGACCCCCCTGTTCCTGTGTCAGCTCCAGATTTACCATCAGGATGATCTGACTTCAAAACCTACCTGGAACATTTGCTAGCTGTGTGATGCTAGGCAAATCACTTAACCCCTCTGTAGTTCAGTTTCCTCATCTGTAAAATGAGAGGGTTGGACTAATTGATCTCTAAAGTTCCTTCTAGCTCTAAGTCTATGATCCTACAATCCCTCTCCCTGTTCCTAAGATAGAAACCTGACCATGCCACTTTTCTAAATTTTCAATGACTCTCTATTATCTCTGGAATAAAATACAAACTGCTTAGTCCAGTGTCTAAAGCTATCTGTAATCTGGGTCCATCTTGCCTTTCCAGACATTTTGTATAATTTCCTTTCACATATTCTTTGGTTCCAGCCAAACTGGATTACTGGTTTCACCAAACTCACCATTCCACATCCTGCATATGTATCATCAAACAAGTCTTGAGCACACTGTTCCCTGACCTTTCTATCTTAGAATCCTTCAAGGATCAGCTCAAGTCTATTCAGTCTTCATAGATCTCTCATTATTATTGCCTTTTCACGTTATTTTGGGTTTTGTTTATCCATGTGCAGGTTGTACCCTTTCTTAGAATGTGAGCTCCTCTAGGTCAGGGAAGGTCTTTTTTTGGGGGGGTCTTTCCATTCCCAGCACCTAGTACATTACCCCACATATTGAATCTGAAGACTGTTAGAAAAGCCCATCTCTTTAATGCAAGGGCTTTCCCTGTGTTCTATGTTTGCAAACCATGGAACACTATGATCCTAGAGGAATTAAAATCATCATGTCATATATAATGAGAAGTGAGATAAGGAAAATCTGTGCATAAATCCCACCTCTGACACTTCAGAGCTGTGTGACCCCAGGCAAGGAGTCCAGCCTCTGTGTGCCTCAGGCAACTCTCCAGGACCTAACTGGAGGAAGTACAGTACAGTGGAAAGCAATCCTGCCTTTGAAGTCTGAGCAACTAGGTCTATGGATGCTTATGCATGAGAGATAATCTACTAAGGGTCTGAGGAAGACTTGAAGAGTAATGGCTTTTTCAGATTCCTGCTCAGGGGTACTGAGGCAGTTATGTGTCAGCCTAACAATAATAAAGAGGCATTATCTTCAGGGGCATTTATCCCCAGAGAACCACCTAAGACTTGTAAAACTGGATAACAACTTTTGATATAATAAACAGTTATGCTAGTTTTTCTTGTTTTTCTTTTCCCTTAAAAACACTATTTGTCATATGGTATGACTCTCTAGGAGGGAGACTGGTAGTGGAGGAAACCTAGGGTAATATAATAAGCAAAAGACAGCAATAAAAACTTACTTTAGAAAAAAAAAATGGATGACTACTATCCATTTCTGGGCAAAAAGGATATTACCAGAAGGAAGCTAAGAAGTATTGCTGAAGAATACCAAGTGTTGGGCAAGAAACCAGGTCGCAAGTGGTATTTTTTCTAATTAATGCCTACTGAAAGCAAGAGATAAAAAAGAGAAAAATTGATTTAGTAAGTAAGCAATTGGCTAAGAAGTTGGTGTCTGAGACTGAAAGTTGAATTTCTGGACCATCATTTAAAATATAATGATGGCAGACTTTTGGCCAGGAATGAAATGTGTCCAACAAAGGCTTATAAGCATGGTTTGTTTTGGTTTTTGCCAGTTCTCTCACAAAACAAATCAAAAGAGCTTTAAATATAAAAATATAGGGAGGGAGAAAAGTATCTTGGTGGATATATATAATGAATAAAAGAGTGCAAAAGTCGAGACAAGCAATTCAAATGATAAAAAAATCCAAAGTAGGAACCAGTAGTGATATATATATATATACACATATACATGTATGTATGTATGTGTGTATACTATCAAATATTTATCCACAGTAATAAAGAATGCCATCATTTATATGGTACTTTAACAAAGCACTCTTCACATGTCAATTCATTTGATCTTCAAAACAACCATGAGAGGCAGTATTATTATCATCCCCATTTTGCAAATGAGGAAACTGAGCCATAGAGAACTCACCTTTGTTCACACAGCTAGTAAATGTCTGAGGCAAGATTCGAACTCAGGTCTTCTTGACTCCAAGTCTTGTGCTGTATCCATTGTACCACCTATCTGTTAGCTATAATTATACATAAATGGTCAAAGTTTAGGCAATAACCAAGAGGAACTTGAGGTCCAAACAGAAGGAGGCCAGTTTGGTCTCATAATTATCACAGAGGCTTGATGGGATGAAATCCATGACTGTAATATAACTTGGGATGGGTATATTTTATTCAAATGTATTAGAATAGGTTGGAAGGACAAGGTAGTTTTATATTTTCACTCATGTGAGGAAGTCCCAGGACATGATTAAGAAACATTTGGAGGCAGCTAGGTGACACAGTGGATAGAGTACTGGCCCTGGATTCAGGAGGACCTGAGTTCAAATCTGGCCTCAGAAACTTGACACTTACTAGCTGTGTGACCCTGGGCGAGTCACTTAACCCCCATTTCCCTGCAAAAGAAAAGAAAAGAAACATTTGGATGAAGATAAATGGAAGAAGAAACAGAAGTAATTTTGTCCTCAGACCACCTGTACAAAAAGAAGAAATAGTTGACTTCAGCAAACAAATCATCTGCTTAGCAGAATGGCATCATATAGTAGTGATGAGTAACTTCCATTATCCACACGTGTGCTGGAGTTCTCTTTTTGTCCAAAACAATGGAGCTACTAACTTATTCACTTGCCTTAATAAGTCAGTCCAGGAGGGATAGGAAACTAACAAGAATGAAAAATTTTAAACATTATTTATTTTTAGCATTCTTTTCTTTTTAAATTTTGAATTCCAGACTCTCTCCCTCCCTCTGACCCCTCCCCCACCCATTGATAAGGCAAAAAATATATCAATTATACATGTGAAATAATGAAAAACCTATTTCCATATTAGCCACATCATCAAAAAAGCAAAAAAAAAAAAGTGAGAAAATGATGCTTCAATTTGTACTCAGAGTTCCTTAGTTTTCTATCTGAAAGTGGATAGCATTTAAAAAAAAATCATGACTCCTTAGGAATTGTCTTGGATCACTATATTGATCAGAGTAGCCAAGTCTTTCATAGTTGATCATCATTACTTTGTGGTTACTTTGCACAATGATCTCCTGGTTCTCCTCACTTCACTTTGCATCAGTTCATATATATCTTGCCATGTTTTTTTCTGAAACTACCCCATGTTGTGGAGCACAATGGTGGTCCATCACAATCCTATGTCACAACTTGTTTAGCTGTTCCCCAATTGATAAGCATCCCCTCAATTTCCAATTTTTTGTTACGACAAAAAGAGCTGATATAAATATTTTTGTACCCCTTTCCTTTCTCTATTCATCTCTGGTCTTTTCATCAGGAATGCTTGGAAGTCCTCTATTTGATGAAATATCCATTTTACCCCATGAAGAATTATACTCAGTTTTGCTGGGTAGGTTATTTTTAATTGCCCTCCTTTGTCCTATAGAATATCGCATTCCAAGCCCTTGTGTGATACTCCTGACTGTGATTCCATGATATTAGAATTGTCTTTCTGGTTGCTTGCAATATTTTCCCCTCGACCTGGGAGCTCTGGAATTTGGCTATAATATTCCTGGGAATTTTCATTTTGGGATCTCTTTCAGAAGGTGACTGGTGGATTCTTTTCCTTTCTATTTTACCCTCTGCAAGTAAGATGTTAGGGCAGCTTTCCTTTATAATTTCTTGAAATATGTCTGGGCTCTTCCTCTCTCTCTCTCTCTCTCTCTCTCTCTCTCTCTCTCTCTCTCTATCATGGCTTTTAGGCAGTCCTATAATTCTTAAATTATGTCAGGTCAGTTGTTTTTCCAATGAGATATTGAGAGAACTGGGTATGTTTTTCTTTGAGAAGAGACAAGACAGCATATAGCTATTTTCAAATATCACGGAGTGGTAGATTCCCTGTCATTGGAGGTCTTTAGGCAAAGGTTAGAGGTCAAGTATTTATATTAGAGACTTCTTTTGGGTATGGGTTGAACAAGGTGGTTACTGAGGTCCCTTACAACTCAATTCCTTGGCTCTGTGAGATGTTTACACACACACACAGCACACAATAGAGTCAAATATTACTCCTGGTCCATCTAATTCCCCAAGCTGCATAGGATATAAGTCAATGTTCTCAGTGGGGGTGGAATGAATTGGTTGGAAAAGCAGAGGAATCTTTTCTTGGAATCCCAGGGGTTTAAAAGTAATTTTGAGGAAGAAGAAAATGTATCTGCAACTGATTTTACTTTCTAGTTCATTCTTATTTCAAGGAACTGGGTCAAACTTCTCAGCAGGGTTGGACATGTTTAACTCACTCCTTTCCTTAGCTGGGTTACATTTCTATCTGTCCTCGAAAAAGGTCAGCGCTGCTCATTTTGTACCAGCAAAGTTTATTATTATTAAAAAATTTTTGTTTGTACTAGTAAAGTTTAAAAATAAATATCTTATTTTATTAAACCAATTAGTTAAGACTATGATGACCAAACTATCAAAACATCAGTCAGATGCCAGAAGCTGATTGGCTAAGTTTTGTTAGCAGCTGGAGGCTACTGTCAAAGGACTGTGTGGAACAGAGCTTATAGGCTATTTCCAAATAATCTTGAAAATGGCTGGGAAACCAAGTTCGATGCATAGCAGTACTGTTCCCTGAGCCTCAAGCTGTAATCTGCAGATCTTGAGAGTTTTGCTGCATCAAACAGGACCCAGATTTTAAAATGGTTATGCATAGGAGTTGGCATGGTTTAATAATAACAAAAAAGGGGGTTAGTGTTAATATTGTTCTAAAAGAAATCAAGGGGAAGAAAGATATAACTAGAAACCAAATGAAAGTAACTGGAATACAATGCAAATCTATAACCTGAGTCTTTAAGTAATATTAAAGAGTTAATAAGGAAAAGTTAAAAATTAGGTGCCACAGTAATGAGTTTTCCCAGTCTTGGTATTAGTTGGGTACAAGATCTGGGGTGGAATCAGAAAGGATTTTCCCAGTTCCATTAGTTAGTGGAAACCTTAGTCCCCAGGGATCTGGCTTGGAGCTGACGTTCCACTATTCAGGAAATGCACTAAACTGATGTTTTCACACAGAGGGAATTAGCGATCCAAATATTATTGAGAGAGAATGTCAAATAGTGGATATCATGCCTGAAAGGATCAAGAAAACCTAAATTCAAATCCTGCCTCAGGCATCATCTACTGGCTGTGTGACTGAGGGAAAATTACCTGATCTCTCTCAACATCAGTTTTCTCATCTATAAAATGGGGATAACAATAGTGCCTACCTCACAGTGTTGTCCTAAGCAAAAAATGCTTTGCAAATCTTGAAGTACTATATTAGTGCTCTCTATTGTTATTTCAGAAAGCAGAGGGTGTGGCCCCTCCAGGGGTTGGTGAAGGGAGGGAAAAAGACTAAACATCTATAGTCAACTAAGCCCCAGCAGGAATCTCTGCCTTCTGATATCCCTGGCTTACTTCAAGTCATAGATGACAACGTACCTTCTGCAAGAAGCCTTTCCCAGTCCTTCTTAATCCTAGTGCCTTCCTTCTTGAATTAGCTCTAATTTCTACTGCATTTTCTTGTTTGTATGTGGTTGTTTTCAGGTTTTCTCTACCATTAGACTGTATACTCCTTGAGGACAGGGACTACTTTTGCCTTTTTGTATCCCCAGCTTAGCCCAGTGTATAGTAGGTACTTAATAAACACTTGTAGACTTGATTTTTTTTGTTAATTTGCATACAATTTGCTTGTAAGTTATTCAATATCAAAATTCCCTCAGATTTATCAGTCCTTATTCTCCTCACTCTTAGAGATGGAAAGAAACTTGGTGATCATCTGATCCTACAGCTTTTTACCTTTTTATTTTATTTTATTATTATTATTTTTTTTAGTGAGGCAATTGGGGTTAAGTGACTTGCCCAGGGTCGCACAGCTAGTTAAGTGTTAAGTGTCTGAGGCCGGATTTGAACTCAGGTACTCCTGACTTCAGGGATGGTGCCCTATCCACTGCACCACCTAGCTGCCCCGCTTTTTACTTTTTTTTAAGATGAAGCAAGTGCCTCCAGCTAGCATGTGACAGCAAAGATTCTAATCAAAGACCCCTCAGTCTAAGCTCAGTGCCCTTTCTACCACAATGTGTTTTGTTTCCATTCATTTAGAATCCATATCAGTAGACACCCACCAGGAAAATCTACTGGTTGAATTTTATCTAGAACAGGGAAGTTCTTAGATTTCCCTTGACTGGGAAAAAAATAACACCATCATATTCTAATCTCTAACTGAAATTTAGCACTTCCTTTGGTTATGAATGTAGGCAACAAACCATTACTCTGAAGAGTCCATGGGCTCCATCAGACTGCCAAAGGTCTCCATGACACAAAACCAAATTTTGGAACCCCTGTTCTTTATTTTATATTTAGAATTTTATTTTTCCAAATTACATGTAAAATACACATTTTTACTTTAATTTTTAAAAGCTTTGTGTTCCAAATTCTCTTCCTCCCTCTCTCCCACACCAAGAACTCAAGCAATTCAATATAAGCTATACATGAGCAGTCATGCAAAACATTTCCACATTAGCCAGGTTGTGAAAGAAAACAGACAAATACAAAACTTCAGATAAAGGAACTAACAAAAAAGTATGCTTCAATCTATATTCATATATCATCAGTTCCTCTCTGTAGATGGATTGCATTTTTCATAAAACCTTCAGAGTTGTCTTAGATCATTGCACTGCTTAAAATAACCAAGTCATTCACAGCAGACCATCTTGTACACAGTGCATTTCACCCTGCATCAGCCCATGTAGGTCTTTCCAGGCTTTTCTGATAGCATCCTGTTTATCATTCTTTTTTTTTTTTTTTTAGTGAGGCAATTGGGGTTAAGTGACTCCCCCAGGTCACACAGCTCGTAAGTGTTAAGTGTCTGAGGCTGTATTTGAACTCAGGTCCTCCTGACTCCAGGGCTGGTGCTCTATCCACTGCACCACCTAGCTGTCCCTCATCATTCTTTTTATAGTAAACTACATTTATATAGTTTTGTTTTTGTTTTTTGCAGGGCAATGAAGGTTAAGTGGCTTGCCAAGGGTCACAAAGCTAATAGGCCAGATTTGAACTCAGGTTCTCCTGAGTCCAGGGCTAGTGCTTTCTCCACTATGCCACCTAGCTGCTCTCATATAGTATTTTAAAGAGAGATTTCCTTGCAATAAACCCATGAGGTTTATTATTGCAACAACAGTAATAGATAACATTTATATAGTACCTTATACCTGACAAAGAATTTTCTTCACAATAGCCCAGCAAAGTAGGTACTATATGTTTTGTCATCATCATAATCAATCGTCATCCATCAATCCTTGTCATCATCCTCAATCAAGCCTTCTCATTATCAATCAATCCTCATCTTCATCAATGGAACCCCTGTTCTAAAGCAATATACTGTGACTGACTGCAGCACAACCTATAGTCTGTTTTCATTTATTCTTTTACTCAATAAACATTCTTAAAGCACCTACTTCCTATGCGTAAGGCACTGTGGGGGATAGATACAAACAAGGTGGTATGGTTCCTACTTTCATAGTCTTTTTAGTCTGTTAGTGGAGACAAGGTATATACATAAATGATTGTAATAGAAAACATATGACTATGTTTCATATCAACGACCATCTATTAAGCATTAGGCACAATGGCGAGCACTGGGCTAGATTCTGGGGAAACAAATGGAGCGGGCTTTTGGAGTTCATTGTCTGCAGACTGATATAAAAGTCCCTAATACTTGACTACATTCTGGAAAGAAGAGAGGCTCCCTCCCTTCATCACAGGAGTCAGGAAGTGAGCAACATGTTTTCGGGAGAGGACAGAGAGACAGAGGCAGAGAAAGACACAGGCACAGAAACAGACACAGAGAAAGAGAGAAAAAGAGACAGAGACAGAGAAACAGAGAGACAGGAAGAACATGAAAGGCAGAAATAGGAAGAACTCCTGGGGATCGGTGCCACCACTGTTGTTTTTGCTGACCGCTCCTGCTGCCAAGATCAATGGTAGAATATATGGAAGCCACAAGAAACTCACACTCAAAAGTCTGTAGCCATCATTGTTTGCTGAAAATGATGTTAGTGACACTTCCCTTCTCGTCTCTCTGTCCCAGGGACAGTACACATCTGCTCCAAAGCTTACTGATGAATTTAAAAGTTTGCATCATTTTTTTTTTAACTAAAAGCCAGGACCGAGATGAAACTGTGCCATGATTGGTCTGTATACATTTCATTTGCTCAAGACTAGTTGCTGTTTGTGGGTATTGTCTGCTACACAGAGAGCAAAGTTCTCTTTCTAAATGACATGGGGGTTTCCCCAGCTAGGAGCTTGAAAGAAACAAGAAGCTTTACTGATATGTAGTATTAAATTCCTCTCCCCCTCAAAAAGGAGATTAACCCATGTAAACCTATACCATGCTCTCCCAAGTCTTCTCCTAAGCAATAGAGAAGACTACCTCCTATGAGAAGGGACAAAATTTAGGTCCCCTATGGCAATAATAGTTGACCTCAGGTGATAGTTAGATTTCCCCCTGGGGCTGCACAGAGAAGGACCACCCATGGGTAGCCCCAAGACTAGATAATTCACTGCAAAAAACACTCCCAGGCCTAAAGTAGGAACTTTCTCAGAATAGAAATGTTGCTCTCCTGGGGAAGAATCACTAGATATCTAGATCAGGGCTTCTTAAACTTTTTCTACTCATGACCCCTTTTCACTGGAGAATTTTTTTTCCCCTCAGGGCAGTGAGGGTTAAGTGACTTGCCCAGAGTCACACAGCTAGTAAGTGTCAAGTATCTGAGACTAGATTTGAACTCAGGTCCTCCTGAATCCAGGGTCCATGCTTTATCTACTGTGCCACCTAGCTGTCCTCCACCCGAGAATTTTTTACATGACCCTGGGTATATAGGTACATAAAATAGAGATATATAACTTTTTACTGTTGTCAAATTTTTTGTGACCCCCACATTCAGTTACATGACCCAATATGGGGTCTTTAACCATAGTTTAAGAAGCTTTGTTCTAGGCCAAGTATGCAGGTATACTACAGGGCTTGCAGGCATCTGACAGAGGGACATGATGAATTATTTGATGGAAAGTATTAGAGGTCTTCCTTTTGAACATTCATGTGCTCTAAGGAAAAAAAAAAAAAACCAACCTCAGACTCTCCCATTAGCAATGTTTATAAAAACATGAGTGATTCTGTGGTCCTGCCCTAATGGCTTAGGTGTTGTTTACTGAGTTTGACAAGGCCATTTAACACAAAGGGGATTTGTCATCTAAATTTGTATCATAGGCAGAAAAATAATTATTGAGACCAGCAGGAAGGAAAGTGGGAAAAGAGCAGACTGTCCCCAGGTAGCCATAAGGCTGGGGGCTGACTGAATTGAAGGAATTCCCTGCTCTGGTAATGAAACAGCCATTGATTCTGAAAAACTAATAGATTATGTGAAAAGCTTTTGAGTAATTGGGAGGTGCTCCCCAAACTTAACCCCAGTCATCCCCAAGTTGTCTTCTTGTGAACTGATCATGGAAACGAAATGGGGGAGTGGGCTTATAGCTGTGGAGTTAACTCAAGAAACTCACAGAAAATCTCATGAGAGGTAGTCCCATGGACAAAACCATTTCTTAGATCAAGCAGCATCTCTGACATGCTGACATCCATTTTACTTGTATAGTTTGGGTCTAGAAGTGGGTAGCAGACAAAGGAGGGGACATGAGACATCAGGACAGCAGAAAGCCTAAGTGCTTTATTTATTTATTTATTCATTTATTTATTTTGCGGGGCAGTGGGGGTTAAGTGACTTGCCCAGGGTCACACAGCTAGTGTCAAGTGTCTGAGGCTGGATTTGAACTCAGGTACTCCTGAATCCAGGGCCAGTGCTTTATCCACTGCGCCACCTAGCTGCCCCAAAGAAGTGTTGCCTTCTGGGAGTTGCCTCCCTTATACTGTCTCATGTTATTCAATAGCTTGGTAAATGCCCAAACATCTTTTTTTTTTTTTTTTTGTGAGGCAATTGGGGTTAAGTGACTTGCCCAGGGTCACACAGCTAGTAAGTGTTAAGTGTCTGAGGCCGAATTTATTTTTTTTAAATAAATAAGAGTATTCTCCTGGAGGCCTCTCATAGTCTCTCCTGATATTTAAAGGAGAAAGAGGCCTAGACAAGATTCTCTTTCTAGCTCTGTGACTAGCTGTGACTAGCTTAATTTAAGCACATCACTTCTTGTCTTTGGGACACAGTTGATTCCTTTGTTAAAAATGAAGGTGATGGACAAGGCAACCTCTAAGTTCCTTTCTAGCTCTGACTTTTTTCCCCACATGGCCATGGACTCAATGGAATCTTTGAGCTTAATGGAATTGTAAAGGCAATCTAACTCTAATCCCAAAGACAAGTAGAGACGTTAAGTCAAAGTTCATTCAGGTAGGAACCTACAGAGACAGGAATCAAAACTTTTGTCTTCTGACTCCAAAGCCATTGTTTTCTCTACCATATGCGAGTTTAAGATTCTGGAGGAGTTTACAATTTAGCTGGGCAGATAAAGCTGATGCACAAGTAACAGAGAACCATACAAAGCACTCCATAATTCATTTTTTCCCTACAAATATTTCTCAATATTGTAGAATACTCTACTTTCAGAATTGGAGTTGGTCTATGCCAGACACTGGACTGGTGCTGATCATAAATGCTGTGGTACATAGGACAGGCACCATGAGAGTTTGGTGAAACAAGGCGTGTTCTTAAATGTGTGTTTATTGATACACTCAGGATGTTATTTAGAATTCCCTCTTGCCTCATTACTTCCAACTCTAAAATCAAAGACAGTTATTGCTATTTCATTGTGTGCAGAATACCATACAATTTTGGAAACTGAGAAAGAGGTAGGGTTATGCTGGTAAGTCTTTAACAACTAACTCTCTGGGAAAGAAAATGTATACGTGATACAAACTTTTAAGTTTAATTTGTGTCCTTAACATTTCCTTCGTCAATTTATTGTCAAGTTAATTGACGAAATAATAAATCAAGCCCTGATTTCTGAGGCGCAAATGCTTTCACTGCAGGTAGCTTGAGTGGCTTGAGAAAGTCAATTGTTAGGTTTTTAGGTATAATGGAAATTGAAGATTCTTTATCTATCTGCCTCTGTAGAGCTTACATTTCAATACAAGAGCCATGCTTAGCCTATGTGGAAGGAGAACAAAGAATATATATGCGAAAAATCGCACACAGGCCAGTCATTTGTACATTCAAACCAACCAACAGTGATTTACTAAATATTTACTATTCAGAAGGCATGGTGCCCCTTAGTGAAAGTAAAATGAAAAAATGAAAACCAGACCCTATCCTTGAGATTTTTGGTGATAGGGACAATATCTTAACCCCTGTCCTCAAGTACGTTAGGCTAATTTTTCCTCAAAAGGTATTGAAACTAAGGCAGCTAGGTGGCGCAGTGGAGAAAGCACTGGCCCTGAATTCAGGAGGACCTGAGTTCAAATGTGACCTCAGACACTTGACACTTAATAGCTGTGTGACCCTGGGCAAGTCACTTAATCCTCATTGCCCAGCAAAAAAAAAAAAGAAAAGAAAAGGAAAGGAAAGGAAAGGAAAGGAAAGGAAAGGAAAGGAAAGGAAAGGAAAGGAAAGGAAAGGAAAGGAAAGGAAAGGAAAGGAAAGGAAAGGAAAGGAAAGGAAAGGAAAGGAAAGGAAAAAGGTATTGAAACCATCCTCAAGACTTGATTGGCTCAGAGGACTAATATCACTTCCTGGTAGCTTGAGCACCAAAGAGCCATTAGGAGATGCAGGCATGCTTTGAGGCTTTGCTGGAGCACCATGATGGGCAACTGAGAGGCAGGGAGCTTAACTCTGCGAAATCAACTTAAGATCTCTTCCCTGCATATCCTTGTTGAATAATCTTGTTTTTTCTTTTTCTTTTTCTTTTTTTTTGTTGAATAGTCTTCCGATATGGCTAAGTAAATCTCCTTTTGTTAAGTGTTGAATAACTAATGAGCATCTCATTCAGTTCTAACATATACCAGGGGACTGGCCCAAGTCAGGCCCTACCCAGAATTCTACAGAGGAGGATTTCACACCCAAGTTGGTAAATATATCTGTGATAATCTGAGGAGGAAAAAGAGTGCACCAGGTAGAATCTGAAAAGGCTTCCATTAGGAGATGGCACATACATGGAGGTTGTTTTTTGTTCTCGAAGAGGACCAGAATGACATCACTATGTTGGAGTCAAGGTACAGTGTGTCTTACTGTGGTTGATTGGGCCAATATGAACTCAGAAGACTCTACCACAGGTCGGGCACAAAAAGTCCATATGAACATTTGGGGTGGAGATGTATTTTTTTGTGTTTTGACTATAGGGTGGGATATCCTGATCACTGAAGAAACTAAGGATTCTAAAAGGTTGAAGACAAATGACATTCCAGGCAGAGGGACAGTCTGTTCCAACTCCTTCTCTTCCTCCTCCTCTTCTTCCTCCTTCTTATCTTTCTTCTTTTCTTCCTTCTCCTCTGCTTCTCTCTCTCTCTCCCCTTCCTCGTCCTCCTCTGTCTCTTTCTCCTTCTTCTTCCTTTCCCCCCCTCCCCTTTCCTTTCTCCTTTTCATCCACAACTTTTCTACCTCTTTGGAATGACATAGATCATAGGTGTCATACTCTAGCCTGATGGGATGTATATGACTGTGGAACTAGATGAAAATATAATTGGGAAATGTTTGACAAAAACAAAATGCAACATAGATCATGTTAAATTGTGTTTTTCTAAATCAACTTGCTGCCCAACCTGCTTTTATTTGAGTTTGACACATTGACTGCTTAAGAGAGTGTTGAAATGAATGATATGTGAAAAGAATGAAAAGCACACAATCTTTAGAAGCTGCGGCCACTATGCAAGGTGGTGAGAGAGTAGTGACAAGTACTATCATCAACCTAACCTACAAAATGGCACATTCCATGAAGAAAGTCAGCCTTCTTTTATATGTTGAAGGTTGGCTTAATTTTAACTTTGTGGTAGAAATGGAAGGAGGCACTTAGGGGCTCAGCTACTCATGTGCTGTTTATGAGAAAGCTGGAAGCCAAATATGAGTCCATAGTGAGTATTCCAAGGGACAGTACACTTCTCATTAGCATTTTGACTCAGCCGCATTACTTTGAAATATTAATTTTCCTAGAACCATTTGAAAGGCCTCAGGATCTCTAGTCACATGCCTGAAGGGAAACTTTAGAGATTCGGTCCAGAATATATAAAAAAAAACAACAACAACTCCAGAATATAAACTACTTAAGAGGATACCTGATGCAGAAAACTCTTTCTGACTCAGCATCAAGAGACACAATAAATACAAAGTAATACATTTGGTAAAAAACTGTTTGACATATTCATTTTTCCCTTTAAAAGGATGAAGAGGCTTCCAGTCTCTACTGATTGGTTATTTTATATAAGGTAACAGAATAGAGAAACTTATCTGCCAACTTACTGAAATGATGGGGAAAAAAGTATGAAATATCTTTTTTTAGTCCTCTAAAATCTTTAAATCAGGACTGGGATTCCTGCTCCTGTACTTTTGGCAGATGGTTGGCTTTCCTTCTTTCAACCTCTACTACAAGGAATTTGTATTCATACAGTTCTCTCCACTCAAGAGTCAGAGTAGTATAATGGAAAGGATTCTGGGATTGGAATCAGAGGAACTGTATTCAGATCTTGGTTCTGGTACTTACTGCTTGCATAACATTAGGTAAGATACTTCATATCTCTGCACCTATTTCCTTATCTGTAAAATTCATCATTTATTAAGCATCTACTCTATAGTAGGCACTGTGCTAGGCATAAGGGGATACAAAGGCAAAAGGATCTTATATCCTCTTGGGCTATACAAAATGTACATATAAGTATTTTTATGCATATGTACACACATGCGTATATGGTTATATATGTGTATATCTATAAATATATGTATGTATAAATATATATGTATATCTATAACTATATGTAACATGTTTACTATATAATATACAAAGACTGTATATACATACTATATATAACATGTACAGATACTATATTTTATATATATACACTTACATACAAATAAATAAATAAACAAATGAATGAATGAATGAATAAATAAATTCATGAATGAATGAAGAAAGAAAGAAAGAAAGAAAGGTATGTAGCAAGACTGGAATTATACTTCCAATCTACAGTAGCACTGATAGTTTGATTTCCCAAATAAGGCTACTGCTCCATCTCCCCTCTATAATTCTAGGTGTATCCCTGAAGAACAATGGGATTCTCTTAATGCTATTGACTTGAGCCCCCATTCTAGTGAATTTCTTATGAATATCAGTCACCCAATTCCAAATAATACCTCTTAAATATAACTGATACTGGTGATTAGTTCCCTGTTATCAATTTAAACAGTTGTGTTTTCCTCAATATCAATTAATCAGCTAATATAAAATGAGTTTTTTCATCTAATGAAACGCTACCTTCTTCCACACACAGAAAAAGAAAGAAAAACAAAATCCTTCTAATAAATATGGGTAGCAAAGCAAAACAAATGTCTGTATTGGCCAAGTCCTCCCCTCCCCCCCCCCCCAAATAGATGTATTAGTACCAGGAATCCATCTTTTCTCTATCAGAACGTGGATAACATGTTTCATCAAAAATCCTCTGGAATCCTGGTTAGTCATTGCCTTGGTCAGGAGATTACTCCTCCTTTTTTATAAAGAAGAGGGTGATGAGAAAGAAGTGAGCTTAGCATTAGGTTTGAGGCACTTTGCTTTTCCTTCTAGTTTCACTTCTCTTTCCTTCCCCCAGAGTTCAATTATAGGTTTTTATCTTTTTTTGGTTCCTTTTTGATATCCAACCTCATTAGTTAGAGTTTGTTTTTCTTAGGACTCATCTGTCCTTTAATCTACCCTCACTCTAGCTTCCCCCTCCCTTTCCTTCCTTTTTCCCTGTTGATTGAAATGCATTTCTATACTCAATTCTTTTTGTATGTGTGTGTTCTTCCATCTTTTAACTAGTTCAGATGAAAGTGAAGTTCATGTCTTGCCTGCTGTCTTAACCTCTTTCCCCTGTTTTGCAGTCTTCTACTTGTGCATCCAAATTATGTGAAATTCCCCTCCTCCTTACTCTCCCTTTCCCCCAAGTGTATTCCTTTTAACTCCCTTTCATGTCCATAAAAAACCCCCCTTCCAGGCCCTCTGTCATATTAGACTCCCTCTATAACCCCAGTGATGATAGGGTACTAAGGGGACACATCTCCATATTAAGTTTAAGCAATTTATTCTTTAGTCCTTTGTGATTAATCCACTCATGTTTACCTTTTATGTTTCTCTTGACTCCTGTATCTGTATTTCAAAGTTTCTATTCGCTTCTCATCTTTTCATCAGGAATGCTTAGAAGTCCTCTATTTAATTAAAAAAACCTATTTTATCCCCCCAGTAGCATTATGCTCAGGTTTGGGGGAGGGTTATTCTTGGTAGTAAGCCTTTTTTTTCTGTCCTTTTTCTTTTGTTTTCTTTTGCCTTCTGGAATATTGTATTCCAAATTTTTTGCTCCTTTACAGTGTGACTACTAAATCTTATGTGATTGACTATGGTCCCTTGGTATCTGAAATCTTTCTGGCTTTTTTCGACTTGGAAGCTATGGATTTTGGCTATAATATTCCTGGGAGCTTTTATTTTGGAGTTTCTTTCCAAAAAAAAAAAGTGACTGGCAGATTCTTTCTGTGTCTACATTGTCCTTGAGATCTGGGCAGTTTTATTATTTCTTGAAATATGATGTCTCGACTCTATTTTTTAGTCATGACTTTTAAGTAGTCCAATCATTCTTAAATGATCTCTACTTGATCTATTGATTTTTTTTCAAATAAACACCTCCTTTATTAATTGATTGATTGATTGATTGATTGATTTTTGGTGAGGCAATTGGGGTTAAGTGACTTGCCGGGGGTCACACAGCTAGTAAGTGTTAAGTGTCTGAGGTCGGATTTGAACTCAGGTACTCCTGACTCCAGGGCTGGTGCTCTATCCACTGTGCCACCTAGCTGCCCCGATTTATTGATTTTGACAACTAATGTCTTTTGGGAGAGATGCCTAATACAGTTTTCTATTTTTTTTTAAATTTTGTTTTAATATTTCTTGTTGTTTGGGGGTAGTTAGTAACTTCTAATTGGTTCATTCTAATTTTCAAGGAGTCTGTTGCTTAGCTAAGATTTTGTCTTTTCTGTGACAAGCTGTTAGTTCTCTTTCTAAATTTTTCTTTCTTATATTTTACCCCTGCCCCCCATTTCTCCCCTGGCACTCTCATATTTCCCCAATAGTTTCCTTCAGCATTTTAATTTAATTTATAAAAAATATTTTTGTTGAATTTGTACCCAACCTATATTTCTTTGAGTCTTTGTAAATATTTTCAAGTCATTCTTTTCTGGGTTTGCATTTTGAGTAGCTCTGTCACCATAATAGCTTTTTATGGTGGTATTAATTTTTCATTTGTTCATACTTCCAGCCTTATTTCCCTATTTTGGACTTTTTGCATACTTCTAGAGGGAGTGGTTGGGTTCGGATCGGTCTTGTTTTTGTCTTCTTGGGTCCTCCTCCTGTTTTACCAGTATATTCAATACTGTCATTTCAAGATCTTGAGGAAATTCAGGTGGGAGATCTGCAAGCTTTCAATGATTCCAAAGGGGTTTGATCCAAGACAAAGCTTGAGCACTCCCCTCCTGGTCTTAGCTCTTCAAGTTCCTGACCTGGGTTTGGGTATGAACAATACAACTACAGGCTTGCTCCTGGTTGGAAATTCTATAGACTGTTGTTAGACTCAGCCACTCTCAGCCAACTGGAAAGCTCTGCTGATTCAGAATGTCTGAACTGGAGGATCATTACTTGTGCCTTCTCGTCCTGGTTATTCCACTATAGGCTTCAGATTGGGCTGGGGGCTGGATCTGAGTGCCCCCTCTACTCCTATAGTAAGAATTACACAGCTACTGTTTGCTTTTTTATTTGCTTTTCAGGGCTCCTATCCCCACCAAGTATAGATCCCCTTCTCAGTACATACTATATTTATGATCTAGCTCCTTATGCAGATCTGGGCTGGAACAATGACACCCTGATTTGTTTTTTCTTGGATTTTTTGATCAGGATGGTGTGTTTTCTAGATCTTTGTGGAAGAGTTGTTGGGGAGAAGTTGGCTGTACTTCCTTCTACTCCAACATGTTGGCTGATCTTTAGCCAGAAGGCATATAATACAGTAATTCAGTGGGGAAGTGATAGGGCCTACACCAGGATGTGATCCAGCAAGTGGGTAGTGAATGACAGAGTTGCCAGTGGGCACCTCTTCCTGCTCTCTGCACAATGTCAGGTTCTTCTGCATTAGATCTGGGACTTTTAGGTGGTTCAGTGGATGGAGTGCTGGGCCTGGAATCGGCAAGACTTAAGTAAAAATTTAGCCATTTATTAGCTGTATGACCCTGGGCAAATTCCAACCTCTGTCTCAGTTTCCTCATCTGCAAAATGGGAATCATAATAGCGCCGATCTCCCAGGGTTGTTGTGAGAAAAACAACATATACACTGTAAATAAATGAGTGAAGATGTTTTGGGAGGATTATGGGCCCCGGTTACCCCAACAGTTGTCTGGGGAGGTCAAGGAACTTTTTCCTTGAAACCTCAGGAGTTTTCCCTTGAAATCAAATAGGCCTCTCCTTGAGATCAATCAAGGACATACACACTCAAAAGAGATAAGCAGCACCAGATCAAACTGAGCATGCTCCAGGACCACCGCCCCTCAGTCCAGCCCTCTGACTACCTGGATGAGGTAATCCTGTTGGGAGAGACTACACCAGGAGACCACCTGGAACTGCCCACCAGCAGACTGCTCGGATCCATCAGGACAGAGTTAGCGCCCATCACCAGATTGCTCACAACCAATCTTTCCTACCCCAGCCCAACTCCAGAGAACCCTGAGCCCCTCACGCAATAAGAGACATTCTTACCCACGCCATCTGAACCCTATAAAAGGGCGCTCCCTGAGCTAGTCGGGGAGAAAAGCATTTTGTTTCTCCAAAACCTTCCTCCTGGTCAGTTTCTCTTGTACCTCAATAAACCTGTTCTTTTATTCCTAATTAGGTCTTGCTCGAGAGTGTAATTCTTTACAGAGGAATCCTAAGGACCCACATGCTTTCTCCCCATATCAAAGAGAACAAGCATTTATTAAGGGCCTACTATGTTCTCAGTATTGTGGTTTTACAAAAAGTATCTCATTTGATCCTCATAACAACCCTGTGAGATAGATGGTATTTTTTTTTTTTTTGCGGGGCAATGGGGGTTAAGTGACTTGCCCAGGGTCACACAGCTAGTAAGTGTCAAGTGTCTGAGGCCGGATTTGAACTCAGGTACTCCTGAATCCAGGGCCAGTGCTTTATCCACTGCACCACCTAGTCGCCCCGATAGATGATATTTTTAAACCCATTTTGCAGATGAGGAAAACTAAGGCCGATAGCAGTTAAATGACTTATCCAGGGTCATACTGATAGTAAGTGTTGTAAAAAACAGACACCTGTCCTCCACAGAAAATGGAAACAAATTGAAGGACAATTGTCTAGATAAGCACCTATTTTATTTCTGCTCAGCAAGATGAATATGCATGCATGAGGAAGACAGACCCCCCCCCAGCATTAACT
This sequence comes from Dromiciops gliroides, assembly GCF_019393635.1. Lineage (NCBI taxonomy): Eukaryota > Metazoa > Chordata > Mammalia > Microbiotheria > Microbiotheriidae > Dromiciops > Dromiciops gliroides. The sequence continues at coordinate 234,606,995 of NC_057865.1, read as the reverse complement.
TGGGGAAGGGAATATTTAAACAGCAGGGCCACAGTTTTAGGAGGTACATTTAAGATTTATGGGCTTGTTTTTTCCTGGGAAACAAGATATTTGTACAATCAGGAAACTGTCACTGTTGCTGATAAAGGCAAACACTTGGGTTCCTCATTCTATTCTATTCTATTCTATTGACAGCTCAAGCCTCAGATATAAACAGTAAGATAAAGGCAGGGGAGACTGACACATAGTAAACACAATATAAAAGTCATCATCATCATTATTATTGTTATACCTTGGTGTATGGCCACAGACAGACCCTTGTTCACCCATTCCACTGGAGGTGATCTGTGTAGCAAATTCCTGGCTTATGTAGGGGCCAAATTTAATATGTAGAGAGTTAATTGTGTGGCTCGCTGTAATATTGGGGATCAAAAAATAATGGGGGACCTAGGGGACAGCTAGGTGGTGCAGTGGATAGAGCACCGGCCCTGGAATCAGGAGTACCTGAGTTCAAATCTGGCCTCAGACACATATACTTACTAGCTGTGTGACCCTGGGCAAGTCACAACCCCAATTGCCTCACCAAAAAAAAAAATAATAATAATGGGGGACCTCTAGGTCCAAAACTTCCTCCCCTTAACCACACTGTGCTTGTTTCTTTATCTGTAAAGTGGGGATAATAATAGTACCTATGTCACAGGGTTGTGTTGAGCCTGAAATAAGTTAATATGTAAAAATGCACAATGTATAATGTGAGGGAAAAATCCATCCTCTTCTCAATAATTCTCAAGAACTCAGCATCGAGGTGACAAAGGCTTTATTTTCTTCTCATGAGAAGGAGGCACCCTAGTGTGCAGCTAGTGGGTGCCCTGAAAGGGGGCTCGCAGGCCCTGTTTTATACCCTAGTCCCTAACTCGAATGGACCTTCCCCTTTTTCATCACTGGTCGGGGTTACAATCTACTCGCAAAAACTAGCTAATCAGAACACAGTATTCCCACCCCTCTTCCTTGTATGGGCATAACTCAGGAGTGGACCTTATACTTCCTTATATGGACAGAACTCTGGAGAGGACCTAATTGAGACCAGGGCTCCTTGAACCATGTGACCTTGCTAACCTGAGGGGGAGGAGGGGATCTGAGACCTTTGTCCTACAAACAGGTCAGGGGAGTATGACTGACTTGTTATATCCACACTGAGAGGAGACAACTATCCATTTCTCACACTATATAAATGCTAGCTAGTATTATTATGAACATTCTCACAACAAGCTTATAAAGTAATTAGAAGTATTTTCATGAGTAGTGGTAAGTGACACTAGGGAAAGCACTGGAACTGGAATAAAAAAAGATGGGCTGGAGTCCAGGATCTCACACTTCAATTCAATTTGAGCATTTTTTTTTTTTTAGTGAGGCAATTGGGCTTAAGTGACTTGCCCAGGGTCACACAGCTAGTAAGTGTTAAGTGTCTGAGGCCGGATTTGAACTCAGGTACTCCTGACTCCAGGGCTGGTGCTCTATCCACTGCACCACCTAGCTGCCCCCTGAGCATTTCTTAAGTACTTATTATGGGATATAAAAAAAGAGATACGAAAGAGACTCTTGTGGTTTAAGTAAGCATGGTTTCCTTCAGTCAGTCTAGCCCTGGTTCCAAGGCATTGGATACCTCTGAGCTTCAGGCATACAGTTTGTTATCAAAGTCCCTTTTACAGAAGTTAGCCCCGAAGAAATAGAGGTGGAAGCCTGTAGGAGTCTTTGGCTGTTTATATCTAAATATGAAAGGGCCAGGCTAAAATGAGCGAAAGGACCTTGTCCCTTTGGCTTAGTTTATTTCTGTCTTTTCCCTATCAGTTCACCTATTTGGGAGGACAGAAATTTAGGATTTAAAAAAACTGGGGAACTTTGAACCTCATAACTGTTTGGTAGCTTTGGAACAAATAAACATGACCTGGTTTACAGCATAGCCATCAGAGATTAAAATTAGGAGAAATCCTATTAGGAACTGGGTGGGAATAGGGTTACCCATGAAGACCCCAGCCAGAAAATGGAATCCTAAGAAAAGATTAATCCTTAGGGCATTAATAATAATAGCTAACATTTATATTGTGCCAGGGACTGTGCTAAGTGCTTCACAATTATTATCCAATTTGATTGTTACAACAACCTTGGGAGGTATGTACATTTTAACCTCCATTTTCTTTATGAGAAAGCTATGGCTAAGGGATATTAAGTGACTTGCCCAGGGTTACTTTGTTAGGAGATACTGAAAACCATATTTGAACTCAGGTCTTCCTGACTCTAGGCGTGGCACTCTATCCAGTGAACACCTGGCGTTAGCTAGAGTACTTATCCTTTGTACCAACATCACATTCATTTATGGGGGAAATGTTTTGCTATTATTCTTATGGCATCATTTCATTGAATGCTTTTGCTTTGAATTTATAGAATCCTCAGACTGACCAGTAAACACCTAGGTGTCAGTTTCTGAGCTAGTTTTCTGAGAACTTGTAGGGGCTCTGTCCTACAAGTTAGCAGTATACCTATGGAAGGCTATAAAGTGAAAAGAAGAAATGAAAATGTCTGGGAACCTCTGGGTTTCTTTTTCTTTTCTTTTTTTGGTGAGGCAATTGGGGTTAAGTGACTTGCCCAGGGTCACACAGCTAGTAAGTGTCAAGTGTCTGAGGCTGGATTTGAACTCAGGTCCTCCTGAATCCAGGGCCGGTGCTCTATCCACTGTGCCACCTAGCTGCCCCTATTTTTCTTTTTCAAAAGTTGAATTCATTCTATTATGGAACTACCTCTTCAAACCCTTCCTAGATGACAGGTATTTAGGTAGAGCAGAGGTATCAAACACTCCTGAGTCCAGCCCGAACCAAATCAAAATGTAATTGGAAAATATTTAACAAACTAAATAGAACATAGATAATGTTAGTATGGCGTTTTCTAAGTCAATATGCTCTGGGGAGGTACCCTTAAGTATGGGTTAGTGGCTCCCGTTTATGTTTCAGTTTGATACCACTAATGTAGAACATTAACAAGATTCTCTCAGACCTTGAATTTCTCGGGTTGAAGGGTTTGTAAAAAAGATCCTCCCCCAACACACACCCGCCTCAACCACATAAAACAAATTCAGCCATTTTGGTGGCTCATAAAGCTAAAATGGGAGAATCTAATTATCCATAACTGCTTTTGTGTCATCAGACTTAAAGTACTTCGCATCCAGCAGAGAAAATAACTTGGCTGTGAGTTGGGGGTTAAATAGCTAAATAAGTTTCCTCACTATTGGGGAACTGTTGAATTGAGAGAACTGCTGAAAATAAGCATGATAAAAATGATAAATATTGATCTGCACCAAATATTCACTTTTTAAAAGCAAGACCATTAGGGCGTGAGAGAAATCAATGCCTCACTTTTTTTTGGACCTGAAGTCATTTCTCTGATCATGTGGTCCACACAAAGGGAGACACTGTAGCCGTATATGAAGTGCCTGAATAGTATTTGTGTAACTAACCATGGGCTGTTGGAAATGGGTGTGTGTATATCTATATATAGATACACACATACACATGCATGTATATAATACACATATACATATATACATCCACACATATATGTTATGGGGGAAATTGGTGGGGGGGGTGGGATAGGGGTTCTTAGGAATTCTCTTTAAAGAATTACACCCTCTTGCATACAAATCCAATAAGAATAAAATAATAGTTTATTTAGGGTGCTAGGGAAAGGAAACCAAGAGAGAAACCCTTGGATTTCTCATGGAAAGAAGGCATGGCACAAAGGCATGGTTCTGAGATACCTATCTTCTAGAGCAGGAGACGGCAGATACTTTTATAAAGGTCCATGGTGCTCCGATGGTGAGGTGATCGTCTGACTGTGGAAAGTTCCCTTATTGGGGGAGGCCCATCCCCCACTGGTGGTGGCAGGGGAAGTTGGGTGAGGGGCAACTCTGGATCTCTCAAGCCATCTTTGTCCCCCTCATGCCACAAAGGCAGCAGCCACACCTAATCTTATCTCCCCGAGGGGTGGGGGAGACTGTTTAGGTGTGTCTGTCCTTTGATTTAGTTTCTCAAGGAGAAAGTTCTTTGATTTACCCCCAGAGAACTTCTGGGGTATGCTAGGCCCATAACTATATCTATATATCTATATTTATATATATAGTTATATACATAGTTATATAGTTATGGTGATGACTCTTATGAAGGTAGATCAGAAGAATGAAAAGAATGGCCAATGAATCCTAAGCATTGACATTAAGTATCCACTTCAACCTCTTCAGGACAAAACTATAATCTGTTGCTTTACATGTATACCTGACATATGAAGAAAGAAGAATTTAGGTCAATGTCCTATTTTCAAGCAGGAATTGTGTTGGAAATCAATCCAGACTCCTCTGAACCCAAATCCTCTACCCTAAAATCAAAACCCCAAATGAGAGAAATGGAATGCCAATTGGGTTCATTTCCTGGTGCTTCCACTTTAAGACACATTTATTGTGCCTATGTGCTAGGCATTGTGTTAAGTGCAGACAATGGTAAGTCATTGTGATAATTTAATAATAGCATTTAGTGCCTATGAGGCTTTGGGCAAATAATTTTATCTCTCTGAGCTCCACTTTCAATAATAATAACAACAACAACAACAACAATAATAGCCTTTATTTAGCACCTACTATGTTCCAGGCACTGTGCTAAGTGCTGGCAATTGTAAGTAATTGTGATAATTAAATAATAGTTAGCATTTAGTGCCTAAGAGGCTTTGGGCAAGTCATTCTATCTCTCTGAGACCCAGTTTCAATAATTGATGATGATGGTTTGATGATTTTATTTAGCACCTACTACGTTCCAGGCTCTGTGCTAAGTGCTGGCAATAGTAAGAAAGACACTTAATAAGGCTTTGAGCAAGTCATTTCGCCTCTTTGAGATGATAATATATTAGCATTTATACAGCACCTACTACGTGCTAGTAACTGTGCTCTGCCCCTTACAAATATTCTCATTTGATGCTGACAGCTCTAGAAGGAGTTCAGGAGGGAACACAATTAAACGATTCGAGGTGCCTCCAGTCCTAAATTTCAGACCTGTGATACCAACATTCTCCTTCAGACCTCCAAAAGCGCAGTTTTGTCTCTCTTCAATAGACTTATCGTGTAATACTGCATATAGTAATTGTATTGGTGTCGTGTGTGTGTGTGTGTGTGTGTGTGTGTGTGCGCGCGCATAAAATAGATCGTAAGCATTAGGAGGGCAGGGACTCGCTCTGACAGCACACAGTTACATCTAAAACTTCCACACTCCAGGTCCTTCGCTTTATTCACTGCGACACCTAGCTGGCAAGGTGAGGATTTGAACCCAGGTCCTCTGAACCCTGCCGTCCTTGCCCTCGAGAAACTTCCATTCTGTTGCCTACTAAATGCTTTCTGACTGACTGTCTGGATGAATTTATGTGAGAGTCCAATTACAGCGCCTCTAAGGTCATGACCGGGGCTGGCCGCTGGAGCTCGGCCAGGCCTGGGCTCGGAACACCAGTTTCCTCGAAGTCCGCGTTGGGACCAGCTCTCATTCCGTCTCTGCTTCCCGGGACCGCCCACGAGGGGAGGTGTCGATCAGTAACGCCTCCGTGGCGGGCTCGAGCACGCACGCAAACCCTCATTCATGCTGTCGCGCACGCGCACGCGCACCCTCACGCCCAGAACCCGGAAGCGGCCGCAGCGAAGCGGGGGCGGGGGGAGGGAGGGGGGGGGGGGAAGCCTACAAGCCACGTGGGGTCGGGCCCGGAGCCGGCCGGCGACCGCGCTGGGGGCGGGGCCTCGGAGGCGGGGCGGGGCGGGGGGCGGAGCCTCAGCGGGCGGAGGGGGACTAGTTCGCATGGGGGAGTCCATCCCGCTGGCCGCCCCGGTCCCGGTGGAACAGGCGGTGCTGGAGACTTTCTTCTCGCACCTGGGCATCTTCTCGTACGACAAAGCCAAGGACAATGTGGAGAAGGAGCGGGAGGCCAACAAGAGCGCGGGGGGCAGCTGGCTGGCGCTGCTGGCCGCCCTGGCCCACCTGGCCGCTGCCGAGAAGGCCTATCACAGCCTTACCTACCTGGGGCAGAAACTAGGTACCGCTCCCTCCAGCCCCGCCCCACATGCCCCTCCCCCATGCCCTTGACCTTGACCCCGGGCCGGCCGCCCTTCCTGAGGAACCCTGCTTCTGCCCGAGGCCTCCCCTCCCCGGGGGAGCCCTGAGCCGCGGGGCCCCTTCTCACCCTCCACTCGTGACCTGTCATGAGTGGCCCCTGATGTGCGCTGCAGAAGCTGCCTTCCCTTGCTTTCCCGGCCATCCGCTTAAAAACCTCCCTTAAAAACCAAAGCCAGCTCCTCCCCGCCTCCCTCCCCAGCTCCCTCGGCTTCGCAGGGGATGACAGCGGCCCATTGCGGGGGTTCCCCCCCCATGTTGCATTGATTGGTCTCTGGGAAGTAATCATCTCTCCAAACTGGGTGCTGTGACCGCTGTTGCTAATACCTGTGTCCAGTCAAGTAATAAAGGTTGCTGTCCTGAAACTGGACCTGATAGAATTTTTCATCTGCTACTTTAAAAAAAAAAATTAATTTTTTTGTCTCAAAAGAGAAAGAGCTCAGAAATGGGAACTGAGAAAAGAAAAAAAAAATCTCATAGTCCCAGTTGGCTATCACGACTAGTGTGGCTTCCATCTGTGGGTGGCAGGACCCTGGGGTGGGTGGGTGGTGTCTCTTCCTCTTTGTACTCCTGCACCCTGGCCCTAAATGGCTCCAGATGCCCCCTTCATCCTTTACTGCCTTCTTTTGTATTCCTTTCCTTCTCCTTGCTTATCTTATTCCTCATCAAAGATAAGTAATAATTATTACCTTATACATGTTAAATTCCAATCCTTGATTTTTCTCCCCTAGAATTTGAGTCACTGGCCTTTTTTTTTCAGTCTAATAAGTACACAGTCAATCTGGTGACTATGAAGGACATAATGCTAGGCTCTTGAGTAAATAATGATGGTCTAGTTAATGGCCCAGTTTAAAATTTTTCCCCCTACTATCTTTTATCTTATCTTGTTAATAGAGCCTTTAGTGTCCTTCTGAAATTTTAACATGAATCCTGGAGCAGGGATTCAGATACAAGAAAAGTTGATAAATCAGATATGGAATCATTGGCACTGCTGATCAATAATTTATGATTTATGTTTTTCACTTTCTTCCCCCTTTAAATTTCAAGCATATTACATATCAGACAGCTGTTTTGTGGGAGCTCAGAGTATAAAGTTATTTCTTATGTTTGCAGTTTTCTATAAGGGAAGTAGGGATATAGTTATCATCACAAATGAATAAACAACTCCCCCCCCCCCTCCAGAGTCCAAGTATAAATTGGGTTCCGTTCACATAATTACATCATATAATCTCCCTTTGGCAAAAACATCACAAGTTACAAAGAAGTTGTCCTTGTCTTTGCCAAAGGGAAACCCTCTACCTGTGCCTTTAATCTTTTCTACCTGTGCCTTTAATCTTTTCCCTCCCTGACCCCCTCCTCCACCTCCTTTCTTTCCTAGGTATTTGCCCTTTCTCTCTACCCACTCCATACCTAAATTTCAAGCTGTTCGTATCTCTGTTGTCTATAAGATCTCTCCCAACCTTTAAAAAGAAATCTTCAGGGTTTACCCTCCCCACTCACTCACTGTCTCTCTCCCCCTATCTCTCTACTCCCCTACCCCCCACTCCAGTCAGCCTCTATATTTTCTCTCTTTCACAGCAAAACTCCTAGGGGGAAAATGCTGTCTAGTCCTTGCTCACACTTTTCTCACCTCTCATGTCTCAGTCCCTTGTTGCTTGGCTTCTGCCCCAATTATTTGAAACAGTTCTGTCCCAAATCGCCAAAGATATCTTGTTCACTAAGTCCGATGGACTTTTCTCAGTGCTCATCCTTCTTGACATCTTTGCTGCTTTTTGACACAATTTACCACTTTGAACCTGTCCTACTGGCTTCGCTGTTTCTACTGAGGATTCCATCATTTGTTAGTCACTCAGGTGCAAAGCCTCAGAGCTATCCTTGCCTCCTCGATCTCCTTTATATCTCATATTCAGTCCGATGCCAAGTCTTGTCCATTTTACATCCTCAGCATTTAGGTCCTCATCATCTCTCACCTGGACTATTACAATAGGCTTTGAATTGGCGGTCTTCCTGCCTCTCATTCTCTTCCCTCTCCAATTTATCCTCCAGGCAGCTGCTAAATTGTTATTCCTAAAACCCAGGTCTGAACTAGTCCCTCCCTGTCTAAAAAAGCTACGTTTGGCATTAAATACTCTTCACAATCTGTCTCCACCCTATGTTTCTAGACTTATTTTATATTATTCTCACTGTTATGGGAAATAGTAAGGCTTGAAGTTCAGGCCCGACTCATATACAACCTTCCCTTTCCCACCTCCATGCTTTGTCTTGATTTGCCAATACTGTTCTCCCTTCACAGATTTTCTAAACCCCTAGGTTTGTTCACAAGGGACAGTCGGGTAGGCAGAATCAGGGACTAGAATTTATGTTTATATGTATAGGTCATTCATTATCAGAGTTTGCCTTTACTCTTGATTTCCTTGCTAGTTGGCAAGATTCAGAAGTCATATGGTGTACTGTATAATGGGCTGACCTGGGTTCAAGTACTATCTCTAGCACACGTTGGCTTTGTAACTGAGCATGTTATTGAACCTCTCAGATCCCTAGGTACCCCACTAAGACTTTAGGTTACTGGTGAGATGGCCAGCTGTACTAGGCGAGAGAGTTTCCACATCAAGAACTTCTGTGATGAAATGAAAGGTCTAGGGGGAATTTAGGGAAAACTTTTTGAGTGAAATAATTTTGGGGCAACATGAAAAAGGAGTATAAATATTATCTGAAACAAAAGTGGACAAGAATTAGGAAATATTGTGAAAGCATTCCTTCATTCACTGGTTTGGGACTAGCTACCTAAATAGGTCATTTCAACGAACAACTTCACTTTTTTCATAGGTTTGTTTTTTAAAAAAATTTTTGGCAGGGCAGTCAGGGTTAAGTGACTTGCCCAGGGTCACACAGCTAATAAGTGTCAAGTGTCTGAGGCTGGATTTGAACTCAAGTCCTCCTGAATCCAGGCCTGGTGCTTTATCCACTGTGCCACCTAGCTGCCCCCTTTTCATAGGCTTTTTGTTGTTGTTGTTTGGTTTTTGGGTTGGTTGGGTTTTTTGTTGTTGTTTTTTTGCCGGGCAATGAGAATTAAGTGACTTGCCCATAGTCACACAGCTAGTAAGTGTCAAGTGTCTGAGGCCATTTTCGAACTCAGGTCCTCCTGAATCCAGGGCCAGTGCTTTATCCACTGTGCCATCTAGCTGCCCCCCTTTTCATAGGTTTTTAAATGAGATAGATGTCTTTTGTATGGTGTAGATATTTGACCACTGGTAAGACAGACCTCCAAGGTAATCAATCAGTAGGAGTCTTTTAATTATCACAGCCCTTCCCTGAGGCTTCAGCTAGCATGAGACTTATGCTTATTGGTCCTTCTTTTGAGGCTCTGCTGTTTTTGATCATTTGGTAAAGTGTAGGATTGCAAAGGAAGGTATCCATGAAGCAAGCTTCTAAATTCATTAACTATGCAGAGGCCACTGATTGCTAAGGAGCTGATAAAATGTTGTCTTCCCTCTTCATCCCTCTCCACATTTGCTTTTAGACTTTGCAGGTTCCCCTTGGAGCCCCTTAGTACAGTCATGGTTGAATTCCTGCTTGGCCTTTGCTATCAATAATTTAAATTATGATTCTTGTTAGTATTTAATCCCTTGTCAAGTATTAGAAGCTTTTCTTCTCCTGGGATTGTGTAGACAGGGTTCTTAGGAAGTTCCTGGATGGTCTCTATAGATACTCCATATTAAGATATATGGGAAAGTTATGGTTTAAATGGGGTGGGGATTGTGGGAAGGTCAGATTTAGCAGACATGTTCTGACTTGTATATTTTGTTTCATTTAAAACTTCCAGGAGGAAAAAAAAAGGGGGAAAAAAAAAACTTCCAGGAGGGACATAGTAGCTTCTAGATCAGAGATAAAGCCATTGATTGAATCAGATCTGAAACTTAAAGGTAGGGGTAGAAAGACTACATTTTTTTTTTGGTCTCAGGAACAAGGTAATGAGTGTTCATTTAATCTGTTATTTAGTGAAATTATAAATCAGAATATATTCAAATTCTGATTATAGGATTGCTTGACCACTGCAGGAGAACCTACACAGTAAGACCTCGAGGTGAGGGGTTTTTATATTTTGGAAAGTGGTCTTTCCTGCCCTCTAGTTGCCCTTTCTCATGAGTATCGTGCCCCTGTCATTTCCCCTAACAGGTGGGCAGTCCTTTTTCAGCAGGAAGGATTCCATCCGGACCATTTACACCTCTCTGCACAATGAGCTGAAGAAGGTGGTAGTGACTGGCCGTGGTGCTGCAGGGGGGCCTGTTCCTCACTTAGAAGAGCTCCTGTCTCATTTGTCCGAGCAGCTCTGTTTCTTTGTTCAGGCTCGAGTGGAAATTGCTGACTTCTATGAGAAGATGTACACCCTCAGCACTCAGAAGTTCATCAACTCTGAAGAGCTGGTCGGTCTTTTGGAGGCCATCCTAAAGAAATACAGCTCCAGGTCAGTGTTTGTACCATTGTGACAAAACTCAGGTGTCTGTGGGGTCCAGTGGGCTGCTGAGAGCCCCCACCCATGCTTCCCCTGCCGCTCTTTTATGCTTACGACGGGATCATAGAAAAAGAATTGTGTGCGTACATGTATGTGTATATATGTGTACATATGTATAGAATAATAATCACTAATATTTACATGGCATCTTCTCTGTATGGGTGCTATGTAGTATAAAGCACTATGCTAAATGCTTTACGTATATTATCTTATCTGATCCTCACAATAACACTGGGAGGTGGGTGCTATTATTATCCCAATTTTTACTGATGAGGAAACTGAGGCAGAAAGAGGTTGAGTGATTTGCTGAGGGTCACACAGCTAATAAGTATCTGAGGCAGTATTTAAACTCAGATCTTCCCCACTCTAGGCCCAGGACTCTATCAATTGTGCCACCTACCTGCCAAAATACATATATGTGTATTTGTGTATATATGTATATATATATATATAAATGTCTCTATCATCCCTTCTGGGCCCCAGAGGCAGGCAAGTGAACTTTTACCTGGAACAATGAGAAGTTAAGTCATGAACTTGATAAACATGAACATTTCCTTATATAAAGAATGGAAAAAGAGTATTACATATGACATCATAAATCACTTCTTCATAATCTTAGGGTTTAAAGAAAAAATTTATACATATATGTGTGTGTGCGCATGTACATATATGTGTTTATACATATAAATGTATACATGCATGTACAATTCAACATAGTAATTTTAACATTGCTTGTCTGTATACCCTTCTAGAATTCATACTGTTCTCTTCTGGGTATTTTAAAAAAATGTTTATTGGCACTCTTTTCTTCCCTTTTTGGGGGTATCACTATCATTAAGCTATACTCTATACTACCTCTCCTTCCTCCCCAAAATAGTCCCTTCCCTTGTAACAAAGAAGTATAGTCAAGCAAAACACCCACACATTGGCTATCTGTGAAAACGTTCCTCATTTTGCACCTCTGTTCTGTTACCTCTCTACAAAGAGGTAGTAAGCATTAGTCATTATCGGTCTTCTGGGATTGTGGTTGATCATTTTATTGAACAGAATTCTCATTTCTCTCATAGCGGTTTTCTTTTACAATATTGTAGTCATCATATAAATTCCTCTGGTTCTGCGCAGTTCATTTGACATAATTTCATTCAATTCTTCTCTGACTTCTCAGAATCCACTTCTTCATTTTATATGGCTCAATAATATTCCATTACATTTTACACTATAATTTATTCGGCCAATCCCCAATTGATGGGTACTCCCTTTCCCCCCAATTTTTTGCTTCAACAAAGAGTTTTTCTATAAATATTTTTGTACATATGGTTCCTTTCCCTACACCTGTGATCTCTTTGGGGTACATGCCTAGGAGTGGTATCTCTGGGTGAACAAGTAAGCTTAGTTTAGTGAGTTTTGAGGTATGGTTCAAATTGGTTTCTCTGGTAGAGAAAGCATTCATTTCACAGCTCTACTGATAATGCATTAGTTTATATGTCTTGTCACAACACCTCCAACAACTTTTTTGTTAATCTTTGCTCATCTGATGCATGTGAGATGGAACCTTAGAGTTGTTTTAATTTTCATTTCTCTTATTAGAGATTAGGAGCATTTCTTCCATAGAGTTGTTTATAATTTGGAGCTTAAATTACTTTCCCAGGGTCACACAACCAGGTTGTGTCAAAAGTGAGACTAAAAAACCAAGTTTTCCTGATTCCAGTCTGGTTCTCTATCCACTAAGACACGCTGCCTCTCTGGGTGCTGACTATCACACTAGCTTTTCAGTTTTCCTTCTGAGTGTGGGGGTGGCAGGAGGGGGGTTGGAATTCTGATCTCCTCCACATAGGGAGCTCCTGATGCAGAACCTTCCTGTTTGGATGCCAACTGGGGCATCATCTGTAGCTGAGTCTTAAGAGAGTTGCCTTGTGTTCTCCAGTTTAAGGGACTCGCTGGTGGCCGCAGTTAATGGGTATCACAGGACTCAAGCTCTTCCTGACTCTCTGTCCACTATGCCTTGGTCCTTCTTGATTGCACGATAGTTGATTTTTTATATGGAATTGTGTCCTCTGCTATAACATTACTCTGATTTTGCCAGGGTTGTTCCAGGGCATGTATTACTTTTCCCAAAATGAATATAATAAATAACCTGGAGGAAAAACAACATCCTAATCAATTGAATTTAAAATTTCCATTCATTTGGGGTTTAAGATGGTAGTCAGCTCTCTGTGATATGCTGGGTACCCATAAAGTCTAACCACCACCAGTCAATCAGCAAGTATCTATTTTTTTTTTTTTGGCAGGGCAATGAGGGTTAAGTGACTTGCCCAGAGTCACACAGCTAGTAAGTGTCAAGTGTCTGAGGCTGGATTTGAACTCAGGTCCTCCTGAATCCAGGGCCGGTGCTTTATCCACTGTGCCACCTAGCTGCCCTCTAGGACTTTTTTATTTGTAAGTTTTATTGATGATGATTGTCATCATTTCTGGGTATCCCCTTGTCTCTGATGGAAGAATATATCCCAACAAAGAGTAACAGTGCAGGGAAGCCAACCAGCAGCTGTCCCTGGCAGCACCACGTGGGCAGCCTTCCTGTGTCTGTGTCAGAAGGAGGGATGTGCATCTGACTGTTCTCTACAACCAGGCTGGATGCTCACACTTCTTCCAACCCTGGCTTCCATGCTGGCTTGTTTGCCTGGATTCTCTTATTATGTAGAGTCTTCTCTCAGGATCTTTGGGTTCATCCAGCCATTCAAGTCTCTGAGTGTGTTATGGTCGACATTGCCTCTCGAGCCACTATATGCCATTCCATTCACACACCATCATTTGTTCAGCTGTTCCCTACTTGATTCTAGCTTTTGTCAGCTATCAACATTTCACCTCTTCCTGGAAATACCTTGGTTTTGTACTCAGCTGCCAAGGCTTGATTCTCCTCTTTCCTTCTTTCAATGGGTATTTAACGTTCAGGTTGTATTTCAGTAGGGCAGCGTGGTGTAGGGGAAGCCAGGAAGACCCACCTTCAAGCCCTGCTTCTGACACCTCTGGGCAAGTCCCTTAATCTCCTGGTAAAACTCTCGGGTGCGGGGAATCTCCTCTCCTGGTAGTTCCCGTACTAATAAAATCATCCATCCAGACCCTACCCTTGTTATCCCTGAAATGTTCAATAACACAAAGGCACCGTATCCCACTTCCCTAGAGTGTCTTTATCTAGTATATGGTATACCTTAAAGTGAAAATCCCTTCCATTAGAGACTTTGGGATCAATTCCCTGTTTTTTCGATTCTGAAAGTTCAGAGCTCCATGCACTGTATTGAGTTTCCTTAGGAAGAAGAATTCCAATGAATACTGCCCTTCTTTTGCTCGGCTCCTGGCCTCTGGCAGCCAGGGCTGTTTTTTTGATGTGGTGCTGGGCATCAGAAAACTATTCACTCTTTTTTCTTTTTTGGAAGTCTCAGCATTCTGAAGGAGTAATTTACCCTTTGGTCTCATATTGTTTCAGAAGAACTAATGCACTCAATTTCCAACATTATGGGTCAGTTCCTGCTGGGTGAATAAACTACACTCAGATCATAAAATGGCATCATAAAAAATTCTACGGCTAGTGTACTCTTGCAGCTAAAAGGATGTTTTTGTATTCAGAAATGGAACAAACTTGATGAATACATAAAACCTAAACCCTGGCGTTCATTTTAGAAGCCTGTCTACTGTGAGTTGTTACAAAGACCCAGCCTGCTCACCAAGATAAAGTGGAAGCAGATTTTAAAAAATTATTTTTGTTTTTCTTGAGAATGCTAATTGGGTTCAGAGTGGAATACTTTTGAAGGTATTTTTCCTTCCCTTCTTTTCTTTCTTTTTTTAAATTCTGGAAGATAAAATGAATTGGATTACTAGGCATTCTTGAAAATAGTCAGCATCATTTGTGGAGTTGCCTTCCAAATGAAAGGACAGGAGTTCAGCGTGTTAAAGGTCTAAAGTAGCTACAGTGAAATACATAGGAAGCAGAGTTATTCTAATTCAGCCCTTGCTAGGGAAGCATGTCTGTTTTTTCATAAGATACAGTCCTAATGCAACAGGGGGAGATGGTGGGAGTTAGTTTTTTTTTTTCCAAGTGGTAGTAATAGAGGTTTATCCCAACCCAGTGGTAGTTAGCTTTGAATATATTAACCTGGCTCTGCTGTATACAATCGAGCATAAAATGTTATCTGATAATTTTTCTGTTCTGTGCCAAGTTTAAAAAATAATAATCTTGGGGGCAGCTAGGTGGTGCAGTGGATAAAAGCACTGGCCTTGGATTCAGGAGGACCTGAGTTCAAAATCCGACCTCAGCCACTTGACACTTACTAGCTGTGTGACTCTGGGCAAGTCACTTAACCCTCATTGCCCCGAAAAAAAAATTAATCTTGGAAGATACTTAATTGGATCTGGGATTTTATAGCTCGGAAGGTCCTTCCATTGATTCAGATTACCCCTCATGCTTGCCTGGCCATCCCATGTGACTCTTGTCCTTGTTCTCCCATAGTCCTGCACAGGGGATGTATGCATGCACTGTGGAGAAGGTCTGCCTTGCTTTCTTTGCACATCACAGGCACCAGTGGAGTCCTTTGGGTGGTTACCTGTCATCCTTCCCTCTTGCCATATTATGACTGATCTGTGTCTCTTCCTATCAAACAGTTCCTTAGGAACATCCTTTATTCCTGTTTTTCATATTTCTTGGTTGTTTATGTTGCATCCTCCTTAAGCTTGCTGTGTGCCTCTTCATGAACATTAATATTTAATCTCATGAAAGAAGAATAAAAATATGGATAAGATATTTATTATAACCCAAACAATCTGCTTTTAGAACACACTTTGGGCAACTGCTGTTTTCTGTGGTATGGGAGGTTTTATTCAATGGTTTTAATTTTTTTAACCTAAGTGTATATCTGGAATATAAATAGTATCATTTGAAATAACAGTACTTCACGTGATTTGCATTTCACCGTTTGCATTTCAGAGGACAAAGCTTCTCTGTTGGAGCCCTTTCAATCACCAGAATTTTCACTGAAGGCAAGACTATAATGAAACAATTTGTAAGTTTGTCATATGTGGTTCAGCAAGGTTAATGCTGACTAAAAAAAAAAAATTCACAAGCCCATCAGTACTATGGTAGCTTAATGGTTTTAGACAATGCACTTGCGGCATCTGATATGCATATGGAGAACATGTTCAGTCTTATCACTCGTGATCATTGTTTTATATCATAAGATTTTAGAATCAGAAGGTAACTAGGTGGCGGAGCTCTGGAAGACCCGACTTCGAATCCAGCCCCAGACACTAGCTTTGTGACCCTGGGCAGGTCACTTAACCTCTGCCTCAGTTTCATTATTCATAAAATAAAGATATTATTCACACCTCCCTCTCAGGGTTGTTGAGAGGATCAAATGAAATAATATTTGTAAAGCATGCGGCAAACATATAAATGATAATTAACTATTAACAGGATGTCTACGCTAAGGGTTCATATCCTAGGGATCCATGTCTAGATTTCAGGAAGTTCGTGGACTTGGGTGGTCAAAAAATGGCATCTTTATTTTTCTCTAATTTTTTAACTGAAATTTAGCATTTCCTTTAATGATTGAAAAACATAATTCTGAGAAGTCCATGGGCTTCAACTGCCTGACAAAGGGATCTAGGACACAAAAAAGGCCCCCACCCCTGATTTAGTCCAATTCCTATTACTGATGAGGAAATGCTCAGGGTTTGTTAAAATCTTACAGTGAGTGAATAGCAGAACTTGAATGGGAACCTAGACTTCTTGACTCTAATCTAATGTTCTTTTTATGGTATTTACAGATGAAAATATTGTGTTTTTAGATGGCTTCATAGATTTAGAGCTGACCGTAGAGGTCTTCTAATTTGGCCTCTTAATTTACAGAAGAGAAACAGGGCCAAAGTGATTCACTGATTTGCTCAGGGTCATCCAGGGAGTGGGTAGCAGAGAAGAGATCCCAGGTCCTCTGGCTCCCAGTCTGGTGCTAGAAGAAGAGCACTGGGGATGCCCTTGGCTTCAGCTTCCCAGAAGGCCTTGCTGCTGATACAGCTGATTAAAGGTGAGGGGCTGGGCATTTCTCAAAGAACTCAGAACTGTGCAGATGTTCAGGAAGCAGAAGGTTTCACAGACCACTGATCATTAGAATGTTGTAAGAACCCTCTTTTGCTTCTTAGAGATGGTTTTGAGCCCTTACAATAATTAGAGTAGATCTTCTCATCACAAAGCTGTCAATTTATTCTGCTTTTAGACCCTTTCAAGATCTCTGCCATGGCTAAAATGTGAATTTTTGCATTACAACAATTTAACAAATCCTGCTCTGGAGTGAAACATGAAGAGCTCCCAGCCACCGAGCAGCATGGAAGTGGGGAAATGATGCAGTGTACTGTGAATCCTGAGCCTAGGCAGGCCTACATTAACATGAATTTTTTAGCTGCTCTTAAGGATGAAATATAACTTTGTCACTCACCTCTAATAAATGTTGAACATTTAAATGCATTCTGGGTGTCTGGGGAATAGCTAATCCGAAATTCTTTCTCAAAGTTTGTACGGTGAATTCGTAGTCTTTTAAGGACACCATTGTAAATGAGCAAAAGGGAAACAGGAAAGCTAATGACAGTTATTTGTGGCAGAATGTCTTTTAATTTTTAATTTAATTTTAATTACTCTAAGCAATTTCAACAGCTAACTATTTGGCCATGTTCCTAGGTTCCCCACCAGTTGTAACTGGTGTCTAACAAAGGATCCATAAAGTACGGGATTTGGTCCTCACAACAACCCTGGGAGGGAGGTGCTATTATTAGCTCTATTTTAGAGTTGAGGAAACTGAGGCAGACAAAAATCGAGGGACTTGCAGAAGTCAAGGGTCACACAGCTAGTAAATGCCTGAGGCCAGATTTGAACTCAATTCTTTCTGACTCCAGGCCCAGACATGCATCCACTGTGCTACCTCATTCCTATATAGCAATTTATCTGAACCATGTTTGGGAGTTTTTGTGGACAGCCCACTTAGTAGATTCAGAGCACGATATTGTAGCCACAAAAGTTAAATGTGATCTTTGGCTGCTTTGAGAGGGATAGATAGCATCTAGGGATTAGGCGGTGGTGGCTATCCCTCTGGGCACTTTCCTCATCAGACCCAGCTTGTAGTAATGTGCTCCATTTTGAGTGCCATGCTTTAGGAAGGACATTGATTAACTGGACAGTATCTTGAGCAAATAAACCAGGATGTGAAACACCCTCTAGTTCATGCCATATGAGCATATGTTGAAGAAATTAGTGATATTTCGCTTGGAGGGGACATGGGTTAGGGAAGATGTGCCTTTCTTCCAGGATTTTTCATTTGTTGTTCTTGGCTAACCACACTGGCTTTGGAGTCAAATGAGCCTGGTTCAAATCCTGTCCCTGATAGTGCCTCTGTGACCTTGGATTAGTCACAATCAGTTTCCTCATTTGTAAAATGAGGGTTTGGACTCTGATGTCCCTACTAGCTCTGGCTGTGATGCTGTACACCAGGAGCAGTGGTTGGAAGCCTCAGTTTGCCTCTTTGTAGCTTCTGATCAGGAGTGGAATGGATTGGGTTGGAGTTAGCTTCTTTGTACTGAAGGTCTTTCAGTTGCCCTGTTGAGTAGGTTGTAAAAGGAATTTTAAAACAAATTTTGGTTTTTTGTGGTTTGGTTTGTATACATTCCTTCAAATTCAAAAATTCTGGGGCTACCAGACAAGGCCCTATAGAATCCTGTGTGGAACATTTTGAAGTTAGCAAAAAATTTTACCATCTAAAATATGAAATATGAAATGTGGGTATCAAATGCCTCCTGTATGCAAAAATATTTCAGTATAAAATTAACATAGTGTTTCAAAATTTCTTTCTCCAACTACCCCCTTCTCCCCATTTTAACCATGTATAGGTTCTGTGAATCTTTCCCAAAGGCTGTTGTGGCTAAAGCCGTTTTGGAGATATGTGATGATAACAGCAATAAGACTTCAGCTGTGGTCTGACCAGGGCAGAGTTGGGTAGGACCATTACCTCCTTATTTATGGGGGCCGTGTCTCTCTTAATGCAGCCAAAGATCACTTTGGCTTTCGTGGCTGCCATATCAGAAGTCAGAGGGAAAATGTCCCTCAGGATTCTGCCTTGGGACCTCTTTTCTTCTCCCTCTGTGCTGCTTCATTTGGTGATCTCATCAGCTCTCATGGATTTAATTAGCATCTCTATGTGGATGCTTCTCAGATCTGCCTTTCCTGCCAGTCTCTCTGCTGACCTCCCATCTTCCATCTCTAAGTGCCTTTCTAATATCTCAAACTGAATATCAAGTAGATAAGTGAAACTCTCTATATGGAACTCATTGTCTTTCCCCCTAAACCCTCCCCATCCCCTTCCCTATTACTGTAGAGGGCAGTGCCATCCTCCCATTCCCAGGCTTACAGCCTAAGAGTCATCCAGGATTCCTAATTATCTCTCTACCACCCCCACCCCCATCCCACCTTTGACCAAGGCCTGTTGACTTTACCCTCTCTGACACTGCCACCTCCCTTATACAGGCTCTCATCATCTCACATCTGGACCATTGAAGTAGGCTGCTGGTGGCTCTGCCTGCCTCACATCTTTCCCCACTCCAATCCATTCTCCATTCAGCCATTATAGAAGTGATTTCCTTAAAGACAGGTCTGACCATGTCACTCTCCGCACCCCCCCCCCCCCACTCAGTAAAATCCAGTGGCTCCCTCTTGCCTCCAGGAGCAATTACAAGATGTTTGTTTGGCATTCAAAGCTATTCATAACCCAGCCCCCTCCCATCTTTCCAGTTTTGTACCATACTCCCTAACGCATACTCTTCCATCTAGTGACACAAGCCATGAACAGGTCACTCCATCTCTTAGCTCCAGGTATTTTCTGACTGTCCCCTAGGCCTGAAATACTCGCCCTCTTCCACTCTAACTACTGACCTAAATGGATTCCTTCTACAAGAAGCCTTTCCCAACTCCTTAATTCTAGTGCCTTCCTTCTGTTAATTATTTCCTATTTATCCTGTATAATACTTGCTTTGTATATATTTTTTTGCATGTTGTTTCCCCATGAGATTGTGTTTCTTGAGGGCTGGAACTGTCTTTTACCTCTTTTTTTTTTCTTTCTTTCTGCAGGGCAATGAGGGTTAAGTGACTTGGCCAGGGTCACACAGCTAGTAAGTGTCAAGTGTCTGAAGACATATTTGAACTCAGGTCCTCCTGAATCCAGGGCCGGTGCTTTATTCACTGCGCCACCTAGCTGCCCCCTTTTACCTCTTTTCTTATCCCCAGTGATCTGCACAGCACCTGGCACATAGTAGGCATTTAATACATGTTTATCAGTTAATTTTGGTAGTAGATTACTCCGTTAAACAAAAATGCTTTTATTTGGATCTTAGTAGCTCTGTCCTTAATAGAAGTTCAAGATCAATATTGTTCTTAGGGCCCTGTCCTTGGTCCTGTTGTGGCTAGCATTTTATCATTGACTTGACAGAGGCCAGCTGCTGCTCATATTTTTCAGTGATGCAAAGTCGACAGGAATAGCTGAGACACTGGCTGACAGGACTGGGCTCCCAAAACATTTTGACAGGTTAGAAGTGAGCAAGGGGAAATGTGATGAGGATAAATGGAAAATCCTGCATGTAGCTTCAGAAAAATCAGCGGTACCAGGACATGTTGAGGTAGGTCTGTCTAGGAAGCAGTTCATTTGAAAAAGACCTAGGAATTCTAGCCCATGGCAAGCTCAGGGTGAGTAGATTATGATTCAGTGAATATGTGTCCTCACTGATGTGAGTACACCCTCCAGAGGTGCGGGTTGTAGTGCCTCGGTACCTTCTCATCTCTGCAGTTCCGATAGAACCTAAGCTCCTTGGAAGCAGGCACTGCTTCATTTCTATTTTTGTATCCCCAGCACCCAACCCAGATCCTAGCAATGGGAGGCCCTTAATGAATTCTGATTGTCTGAACAATTGATTCTGTTTCAAGGCCTCACATCTGTCTTCCACAGAAGCTTCACCCCACCGTGATGGAGGCTTCCTTCTTGGTCTTTGATAGTATCACTTTAGGGTATCTTAATGAAAGTTTGGGTCCCAAAGCAAGGGAGGGGGACAGTCTTACTGTACCACTAATTAGACCTCTCACTGGATCCTTCTCACAGACCATGTCTTAAGTACTGTGAACAGTTTGGGGGGCGCCCATTTTGGAACACACTGACCAGGTTGTGGAAGACAGCATGCTAGGCCTCAGGAGGTTAAAGGAGTTGGCCGTGTTGTGCCTAGAGAAGAGAACACTTGGGCACAGGGAGAGGGGAGGTTGGAGAGCAACCTTGAGATATTTGAATTGTTGTCAGGTCCCCGTCAGCACCAAGCCTGCCATCCTGTGGTCCTATGGAGAAGAATGATTGGGCTTTGTCTTTTCTCTGGAAAGAGCAGACCTAGGGCCAGAGGGTGAAAGCTGCAAAGACACAGATTGTAGCCCAAGCTAAGGAGAAGCTTTGTAACCATTGGAACTGCCTGAAAGTAGAACTGGAGGTGGTGGGAAGGCCGAATTTGGAGCCCAAAGCCCGGGGGAGGCCAATTCTGCTCTTATTGTCTGTGTGACCCTGGAGAAGTCACTTTACCTGTGTATGCCTCAACAAGGGGGTTGGACTAGGTGACTCTTGGGGCTCTCTACAGCTTGAAATCTGTGATGCAATGTCACAGGAGGAAGTGAGCTCTCTCTTAATGGAGTTCTGCACATAAAGCTTGGAAAATGACTGATTCATGGGATAATATAGGACCAGAGATTTAGTGCTTGGCAAGGCCCATGTTGCATACCCACTACCTAATAGCCTTCAAGCCCTGACATCATACCCATTCACTTAACACTCACAGTCAGATTCTTTTCCACCCCACAGTGTGGTACAATATATTACAAGTAAAGGACTTTGAGTTCCCCAGAGGAAAAATGCTAGATCCATGTGATTTAAAAAAAAATGTTATAATAATAATAATAGCTAGCATTTATATAGCTCTTTTAAGTTTAAAAGCACTTGTGATAAAAAAAAAGTAAAAAATGGGGCAGCTAGGTGGTGCAGTAGATAGAGCACTGGCCCTGGATTCAGGAGTTCAAATCTGGCCTCAGACACTTAACACTAGCTGTGTGACCCTGGGCAAGTCACTTAACCCCAATGGCCTCACCAAAAAAAAAAAAAAAGTAAAAGCACTTGTGATGATTAAAATCTAATGTGTGTGTCCTTACTCGCCCCCTTCCCCCCCATTGTGGGAGAAAACTAGTTAGGATTTACTTACAAATTCAGCAACAGTTTAGGCTTTTAAACATTTTATTAAAGTATATTAGAAGTTAGTAAAGAGGGGCAGCTAGGTGGTGCAGTGGATAGAGCACGGCCCTGGAGTCAGGAGGACCTGAGTTCATATTCGGCCTCAGACACTTAACACTTACTAGCTGTGTGACCCTGCGGGCAAATCACTTAACCCCAATGGCCTCACCAAAAAAAAAAAAAAAAAAAAAAAAAAAAGGAAAGAAGTTAGTAAAGAGAGAGAGAGAGAGCACACATATCTCTGAAAGAATGGAAAAAACCCTAGCTCAGACCTATGAGAGAGAGAGAGAGAATGAATGAATGCGTGCGCGAGCGAGCTCCTTCACCTAGCCACTCACACTTCTAAAAGAGACTGAATTTCCTTCCATCAGTTCCACCAGAAGCCCCCTATGGAACCGGGAGAGGGGCGGTCCCCACACACAGCTCCAAACTAATTGGCTGGTTGCATTCAAGTCTATTGATTGGCATGACTTAAAGGCAGTCTGTGAATAGAGGCAACTTCCAGGATGCCAATTCTACCTTAGAAACCTCTGAAAGGTCTACTTTCTCATCAGGGGGCAGGGCCCCTTGGTTCTCACACACTTCATAAATATTACCTCATTTTATCCTTACATCAGCTTGGAAAGATAGGTGTGTTATTATTTATTCTCATTTTACAGATGAGGAAACTGAGACACAGAGCAGTTGAGTGACTTATTCAGGGTCACATAGGTAATAAGTATCTGAGGCTGGATTTGAATTCAAGTCTTCCTCACTCCAAGTTCAGTGCTCTGTCCATTGGGCCACCAAGCTGTCTTCATATAACCTGCATGTATTTATCCTTCACATTTTTTCTTCTCATTTTCCCTGGATATGGGTGGGGAGACCTTTAAAAATTTAATATCCAAATCTCCATGGACCTGTTTTGTCATAAGGACTCCCCTCTTCAGGAAATCCTGCCAAAGAAATTGCAGCTTCTAAGGGTGGTTCCTGTGTATTTAACAGGAGAGAGGCCTCATGAATCAATGTGTCCCCCATCTGAACACAGTGGCTGGGTCTGGGGGCTTTTCTCACCAGTAAAGAGTGATAGGTGAGCCCTGAGAAGGGGTGAAGTCAGATTAGCCAGGCTCTTAGACAAAGTGCTTTACAAAGCTCTTAGATTAGAAACAGACAGCTCGTTATGGGGCGGAAAGCCCTGCACTTAGTGTCAGAAGGCCTGGCTTTGAGGGTTGGCAGTGTCCCTTAGTTGTGTGACTGGGGGAAAACTTGACCGAGCCTTTCTGTATTTCTAAAGTGGGTAGAACAATCACTTAGGGCAGTCTGTCAGTCAGTACACATTTAGGTGTCTGCTGTGTGCCAGGCACCGTGTTCAGTCCTGGGGGTAAGAAGAAAGGCAGAAGACGGCCCCTGCCTCCAAGGAGCTTACAGTCTAAGGGGGGAGACAACAAGCAAACAAATCTCTGGGAGTGAGCTGTGCACAGGATCACCAGGAAATCATTGACAGAAGGAAAGAGCTGGAATTTGGAGGGCTTGGGAAGGCCTCTTGTAAAACGTAGGACTTTAGTGAGGACTTGAAGGAAGACTTGCCAGGGAGGTCAGTAGTTGGGTTAGGGTTAGGGTTAGGGTTAGGGTTAGAGGGAGAGCATTTCAGACATGGAGGAGAGCCAAAGAAGATGCCCAGAGCTGAGCTGGAGTGTTGTGTTCATGCCACCGCCAGGAGGCCAGTGTCACTGGACTGAAGAACACGGGTTGGGGAGTAAAGTGTGAGAAGACTGGAGAGGTTGGAGGGGACTGCTTAGGAACGGCTTGAATCTCAAACAGCATTTTGTATTGTGGCCTGGAAGCAAGAGGGAGCCACCCGAGTGTGTTGAGTGTGTGTGTGTGTGTGTGTGTGTGTGTGACATGGTCAGACCTGTCCTTTAGGGAAGTCATTTTAGTGGCTAAAGAAAGGATGGATTGGAGCGGGGAGAGATGAGTCAGGTAGACCTACCAGTAGGCAATGGGCAGTAATCCAGGTGTGTGGTGATGAGGGTCAGAACCAGGGAGGTGGCCGTGTCAGAGGAGAGAAAGGAGCATATTCAAGAGATGTCGCCAAGGTGAAATCAACAGGCCATAGCAAAAGCTTGGATATGGGGGGGGGGCGAGAGGTAGTGAGGAAACCAGGATGACTCCTGGATTATGAACCTGAGGGATGGGAGGGTGGCATTGCCCTCTAGAGTAATAGGGAAGGTAGGGGGCAGGTGGTGGGGATGGTTTAGGAGGAAGGATAACGAGTTCCATTTTGGACATACTGAGTTGTGGATATCTAGTTTGAGATGTCTGAAAGGCAGTTGGAGGTCAGCAGAGATATTGGGGCAGGAGAGGTAGATTTGAGAATCATCAGCCTAGAGATGGTAATTAACATCATGGGAGCAGATGAGATCACCAAGTGAATGAAGTTATATGGAGGGAGAAGAGAAGAGGGCGCAGCACAGATTCCTGAGGGACACCTACAGTTAGAAAATGTCATCTGGAGGAGGATCTAGCAAAGGAGACAGAAGGAACTGTCAGGTAGGTAGGAAGAGAGAACCAGGAGAGAGCAGCATCCTAAAAACCTAGAGGGGGACAGCTAGGGGGCACAGTGGATAAAGCACCAACCCTGGGTTCAGGAGCACCTGAGTTCAAATCTGGCCTCAGACACTTGACACTAGCTGTGTGACCCTGGGCAAGTCACTTAACCCTTATTGCCCCACGAAAATAAAATAAAAACCAAGAGAGAATAGAGTATCAAGGAGAAGAAGGTGATCAACAATGTCAAAAGTTGCAGAGAGGTCAAGGAGAATGAGGACAGAGAAAAGGTCATTGGATTTGGTAATTAAGAGATCGTGGATAGCTTTGGAGAGAGCAGATCTGGGGGAATGCTAAGGTCAGAAGCCAGACTGTAAGGGTTTAAGAAGAGGAAGGGTGGAAAGTGGAGGTACCTATCATGGATGACCTTTTTGAGGAGTTTAGCTAGAAAGGGTAGGATAGATAGAGGACGATGTTGGGGATGGAAGGATCAAATGAGGTTTTTTTTTTCAGGATGGGGAAGACGTGGGTTGGTGTGTAGGCAGGAGGGGATGAATGAGTCAGTAGAGAGGGCAAGATTGAAAATAAGTGAAGGAGTAGAGATGACCAAGAGATCAGTCTTCTGGAGGAGAAGAGATGGAATGTGATTGTTTGAACAGGAAGAGGGGTTAGATTAGCCTTGGTAAGGAGTCAGGTCACTTCATCATAGGAGACTGGGGTGAAGGAGAAAAGACACCTGAGTGATAGGAGATGAGGAAGAAGGGAGAAGAGGGAGCTCATGGTAAATGGCTTCATTTTTTTTTTCTGAAAAATATGAGGCAAGCATTTCAGGTGAGAGACTAGGGGAGGGGGAGCAGTGAGAGGTTTGAGAAGGAACGAAAAGGTTTGGAAGAGCTGATGTGGAGAGTGGGAGAGTGAGTTGATAAGGGAGGTATAATAGGATTGCTTAGCAGCAGTGAGGGCCCAGTGGAGGCTGTGTAACAGATTTGTAGTGGACCCAGTCAGAATGGTTATGTGATCTTCTCCACCTTCATTTAGCAGCACTTGTGTAGGAGCAAAGGCAGCAAGTGGTGGGAGTGATCCAAGGGTTAGACTTGGCTGGGTGAGATGATAAGACAGCTATAGATTTTTTTTTTTTAACATATAAGGTATTTTATTTTTTCTGTTACATGTAAAGATAGTTCTCAACTTTTGTTTATATAAGCTTTACAATTTCAGATTTTTCTCCCTCCCCCCTCTCCTAGACAGCAGGTAATCTGATATAGGTTATATCTATATATCTATATAGATATAGATATAGATATATCTATACACACACACATATATATATACACACAATAACATTAATCCTATTTCTGCATTAGTCCTGTTATAAGAGAAAAAATCAGAGCAATGATGCAAAACCTCAAAATAGAAAAAACAACAAGAAGACAGCTATAGATTTAAGAGAGGAGGACTATGTGGAGTTGAGTTGGTTCACTAAGAGGGCAAGGTAGAGACAAGAGAATGGCTAGTGAAGAGGAAATAGCCTAAGGGAGAATTGAAGGGTCCTGGTGAAGAAGGAAAGTAGGGTTAGATAAGAGAAGGGAGAGGGAGAGGGAGAGGTGAAAACCCAATAGATCATGGTCAGATATGGGGAGGGAATTTCAGGATTCTGAAACACAGTTGGTACTTTTGTGGGTGATGGCAAGATCAAGGGCATGACCCCGTGTTGGTTGTAGAAGTAGGTCATGGGAAGTGAGTAAGCTGAGAAACTGAGTAGTTGGGATGTTTAAGGGAGAGTCAGTATGTTGAAATCCCCTAGTAAATTGTGATTCAGGTACTGAGCTCATTGATGAAGGAAGGGGAGGGACCTGAAAGCCTGTAGACATGCTGCTGCCAGGATTTGATTGGATGGTAGTTATGAACATCAGAGGAGGAGGGATCATTGAGTGATGGCGGCCTGAGGAGAATCTGGAAGTAGCACTGGGGAGCAGGGAGCGTTCCAGTTCCCCTAGTGAACCAAGGGGGAATCAGAGAAGGTGCAGCTAGTACCTGGGCACTGCTTACCTCATTGAATTGTTTTGGGAATAGTGCTTCCTAATTATAAAGTTCAGAATATATATGAACCTTATCAGTAGGAACAGATCAGTAAATGATATATTAACTATTTTGTCTGCCTGTTTTCTTGTTTTTGTTGTTTTGGGGTTTTTGAGGAGCAATGAGGGTTAAGTGACTTGCCCAGGGTCACATAACTAGTGTCAAGTGTCTGAGGCTGGATTTGAACTCAGGTCCTCCTGAATCCAAGACCAGTGCATAACCACTGCTCCACCTAGCTGCCCCTGTCTACCTGGTTTTTTTTAACGTCTCAGTGGCACAGTAGATAGAATATTGGACTTGGAGTCAAAATCATCTGACTTCAAATACTGCCTCAGACACCCCATGCAAGACATTTAACCTCCATTAGCACTGGTTTTGTCACTTGCAAAATGGAGATAGTTATCCTATGGGGCTGTCATCTGGATCAAATGAGATAACATATATAAAGTGCTTTGTAAACCTTAAAGTGCTGGCTTTTATTATTTCTTATATATTGTGTAAATGTGACAGACATTTGGGAGCCAGGGCTGAGTTAGGGTCTTTCTGGTTAGGTCTATAAAAGCAGCCAGAAGAAAAAAAATCATTTGTCTCACATGGCAACATGACTTGGACAATGAACAATAAACAAAATCAAGTGAGAAAGAAGCATTGCAATCAAGATTAAGAATACTTTTATTTAAAAAAAAAAAGGTCTCTCTATTGAATTGGCCCCACATGAGAGCTGTTCTAGAATTTCTCAAGTTGATATAGCCATGAAGTGAATTTGTTGAAGTTTTTATTAATGTTGTTTGTTTTCCCCAAGTGTCATTTTCCCAAGTATCCCTCCCTTCCCCTCCTAGAGAACTATCCCATATAACAATAAAATGATTTTAAAGACAATAAAAAAAGAAAAAGAGGAAAAATCAACATAACTGATAAGTTCAGTGGAAAAAGTCTGAAAATATGGGTAGTGGTTATTTCTTAATCAAAAATTGACTTAAGAAATTGAGGTGTATTCAGAATGACTTTGAGTTGAGTTGACTTAGAATTCTTCCATTTTCCCCACTTCTTTATCTTTCTCTCATAGCATTTAACTGACTAATGTGTTATCTTTTTTTTGGTGGGGCAATTGGGGTTAAGTGACTTGCCCAGGGTCACACAGCTAGTAAGTGTCAAGTAACTGAGGCCGGATTTGAACTCAGGTCCTGCTGACTCCAGAGTCGGTGCTCTATCCACTGTGCCACCCAGCTGCCCCGCAATGTGTTATCTTGGCAGCAAAATCTACATTGAGTAATATTTCTATTAAATAATTTCTATTAAATTTTTTTTTTCCTTCCCTCTAGATTTCACCACCCAATTCTCAGCCCCTTAGAGAGCAGTTTCCAGCTGGAAGTTGATGTCCTGACCCATCTCTTAAAGTCCCAGGCTCAGATCTCTGAGTGGAAATTCCTCCCATCCTTGGTCAACTTACACAGCGCCCACACCAAGCTGCAGACGTGGGGCCAGATCTTTGAAAAGCAGCGAGAGACTAAGAAGCATCTGTTTGGAGGGCAGTCCCAGAAGGCTGTCCAGCCCCCGCACCTCTTCCTTTGGTTGATGAAACTCAAGAACATGCTTCTTGCCAAGTTCAGTTTTTATTTTCATGAAGCCCTGAGCCGCCAAACGACAGCTTCGGAAATGAAAGCGCTGACTGCGAAAGCCAACCCTGACCTTTTTGGGAAGATCTCTAGCTTTATCAGGAAGTATGACGCTGCCAATGTATCTTTAATCTTTGACAACAGGGGGTCAGAGAGCTTCCAGGGCCATGGGTACCATCACCCTCATTCCTACCGAGAGGCCCCAAAGGGAGTGGATCAATACCCAGCAGTGGTGTCCCTGCCCAGCGACAGGCCTGTCATGCACTGGCCCAATGTTATCATGATCATGACTGATCGGACCTCTGACCTGAATACCTTGGAGAAAATTGTCCACTTCTATGATGACAAAGTCCAGAGCACCTACTTTCTGACCCGCCCGGAGCCTCACTTTACCATTGTTGTCATTTTTGAGTCTAAGAAATCAGAGAAAGATTCCCATTTTCTGTCCTTCCTTAATGAACTCTCACATGCTCTTAAAAACCCCAAAGTATTTGCAAGCCTGAAACCTGGATCCAAAGGGTAGTAGGCTTATTGAAGTGGCGGTTTCTTAAGGCTGGTTAACAAGACTACTGTAATTTTTGGTGATTCAGGTCACATCCGCTCATGATTATTTAAAAGCTAAATTAAAGAAAAATTGTTACGACATGTATTGCACATTTTATATGTCATTATGGTCATTTAAGTCAAACATCCAAAGATGATTAGAGTAAATGATCATGTGTATTGTGTGTCTGTGTTGGACAGAGTGGTCTCAGTATTTTTTCTACATTTTCCTGAGCTTTGTGTCAATTAAGTATTATTGGTCCTTGACTTTGTGGGGCAAGAGGTGGTAAAAGGGGCAGGGCACACACGTGTGTGTGTGTGTGTGTGTGTGTGTGTGTGAGAGAGAGAGAGAGAGATTGAGAGAGAGAGAGATTCCTGCTGTATCTTATTCTAGTCCTCGTTTTTTGGTTTTGTTTTTTCCTGTCATGGAAAAAGTAATTAGGATGGAAAAAATGAAATGGCCTTAATAGTATTCACTACTATCTGATTTCTGTCAGGAAATCTGCAGTCTGCAAAAGGAGTATGTTTGGGATTCTGATATGTTAAATGATCTTTTGTGATGCCCAAATAATGAGCACAATATTCTAGGGTTTTTTGTTTTGTTTTGTTTTGTTTTTTGCAGGGCAATGAAGGTTAAATGACTTGCCCAGGTTCACATAACTAGTAAGTGTCAAATGTCTGAGGCTGGATTTGAACTCAGGTCCTCCTGAATCCAGGGCTGGTGCTTTATCCACTGTACCACTGAGCTGTCCCTAATATTCTAGGTTTTTTAAATATATATTTAAATAAGTTTTATTTTGGTAATTTTTTATTTTTACACCCCAGTCATTTTTGTATACCAGAGAGATTCCCACTTCAGGGAAAGATCCACTCTCACCCTTCTGAAATTGAATAATTCCCTGTAACAACAATAAAAACCCAGTTAAAAATAACCAATACAGTGGCAATATCTGATAATGTCTATATTCAGAACATTTTGCCCTCATAATCTCCCACCTACAAAGAAGAGGAAGGGGTGTGTATTTCTTCTCTAATCCCTCTCTGCTTTAATAAAAAGACACATCTAGCAGTGAATCCCATAGAAGGGGAGGCACTATAGCAAAGGCGTTATCACTCCCCATCTCCATTCAAAAACACCTGAAAGAGATAGCATCTTTTCTTTGTAATCTGAATGCCTTCCTCTAGTCCTAAACTTTATCAGTATTAAAAAAAAAATTTTGGGGGGGGGGACAGGGAATGCATGGAACATGTAAGCCAGCACCTTTTGGTTTAAAATTTCTGTTTACATTAAAATTAGGATAGTCTTGGCACTGGACCTTTTATTTCATTGGTATAGAGAACTCCTGGATGAGGAAATTCCTTCTGCCAGTGAAGGTAGGCACCTTCTCTCCAATTTATGGTCTCCAGAGATTTGCTTGCCTAAGTGAAGTGAAACCCTAAGTGAAGTGCCCAGGGTCACAGAGTCAGTGAATGTCAGACGGATGGATGAAAATCAGGACAATCCATTATTCAGGAGTTTCCCATTCTTTAGCTCGCAACCTTTCTATTTATCACTTTTTTATTTTTTGCTGAGATGTTCATTTTTAAAAAATCACTTCCCAGTTATTTTTAGGAATAAATAGCATCCAGCCTTGGTTTCTTTGACTTTATTTGTAAAGCTCAGTGACCCACTTTTCAAACAGTCAGAAGGAAGGTGGGACTACCTTGTACTTGCAAAGCCAGTTGTGTATTCCCAGAACCCCTTCCTACTTGAATAAGCAGAAAATACTTAAGCACAGGCTGAACTAAGAAGACTGCCTTTGCCTTTTCTTCTGCTCATTTATATTTAGACTCAGTTATACATCTTAACATGTGCTTGACTTCAGCAGGTGTTCATGAGGACTGGACGGATCAGGGGAGACTTAATGGGGTATGGAGTCCTTTACAGCAGGCTTATTGATCCAGAATACAAATAAGCCATAATGGGTAATCGAGCCTTTACCATCTGACGGCCACTTGATAGTCAGTGTGTGAGCTGTAATGGTCTGGTCAATTGAGTCTCTCCTGATTGTTTAGAGGCAGGTCTCACACAGGGCCCCCCAGTGAGATGCTAAGTATAGGAACGGGCTGAAAAGTGAAATGTACCTTTCTAGAGAATGGAGCCCGGTTGGGTGGGTGTTCAGGCACAGGAAAGGTTAACTACCTCAGACTCAGAGAAATGGAAGGAAGCTTCCGGTGGTCTGCTTGCCATGATCAGCATGTGCTTCCAAAAATAAATAAATAAACAAACAAACAAACAAACAAACAAACAAATAAATAAATAAATAAAAAGGACACCACGTGACATAATTTGCAAAAATCAAATTCAACAAATTCTTATTAAATACCTACTATATGCAGGATGCTGCCAGGCACTTAGAAGTTAATTTACTTGGTTGGTTTCCATGGGATTTGGAGCAGGAAGGCATCTTCAAGAACATCCAGTGGCTCCCTATTGCTCTCAGGATCAAATCCCGATTTGTCTGGCATTTAAGGCCCTTTACAACCTGCCTCCAACCAATCTTTGATTGTTTGTGACTCTCCATGCCCTCTAGGGTCCAGCCAAGATGACCTTGCCATTCCTTGCCCATCTCCTATCTGCCTTCGCTCAGTGTCTCCCACATCACATAAGTGGGATGCATGCCTCACTTCTACCTTTTCCCTAAAAGACTCAACTCAAACCCCTCCTTCTGCATAAAGCCATTCTTTTTTTGTTGTTCTTTTTTTTTGTGGGGCTATGGGAGTTAAATTACTTGCCCAAGGTCACATGGCTAGTAAGTGTCAAGTATCTGAGGCCGGATTTGAACTCAGGTACTCCTGAATCCAGGGCTGGTGCTTTATCCACTGTGCCACCTAGCTGCCCCTGCATAAAGCCATTCTTAACTCCAACAGCTGCGGATGCTTGCTCACCACTCCCCAAACTTACTTTGTGTATACTTTGCATGTTATATGTGTACATGTTGGTAGACTGTAAGCTTCTTGAGGGCAGGGACTGTAATTTTTGTCTGTATCTCCAGCACCTAGCACAGTGCTTGGCACATAGTAGGTGTTTAATAAAGGCTTGTTTATTGATTTCTCTAGTCTCCATTATTTGAAGCCTGGAAAGGTAAAGTAACTTGCTAGAGGCCAAGAAAGATAATAATGGGTTCATTTGGAATTCAAGTCTTCTACTTTCATTCTTCCACTAAAAGTGTAAAATAGTCATTTTCCCAGAGCATTTTAGTCCCGCTGGTTCTTGATGGGGAGCTGGTCCTGACGCCAGAAAGACCTGGGTTCAAGTCCTGCCGCTGAAATACTTCACTGTGTGACCCTGGGTGAGATGTTAAGTATCTCAGTGCAATAATAGTAATAGCTAACATTTAAATAGCACTCACTGTGTGCTAGGCACTATGCTAAGTGCTGTACAGTTATCCTCATAACAATTCTTAGATGTAGGCACTGTTATTTTTATTTTATTTCTGCAAGACAATGAGGGTTAAGTGACTTGCCCAGGGTCACACAGCTTGTAAGTGTCAAATGTCTGAGGTCGGATTTGAACTCAGGTTCTCCTGAATACAGGGCTGGTGCTTTATCCATTGCGCCACCTAGCTGCCCCATGAAGGTGCTATTATTACCCCCATTTTACAGATGGGGAAACTGAGGCAAACATTAAATGATTTGCCCAGGGTCATGCAGCTAATAAGCTCAGGTCTTCATGACTCCTGGTCCAGCACTCTATTCCCTGGGTTACCAGCTATTCCCAGGTGACTCTAATTTGCAGAGAAGGTGCCCACTGGAATTGGTAGAGGGGGTTTCCTCATCTGGGAGTTCCCTCTACCAATAAAATCACAGCTCTAACCTTTAACACTATCCTAATTTTTCTTTGTATGGAATTGGAAGCAGAATTTTAAAAGTAAACAGAATTGAAAGGGAACTTGCTGGCCATCTCGTCCAATGCATCCGTGAATGGAATCACTATTACGATACAATGGAGAAGTGATGAGCATTCTGAAGGAGGGCCCAGCACCTCTTAAGGATGCCCATATTAGGAGTCTGAATTGGCCTCTTGACCCTTCCACCCTTTGCCATTAACTTTGCCTTCTGGGGTCAAGCAAAAAAAAGTCTAATTTCTCTTCTTCATGAAAACCCTTGAAATCCTTGAAAACAGTGATCCTGTCTACCCAGCTTGCCTCCAGTCTTCTCCAAGTTAACCTCACTTCATTCAGCCATTCCTCATGGGAAAGGGACTCAAGGCTCTTTACCTTCCTGGTTGCCTTCCTCTGGACCTTCTCCAAATTGTTGCTGTTGTCCATTGTTAATCACGGCACCCAGAACTGAACATGATATTCCAGGTGAGGTCTGATGAGGGCAGAGTCCAGGGGACCTCTCCATTCTGAGAAGTTGTGCCCCACCTAAGGTGGCCCAATGGCTTTTTAGCTATATCACACTGCTTATTTAGACTGAGCTTACAAGACGTTCAGATCTCTAGATCCCTTTTCAGAACAACTCTTGGGTTTTTGTTGTTGTTGTTGTTGATTTTTTTTTAGTGAGGTAATTGGAGTTAAGCGACTTGCCTAAGGTCACACAACTAGTAAGTGTTAAGTGTCTGAGGTTGGATTTGAACTCAGGTACTCCTGACTCCAGGGCCAGCGCTCTATCCACTGCGCCACCTAGCTGCCCAGAACAACTCTTGTTTAACCATGTCCTATATTGGGAAGTTGATATGTATATATTTTTAAATCCAAGTACAAGACTTTTACATTTTACATTTATCCCTATTGAATTTTATTTCAGTCAGCCCAGTGCTCTAGCTCAAACTCTCAAAGCGTGATCTGCGGGGTCTTCAAGACTTTTTCTTTTCTTTTTCTTTTTTGACAGGGCAATGAGGGTTAAGTGATGTGTCAATCCTCTTTGGGATCCTCAGTAATTTTTAAGAGTATAAAGAGTTCCAAAGACCAAAAAGATTGAAAATCACTGCTTTAGGATCCTTGGATCCTTATCTATGTCAAAATCATTAATAAAATTATTAAATAACACTGGACCTAGCATAGATCCTTTAGACACTCCCCTGGAGACCTCAACAAGCAACAAAAGGACAAACTTTTCATGCCCCTACTTCCTAAGAAGGGTATAGGCTTAGTTTTAGAGTAAACTCTTTGCTGCTCATATATTAGCATTTATTGTTGTTCTATCCATACCCAAGAGAAAAGACTGAAGTGATTAATTTCCTTCCATGTAGGCAGACCACTAGCTCTTTCATGGAGCACACTTTATATATATATAACACTTTTAAAATGAACTTTTGCTCAGCCCGAGGAACAGTGTTATTTCACTCTGCAGAATTGTTCTCTAGTAATGAGATAATCACAAATTTCTGTCTATTGCTACCAGGGTAAGAACATACACATTTCTCCAGCTGAAATCTTGAAATGTTATATTTGTTTCTAAAGCCAGGTCTAATAAAATCCTTAGAGATCATCTCATCCAGAGGTCATAAGATAATAGATTTGAGCTGAAAGGGATCTCAGAGATCTAATCCCCCCACCCCTACCCCCCAATTTACAATGGAGAAAACAGACCTAAAGATGTTGGGACCTGTCCAAGGTCCCAAATACCAAATCTATGCGTTGAATCCAAATCTTCTGACTCCAGATCTAAGGCTTCCTCTATGTATCTCACTGCCAAGAATTGCCAGTTTCAAATTTCATGACACCTCTCCTATGTGCTCTCTGACATTCTTTCCTCTGATGCTGCCTCCACTCTAGTGCAGGTCCCCATCATCTTATGCTTTGACTATTGCAATAGCCTGCTGGTGGGTCTCCCTGCATCAAGTCTCTCCCCTCTCTGTCCATCTTCCTCCATTCAGCTGACAAATTAATCTTCTTATAAAGCATAGGTTTGACTATGCCACCCCCTGTTCAATAAACTCCAGTAGCTCCCTATTACCATCAGGATGAAATCTAAAATCCTGTGTTTGGCTTTTAGAGCCCCTTATAATCTTTCCCTTTTCTTACCTTATTCCCTCCCTCATATTCTGTGATCTGTTGACATTGACTTATTTTTTTGTTCCTCATACAAGACACTCCATTTCCTGATTCTGTGCATTTTCACTGACTGTCCCTCATGCCTGGAATTCTCTTCCCCATCACCACTTTCTGTCTTCCTTCAGGCTCAGCTAAAATTTCATCTACAAGAAGCTTTTCACTATCCCCCTTAATGCTGGTGCTTTCCCTCTAAGATTATCTACAATTTCTCCTCTCTCTGTACCTTGTTTATACATAGTTGTTTGCATATTGTCTCCTCCATTATATTATTAGCCCCTTGAGAACATGGGCTATTTTTTTCTTTTCTTTCTGTTGCTAGCCCTTAGCATTGTTCCTGGCTCATAATACGTACTTAATACTTTCTTTCTTTTTTTTTTTAAGTGAGGCAATTGGGGTTAAGTGACTTGCCCAGGGTCACACAGCTAGTAAGTGTTAAGTGTCTAAGGCCAGATTTGAACTCAGGTACTCCTGACTCCAGGGCTGGTGCTCTATCCACTGCGCCACCTAGCTGCCCATGCTTAATACTTTCTGACTTAACTTCTATCAGGGAAACAGTCAGTTGACTAGTTTGATTGCAATGTAGAGTGTAGAGAGGAAATAATATGTAATAAACCCAGAAAGATTAACAAGCCAAATTGAATGGACTTTGAATGCCAAACAGAAGCATTTATATTATCCTAAAGGCAATAATAGGGAGCCACTGAAATTTCTTGAGAGATGTGGTCAAGCATTCTTTAGGACTACCTATTTGGCAGATGTGTGACGGATATGCTGGATAGGGGAGAGGCCTACTAGGAAACTCATTCATCTTTTTTTCCCTTCCTGTTTTACTATGTTATGGAAATGCTTGTTTTATTTCTTAAGTTCAGAATAAAATAAATAATATTTTTTAAAAGATACTATTGCAACATTCTGGATGAGAGATTATGAAGGTT
This sequence comes from Dromiciops gliroides, assembly GCF_019393635.1. Classification (NCBI taxonomy): domain Eukaryota; kingdom Metazoa; phylum Chordata; class Mammalia; order Microbiotheria; family Microbiotheriidae; genus Dromiciops; species Dromiciops gliroides. The sequence continues at coordinate 234,571,239 of NC_057865.1, read as the reverse complement.
TGAATTAGGGTAGTTTTGTTTTGAGTGGAGGAAAGGGGATAGATTTGAACCCAGGTCCTCTGACTCCACATTCAATATATTTTCCCATTGTACCACACAATGACCATATGCTTAGGTGGTAAAGTTGTTAAGACTTGGCAACTGATTGGGTATTTGGGGCAGGGAGATGGAAGAGTGAAGAATTAATCACAACCTTGGTAAATGAAAGAATGGTGATGCCCTCAACAAACAAAGGGAAATTAGAAAGGACAGGTTGGAGGAGAGTAGATAATAAGTTCTGTTTTGGACATGCTGAATTTGAGATACCTAAGGACATCCAGATGGAATATTTCTGTGGGCACTTGGAGATATGGAAGTGTACAGGAATGAATGAGTGAGTGAGTGAGGGAATGAATGAAAAAGCACTTATTAAGTGCAACACTGTACTAAGCACTAGGGATACAAGTACAAAAGCAAAGACAGTCCCTGCCTTCAAGGAGCTTACTTTCTAATAGGTAGAAACAATACATACAGGAGAGTAGTGGGCAGGGTGGGATATTTTGTTTTGTTTTGTTTGCAGGGCAATGAGGGTTAAGTGACTTGCCCAGGGTCACACAGCTAGTAAGTGTCAAGTGTCTGAGGACAGATTTGAACTCAGGTCTTCCTGAATCCAGGGCCGGTGCTTTATATACTATGCCACCTATTTGCCCTGGGATATTTTGTTTTGGAAAGTTACAGGGATAACTCAATGGAGCCATAGAGGAGTATATTGATACATCCTTTCCATAAGCAATGACAGAGTTGATTTGATTATGGTTGTAGAACTGGAAAGCAGAGTTCCAGGGGGGAAATTCTGGGAATAATATGCACAAGACCGCCAGAGCTTGGTTTCTGATCTAGGTAGCATAGCAGTTGGTGAAGAGGTGTGTGGGGAATGAACTGAGATGAGAGAGAGATGAATGTTAGATTTGTACATTTGGGAATTATCTGTATAGAGATGATAGTTGAGCGCATGGGAGCTGATGTTATCACTGAGAGAGGGTATAGAGAGACAAGAGGTGATGTCAGGACAGAGCCCTGGAGTATACCCATGTATAGGGGTTGGGACAGGGATGATGAAACTGTAAAGTAGTTTGAGAAGCATTAGTTAAACAGGGAGGAAGAGAACCTTGGCAAAACAGTACCATACAAGTACCCAAGAAAGAGATATACTAAAGGAAGAGGTGGCCAAAGACTGAAGGAAAGCTTCTAGCATGTTGGGTTAATCCTCTTTGAAGGTTTTCTTGGAGGCTATGCATAAGAACCATACAGAATGGAAAGATGCCCATAACTATACCACTGGAGGGAGTACCCACATCAGTTATTCCCACTCTGATGAATTCTACTTTCCTTCTGGCTCTTATTATTGTAGAATGGTGGCCTTTCCAGGTCTTAGTGAACCAACCCAAAGTCAGGTGCCCTACAGATTCAGCTCTGGGACACGCCATTCCTTATTTTAAATGTCTTTACAACCAGTCAGGAGACCTGGATTCTAGTCCCACAAGTTACCTCCTATATTGGCTTTTAGTTTTTTCATTTTTAAAATATGTGGTTTGGACTGAAATTTGGAGTAAGATTTTCATATTATGTAGGAGTATTATTATTCACCAGTCCTTCACCATAGGGCTCAAAGTTGCTTTTCCTAAGCCCTTATCCTATATAGGTTAGGCTTGTTTTTCCCTAAAAGGCATCCAAACTATCCTTGAGACTTGTTTGGCTCAGGGTAACCTAAACAGGAAAGCTTTAGACTTCTGAGTGGCAGACCAGCGTGATGACCAGTAACAGGAAGCTGTCCTTAACTAAATCAAGGCTTTATCCTCATTGAACATCCCTCCTCTGTTCTAAATTCTCTTCCGCTATGGCTGAGTAAATCTTTTGTTAGACAAACTATGTTTTGTTGATCAACTATGAGTGTCTTGTTTGGTTTCAATCTCAAACCTGAGGCTCCAGCCTGACCCAAGCCTGGACCACTACAGTGAGTCAATCAATAAACATTAAGTGCCTACACATCATCATTGTTGTTGTTGTCATCATCTTCTTCTTTTTCTTCTCCTCCTCCTCTTCCTCCTCCGCCACTACCACCACCACCATCACCACAGAAATTGAAACCTCAAAAGGCATAGTACAATTGGGAAAAATTATCAATTTGGAGTCAGAAGACCTGAGTTTGAATCCCAGTCTACCATTTACTATTTTTTTTTTGGTGGGGCAATTAGGGTTAAGTGACTTGCCCAGGGTCACACAGCTAGTAACTATCAAGTGTCTGAGGCCGGATTTGAACTCAGGTCCTCCTAAATCCAGGGCCAGTGCTTTATCCACTATGCCACCTAGCTGCCCCTACCATTTACTATTTATATAACCTTCAACGTATCACTTAGCCTCCCTTGGACTCAGTTTCCTCACCTTTAAAATTTCATTTTAAACCTCTAGAATTCCTCTAAGGTCTAATTCTGTGACCTCTAAGGTCTAACTCTAGCATTCTGTGACCCAGTTAAGCTTTTCCAACAGGTAAACATGGATAAAAGAAGAGAAAGATGAATATTTATGCTAAAAGTATTTTACCTGAGCTTGTCAACCTAATATGTCTTTAATTTATAGAATTTCTACTTATATTATTATATAATTATACAATTATATAATATATAATATGATATGATTATTATATATTATATAATTATACAATTATATAATATAATACTTTATATAATTTAATTTACATTAATTTGAAACTTAGGCTACAAACCTAAACCTTTCTCATATTCAGATAACTTGGGCCTGCACTCTCCAGGACCCAAAGCCCATGGTTGAGAGCCAGGTAGAATTCTTTCTATCAAGTAGGTAGCAATAGTAAAAGCTATTTAAAGCTCTTATACATTTAGTGCTTCTCAAAGGGTGCTTGTGGGTTTTTAAATGCTGGAATGAGCTGTTCTCCCCCAACCCTTTTCTTCTTTAGATCTTTCTCACTCTCTTGAACTTGTTATAAGCCCAAATGTTCTAGGCTGGGCTAGTCCCCTGGGAGTTGGTGTTTGATATTGGAATGAAATGAGATACCTGTAGGCAATTCAACAGTTAATGAAATTGTTGGCTATTTACCCTTAGCAAGGGAAGGATAACATGCATAGGCATCGAGGACCCCACAGATTTGATTCAGCTGAGGGATGGTCCCCTACCTCTGAGCTGTCCATGGTGGTCCACCAGCCAAGCATCAGAGAATGTCGGGAGCTCCTTATGGATGGTTTGTATTCAGACATCAATAGTCTGTGTTAATAGTCAGATGGCAATAGCCTGAGTCATTATTAGTCCACTGAGTCAATGAAATCTTGAAGATGATTCAACACCATTTAAGGAAAAATTAGCTAATTTGCATGGAGGGGAGGGACTGGTTAGGTTATTGCTCCCACTACTTCCATATATGGAGATTAATAATTTATACTATGCATTTTTTTTTTGCTCAAGGGAAAACATTAATAATAGGGTGTGCTTTTTTTGGTTACCCCATGCATGTAAATTAAAAAGTCAGTCAGTCTATTAGAAAACACCACAGGTAGAGTTTAATTCACTAATCCCTTTCTCCTCCCTCTACCTCCCTCCTTTTTTATCAGATAACTGTTACAAATGCCAACTATTCCATGGCTCCTTGTCTTCATTATTCCAGTTTCCCTAAAAGAAATCAGTCAGATGTAATACCACTCCTTTTCTGATACTGTGAAACTCCACAGTGAGCCATTAATGCAAACATTTGGATTTATCTGAATACATTTTCAATATGTCTTTCAACACAGCTTATTTCTATGATAGTGAAGGTGGAAATCCTTATGGTCTTACAAAAGTAATTCCAGAGAATGATGAGCACAGGAAAGCTGAAATAAAGGAAGCAGGGTTGTCTCAACCTAAGGGTCATTTGTCTCCCCCTCCCCACCATGCCAACATTTCTTCAGTCCAGTCTTGCTCACATGCTTCTCATGTAACTATGGCAAAGGAAGTGGGGACACTGACACGGGGTAGTGGGGCGGGATGTCCTGGAAAGGGGCGGATAGAAGAATACAACAGGGGCAGCTAGGTGGCGCAGTGGATAGAGCACCAGCCCTGGATTCAGGAGGACCTGAGTTCAAATCCGGCCTCAGACCCTTGACACTTACTAGCTGTGTGACCCTGGGCAAGTCACTTAACCCCAATTGCCTCGCCAAAAAAAAAAAAAAAGAAGAAGAAGAAGAAGAAGAATACAACAGACCCAGTGACCCAGGTTCTGTACACTGCTGTGGTGGGCAGAGTAAAGGGCAAAATGATGGTGATGAGGGGGAGGCTCCTGGTGCCAGTCATACAGTGTAATGAATGAATGAATAAATCAAAAGAAATTTATTATGCATTTACCATGTGTCAGGCACTGTGCTAAGTGCTAGAGATGCAAATATTCTTTCTTTCTTTCTTTCTTTCTTTCTTTCTTTCTTTCTTTCTTTCTTTCTTTCTTTCTTTCTTTCTTCCTTCCTTCCTTCCTTCCTTCCTTCCTTCCTTCCTTCCTTCCTTCCTTCCTTCCTTCCTTCCTTCCTTCCTTCCTTCCTTTCTTTCTTCCTTCCTTCCTTCCTTCCTTCCTTCCTTCCTTTCTTCCTTCCTTCCTTTCTTTCTTTCTTTCTTTCTTTCTTTCTTTCTTTCTTTCTTTCTTTCTTTCTTTCTTTCTTTCTTTCTTTCTTTCTTTCTTTCTTTCTTTCTTTCTTTCTTTCTTTCTTTCTTTCTTTCTTTCTTTTGCAGAGCAATGAGGGTTAAGTGACTTGCCCAGGGTCACACAGCTAGTTAAGTGTCAAGTGTCTGAGGCTGGATTTGAACTTAGGTCATCCCGAATCCAAGGCCAGTGCTTTATCTACTGTGGCACCTAGCTGCCCCTAGATGCAAATATTCTAAAAAGCAAGATCATCTCTGTTCTCAAGGAACTTACATTTTAATAGGGATAGCTAGAGAGGGGATATTGTGATAGGATATCTAGGTATCTAGATATCCACCTACATCTCTATCTATCTGTCTATCTATCCATCCATCCATCCATCCATCCATCCATCCATCCATCCATCCATCCATCCATCCATCCACCCATCTATCCATCCATCCACCCATCCATCCATCCATCCATCCATCCATCCATCCATCCATCCATCCATCCATCCATCCATCCATCCATCCATCCATCCATCTGAATTCCTCCCACCCCCAACTTGGGTTGGGCTAGTTTTTCCCTAAAAAGCAGGGACTTGACTGGTATAGGAGTGGGGCAAGGCTCAAGCTGTGCCTTCCTTGATGAAGTTTCCTGATACCTTCCAGACATATGGATGACATGGCTTCTTGTGATGCAAGGCCATAAAAAAGCTCACCCCTGTGGGGTCAGGCCCTTAAATCTTAGATGTTCCAAGATTGCAGGAATCATCACATTTAGCCCAGCAGACCAAACACATTTTCACATAGCTACAAGATGGGGCCACCCCTACCTGAGCTAAGCACTATTATATCTTTATTGAGCACCCTTTCTATGTTGGAGCTGAGTAAACGTCTTTTTATTAACTGTTGAATGACCTAGGAGTGTCTCATTTTGTTTCAACCCCAGACCTGAACTAACAGGACCCAAATCAAGCCTGCCCCTAATTGGTGTTTTGGTCTGAGAAATCACAGGGATTGCTAATGAAACCGGAGGACAGGAATTGTAACAGTGATCTGATGATTGTTCCTGCAATTAGAGGGGGGTGTGTGTGGCAGCAGCAAGGCATGAAGATGGCAGGAGAGCAACAGAATCTCAGTGTGGGTTGAGCTAGGCATGGAGAATTCTCACTAACCAGGAGCCCAAGGGCCCCAGCTAGAGTAGTTGTCTTAGGCAGATGCAGAGATAGAAAAGAGGCTGGTATTGGGGCTGGGGAGACTGCACCCAGAAGGATATGGTGGGGGTAGAGGAGAGAGGTGAGGGAGGTGGGGAGTAAGACTTTAATGAGTTTTGACCCAGGTGCAAAACCACGCTCATTATCCTTGCTTGTTTGAAGCCTTCTTCCCCAGGCAGAGGTTCCAGGGTTTATTATACTCTTTGAAGTGACTATGGGAATCTGGTTTCTTTTCTAATCCCAAGGATATGAGTTCTTCTGGATGGGCTCTGTCCTTGCCTTTGCTTTGTAGGGGTCCTCTGGACAAGGAATGACAGAGGCCAAGCTGAACTCTCTTTCCCCTTCCCCAGCCCTGCCTTCACAAGTGATCCAGTCAAAGCTCTTAAGGTCAGGCCAAGTTTTAAATGTTTCTAAGGCAAAAGGGAGGTAGGGGTGGAGATTGAAATGTCATGTGCAACATGACTGTTATTGTCACAATGGTATCAAAACTTTTTTTTTTTTGGTGAGACAATTGGGGTTAAGTGACTTGCCCAGGGTCACACAGCTAGTTAAGTGTCAAGTGTCTGAGGCTGGATTTGAACTCAGGTCCTCCTGACTCCAGGGTCAGTGCTCTATCCACTGCACCACCTAGTTGCCCCTGGTATCAAACCTTTTAAAAACAGTAATGATTTAACAGGCCTTCATTAAGTTCCTTCTGTGTGAAAAGCATTGTCCTAGAAGCTGGAAATATCAAGTCAAAAAAGTCCCTGCCCTCAAGGAACTAACAATGCACTGGAATATAAAGAATGAAGAGGGAAAAAGAAAGAGAGAAGTAGTGTGTATGACATCGAGGAATATGGAAAGATGTCCAGGAGGGATGTGAATTATGGTCTGGGGCAGGTTAGATAGAGCTGGTTTGCAATCAGACTCAGCAATCAGAACAGCTCAGCCCCACAGCAGAATTCCAAAGCTGAGTAGATTAATTGGGAGGAAGAGAAGATGGGGGATGGCTAGTCTTGGGAGTGTTTGAGATAAGGAGGAGGGGGGATGAGGCAGGGCAAATGGCAGGATGTCCAGTATAGGTGACAAAACTAATATTTATATAACCCTTCAAAGGTTAGCAATGTCCCATGGGAGGCAGTATGGTGATAAAGCATACTAGACTTGGAGTTCAAAGGACCTGGCTTTAAATTATGGCTCTGCCACTTGTTCTTGTGATCTTGGGCAACTCATTTAACTGCTCTGCGCCTGTTTCCACATCTATAAAATGAAAGGATTGGACTAGATACCCCCCTCTAAAGACTCTTTCAGCTCTAACTCTATGACCTTAGAATTATTATTCCCGTTTTAAGAGAATTTATTCCTATTTACAGATGGAGAAACTGAGGCTTGATCTATGGACTATGCATTAAAAAGTAGGAGTAATTTTTCTTTGAATGACCTCAAAGAGTTTCCTGGGTGGGGGGGCGGGGAAGAGAACAGGAACAAATAGAAAAATAGGTTTCAAAATTCCATGAATTTGTCAAGTTTTTCAGTTTCTACAAATTTCCATTTTCCTGGCTATGTCCAAACCTTCTTCTCCTTTCTCCTGCTAGTCTTCATATCACAGGAAGAAGAGAATAGTAAATGTATACTTTCAGTCAACTAATCAGTGCTTGTTGGGTACCTACTTTGTGTCAAATGTGTTCTGTTCTACATGACCTAAAGTCTGTAAACAATCTGTTCACAAAAACGAATTCAACATGTATTGTTGAAATGTATTATCATACAATTAACATTATGAATTCAAACATTTGTCAGCTACCTACTGTGTAACAAAATGCTATGCTCAGCACTGGGGGAAATAAGAAAAATAAGATATGGTCCTTATTATCAAGGAGATATTAAGTTTTTCATTAATCAATAAGAAAGTAATGGAAAGGAAAAGGAGAATTTATTCATTTCTCCAAAGCCTCTCTATCTTTGTTCTGTTGAGTCAAAGTTAGATGATTTTACTGGGGTAGCCTCCAGGGGGTGCTGAATCATATTAATTAATTAGGCTCAAGAGATGCCAATTAGATGCTCATGTCTAGGAGTTCTGCAATCTCACCAGAACCCAAGGACACTTTGGAGAGAGTAGTCAAATTCTCTACCGATAACTTTTCCACCCCCTTTTTGGTGGTACCATTTGTCCTCAGTCTAAGAAATTTGGTGTTGATTTATTCCACCAGACTCTTGATTCAGTTCCCATTCCTATCCTAGGAAAACTCTGACCTCTTTAGCATTCTTCTTCTTTTTTTTTGGTGGAGCAGTGAGGGTTAAGTGACTTGCCCAGGGTCACACAGCTAGTAAGTGTCAAGTGTCTGAGACTGGATTTGAACTCAGGTCCTCCTGAATACAGGGCTGGTAGTTTATCCACTGTGCTATCTAGCTGCCTCTCTCTTTAGCATTCTTAATGCATTTAAATTAAAATCTTATACAAAGGCTTCTGACCTCACCATTCCACCAAAACTGCTCTCTTTAAAGTTAACTCTCTTAGTTGCCAAATCCAATGGCCTTTTCTCAATCCTTATTCTCCTTGACCTTTCTGCAGCCTTTGCTACTGATGATCACTCTCTCCTACTCTTTTCTCTCTAGGTTTTTGGGATCTCTCTCTCTCTCTCTCTCTCTCTCTCTCTCTCTCCCCCCCCCCTCCTATTTCTCCTCTTACCTATTTGAATGTTTCTGTCTGCTTTGCTGGATTCTCTTCCAGATCACCCCCTCTAATTGTAGGTGTCCCTCGGGGTTCTGTCTTGGGTCGTCTTCTCTTCTCCCTCATTACTACTTCCCTTGTTGATCTCATCAGCTCCCATGGATTTAATTACCATCTCTATGTTGATGATTCTCAAATCTGTCTTTCCTGCCCCAAACTTTCTGCTCTCTTCTCATCTCATATCTCCAACTTCCTTTCAGACATCTCAAACTGGATGTCCACTTGATGTCTTAAACTCAATCATGTCCAAAATGGAACTCATTGTCTTTTCCCTTAAACCTTCCCCATGTCTACCTTCCTTATTATTTATTTATTTACTCATTCATTCATTCATCCATTTATTTATTTATTTATTTATTCATTCATCCATTTATTTATTTATTTTTGTGGGGGCAATGGGGGTTAAGTGACTTGCCCAGGGTCACACAGCTAGTAAGTGTCAAGTGTCTGAGGCTGGAATCTACCTTCCTTATTGCTGTGGAGGGCAAAACCATCCTCCCAGTGCCTCAGGCTCACAAACTGGGAGTCTTCTAGGATTCTTTACTGACTCTCAGTTAATACCCCACTTCACCGTTATCTAAGCTGTTGCCAAAGTCTGTTGATTTTGCCTTTGCGATATCTCTAGAATGCATCCCCTTCTCTCTTTTGACAGTACTACCACTCTTGTGCAGGCCCTCATTACTTCACATCTGGATTATTGTACGATTATTTTTTTTTGGGGGGGGTGAGGCAATTGGAGTTAAGTGACTTGCCCAGGGTGACACAGCTAGTTAAGTGTCAAGTATCTAAAGCCGGATTTGAACTCAGGTCCTCCTGACTCCAAGGCCCGTGCTTTATCTACCGCATCCCCTAGCTGCCCCTATTGTAGGATTATTGAAATAGTCTATTGGTGGGTGTTGCCTGTCTCAAGTGTCTTCCTACTCCAATCCATTCTCAATCTAGCCACTAAAGTGATTTTCCTAAAATGCAGATCTGATCATGCCACCCCTCTATTCAATAAACTCCAGAGATTTCTTATTGCCTCCTGGGTCAAATTCAAAATGTTCTGCTTGGGGGCAGATAGGTGGTACAGTGGATGAAGCACCGGCCCTGGATTCAGGAGGACCTGAGTTCAAATCCAGCCTCAGATAATACTTGACACTTACTAGCTGTGTCACCCTGGGCAAGTCACTTAACCCTCATTGCCCCACAAAAAAACCAACCCCCCCAAATGTCCCGCTTGGCATTCCAAGCCCTTTATAACACAGCCCTTTATAATCTTTTTACACCTTACTCCCGCAAACATACTCTGATAATCTAGTGATGCTCTTCTTCCAGCTGTTCCACCAAAAAGACATTCCATCTCTCAGTCCAGGCATTTTCTTTGGCTGTCCCCCATGCTTGGCATGCCTTCCTTCTCTACCCTGACTACTGACCTTCCCGGCTTCCCTTAAGTCCCAACTAAAATCTGATCTTTTATTGGAAGCCTTCCCCAACCCCTCTTAATTATAGTGCCTTCCCTTTGTTCATGATTTCCTATTTATCCCATATATAGCTTGCTTTGTATGTATTTGTTTCCCTTTAGATTGTAAGTTCCTTGAAGGCAGGGACTGTCTTTTGCCTCTTTTTTGCATTCCTGATGTTTAATTCCTGATGTTTAGCACAGTGCCTGATACATAGTAGGCATTTTATATATTCTGTTGGGTTTTTTTGTGGAGCAATGAGGATTAAGTGACTTGCCCAGGGTCACACAGCTAGTAAGTGTCAAGTGTCTGAGGCCGGATTTGAACTCAGGTCCTCCTGAATCCAGGGTCAGTGCTTTATCCATTGTACCACCTAGCTGTCCCCCATAGTATGCATTTTTAAAATGTCTGTTGATTGATTAAAGGTGCAAACTATTCAGTTTTTAAATTATAATAGAGATAGATAAAAACAAATACATTAAAGCATCTGCTAGAATCACTGACTTCCATTCCAGAAATCCCAAGATTAAATGGCAATTCTCCTCAGTTTAGAGGCAAATCCTAAAAATTGAGAAGCTTAAACATAGAACAAGTTCTCAGTTTCAATTCTCACTGTCTTACATGGAGGAAATAATGTTAGTGACTCATGGAGTCCCAGGAGTAGGCTGCTGCTTTCCTTCTTCCCAGTTCTGGGTCCTGTTCTGCCACTCTGTTCTGGCCACATGTCCCATTTAGTTCTGTGTACCTTCCTTGCTTGTCCTTGGGTCTAGCCCATGCTCCAATGGTATGCAGATTCATTGCTGAAGTCTTACCTCCAGAAAACAACTAGGGACGAGGTGAGAGTCAGGATGACTTCCTTCAATCACTATTTTGTCACTGTCCTTTTTCTTTAGAAAACCCAGGCTTGAAACCTCTATCACTTCCCCTGAGGGTGTCAGTTAAATTACTTACATTTCTGTTCTTTCTAGTCTCTCTTTGGTTCCCGTGCTTTGTGGATGGGGTAGAAATTCCACATGAATGTAAAATAGAAAGGAAGAAAATGAATTTTGGGGGAAATCTTTGGTTTTGGTGATTCCTTCTATATGTTGAGGGATAACATATGGCAAAGCAGAAAGAGTTCTCTACTTACTAAGTTCTTTGAGTTCCAAGAAACTTGGTTTTCAACCCTATTGGCAATGCTTATATAATGGGAGATGTCCAGTGAATCCAATCTTTATGAGTATGTGCATAGTGCCCAGCTGGTGGAATCCCTCATACCCTTTAGAGCAGGTGTAGACATTTTATAACTTGTCTCAGTCTGTTAACCATGTGATGAGGTGGCTGCCTTTGAGTGGCTGTATAGCTGGAACTAGAGGTACTTTCTTTTTTTTTTTTTTTTTGGTGAGGCAATTGGGGTTAAGTGACTTGCCCAGGGTCACACAGCTAGTAAGTGTCAAGTGTCTGAGGTCGGATTTGAACTCGGGTCCTTCTGAATCCAGGGCCGGTGCTCTATCCACTGTGCCACCTAGCTGCCCTAGAGGTACTTTCAAAAGGCATCTATCTGTTCAAAAGGTCAGAACCTTTAGCTGACTTCTGCTGGAATCCCTGGGTCCTTGCCATCCAAAGCAGACATGTGGCCCATGAATACCAGGATTGATTCTTTGCTGTGGTGTTTGTTCTTTCATTTTAGGTAAAGAAGATTGGAAGCTAGGACTTTGTGAGTTTCAAAAGGTCAGGAGAGTGAGACACCAGGGGCTCCAAGAGTGGACTCTGTGTCAGGATTTGCAGCAAGTCAGTCCATGGTGAGACCCCGAGAAGTTAGGAGCAACCTTTTGGGTCCCACTGTATCTCAGGCAAGGGCTCATTCAGCAGAAATGCAGAATTTGGACTTAACTTTGTGGGACCAATGCTATGTGAAAACTGTGTTGTCTGAGCCCACCCTCTCCAGATACTGAGGTGGAGTGAGGCAGAGTGTGCCACCAGCTGTTGGGAGGTAATGTTAGTACAGGCATACTTTGGAGATACAGCAGGTTCAGTTCTTTCCAGACCACCACAATAAAGTGAATATTACAATAATGCAAGTCACATGAATTTTTTGGTTTCCCAGTGCATATATAAGTGATGTTTATATCATACTGTAGTATTTCATCTAAAACAGTTACCTTAACTACCTTAATTTTAAAAATATATATGTATATGTATGTGTATATATATAATTTGGGGGGCGGGGCAATGAGGGTTAAATGACTTGCCCAGGGTCACACAGCTAGTAAGTGTCAAGTGTCTGAAACCATATTTGAACTCAGGTCCTCCTCAATGCAGAGCCAGTGCTTTATCCACTGTGTCACCTAGCTGCCCCCTAAAAATACTTTTTTTTGCTAAAAAATGCTAATCATCACCTGAGCTTTCAGCAAGTAATAACCTTTTTGCTGGTGGAGCATCTTGCCTTGATATTGATGGTGGCTGGGGAGCAAGATGGGAAAGGCACGTGCTTCACCCTCCAAATGCAGACGTAACCTCGTGCTGTAAAATTTTAAAGAACAATATTTTTCATAGATACCTGCATACCAAACATTCATAATCTCTGTGAATTAAAAAAGAAGCATTCTATGGCTGAAAAGACTGCAATTATAGAGACCTTGCAAAAGACCTTGCTAAACCATGTGAGGACAGTATGAGGTATCTGTCACACCTGTCATCCTGTCCACCACTGTAGTTGTCCCAAAGGTACTTTCAGGGAGTCTGTGGAAGATGAGCTTTCATTCAACTAGTCTTCCTCGATTACAAAAAGCAGTCATTTTATCCACCCATGTAACAGTCTGCAGAACACTAACAATACAAGAAAATTGAAGAATAGTGACCTTATCTTTGGTCCATTTCTATTTGAATGCCATCAAAATAGTTATCCCTTCTACATTACAGGGGCTGGGGATATGGTGCCCCTGTCATCTGGAAAATCTGCATAAAATTTTTTATCCCTTCCTTCATATCAGAGAATTCTGAATTTTTTTCTTTTTCTTTTATGGCATGTTTACAGAACCTTATTGTATAATTTGGGTTGATATTATGTAACATATACATATATTTTATGTATTTCTCAGTTTCTAAATTTTTTCTTTGTCATCTGCTGGCCTTTGTGTGTCATCTATAGCTTAAAAAAACTCTTCCCAGGGGCAGCTAGGTGGCGCAGTGGATAGAGCACCGGCCCTGGAGTCAGGAGTACCTGAGTGCAAATCCGGCCTCAGACACTTAACACTTACTAGCTGTGTGACCCTGGGCAAGTCACTTAACCCCAATTGCCTCACAAAAAAAACAAAACAAAACAAAACAAAAACAAAAAAACTCTTCCCACATTTCCATTTAATTTCTTATGCCAGGGGGCAGCTAGGGAGCATAGTGGATAAAGCACCTGCCCTGGATTCAGGAGGACCTGAGTTCAAATCTGGCCTCAGACACTTGACATTTACTAGCTGTATGACCCTGGGCAAGTCACTTAACCCTCATTGCCCCACACCAAAAAACCCCGCAATTTCTTATGCCCACCTGTGATATAGTGATATCATGATGGGGAAAGTAGCAATGTGGAGAGGATAACTGTATGATAAAAACAAAGATGATTATAATAAGAGTAATGATAATATCAGCTCATTTTTACATAGCTCCTTAAACTATACAAAGTCCTTTCCTCCCAACAACCCTGCGCAATGGATAATGTAAAATATCTTTATGTCCATTTTACAGATGAAGTTGAGGCTATTTCTATCTCTATAACATGTCTCCCCTCTGACCCCTTTTCCCTACTGAGACAGCCCTCATCATCTGCCATGGCCTCCTGTTTAATCTACCTGCCTCAGATTCTTTCTCCCTCCAGTCCATCCTACACAGTGATACTAAGGAGATTTTCTTTCAGTACAGATCTGGCCATGCCACTCTCCTCCTCAACAGCACCAGTGACTCCCTATTGCCCTTGGGATAAAATATAGACTCCTCTGTTTAGTCTTGAAAGCACTACACAACCTAGCCTCAACCCGTTTTTCCAGATTCACTGATGTTACAACTCCTCTCCCCCAGAACTATGTGATTCATCCAGATTGGCCTTTTTACTTTTTCTGACCTCCATTTCCCATCTTCATGCCTTGGCCTTGGCCATCCCCCATTCTCTCATGAATTCCCTGCTCACCCCTATCTCATGGACATACTTTCTTCTCTTTTTAAGCTAATTGCCAAGTATCACACCTCACACTTCTTTTTTTGGGGGGGGACAATGAGGGTTAAGTGACTTGCCCAGGGTCACACAGCTAGTAAATGTCAAGTGTCTGAGGCAGGATTTGAACTCAGGTGCTTCTGAATCCAGGGCCAGTGTCTTATCCACTGCACCACCTAGCTGCCCCCACTTTCTTCTCTTAAGACACAGGTCAAACACCACCTTCCGTATCTTTTCTGATCCCCTAAATTGATCTCCCTTCCAAACTATCTAGTATAACCAGGCTTTGAGTATACCCAGATCACCCAACCTGGGAGCACCCATATGAGAGAAGGCAGGGATCATCTTCTGCAAAAAGACATTTGGCATTCTTCCAGGTAGAACACATGGAACAGCCTGCTCCCATCCACAAGGTGGAGCCACCTGGAATGTTTTCTCCCTGCTGTTGGTCCATGGACTCTTCTAGGTAAGTATGTGCATGTTAGGTGATCTGAGCACATGCAAAGCCTGGTTACTCTTGTATTGAACAAATTTGTATTGATCTGTTTTACCATTATTATTATCTGTATATATAATATATTATATGCCATATAACATATAATATATCATAGTTACATATTATATCTGTATAGCCATAAGTTATATAAAGATATTCCACATAATATAGAATGTATTATAGTTGATATGATTACATATATTATATATTATAGTTGATATAGTATATATATGTTATATACAATATATTAGTTATATTATATGTCGCGGAAAAAATTTTAAGTCCGATGGAAGAATGAAAATAACAAAGTTTCCAGGCTGAAACAAATAGGTTTATTGAGAGAGGGCCAGTCCCTCAACTAAACCGGTCATCCAGGCTTTGGGCCTGAAAGACCCAGAAGTACAAACTACATAGGTTTATATACCCTGGGGGACATTATCTAAAATTAGGACATAGTCTTGAGTAATAACAAGGGATCAGCACTATGATATCAATAGGGTGGATCATTGTTAGGCCAGTGTAAAGCGGCGTGAACAGTATTACTGACCACCTACAGACCCTGTGACATTTCCTAGGGCGGATATCACAAGATCTACTACACTATGTCATAGGAAAATTGAGAAACATGGAAAAAGGACCTTATGCAATCTATATGAATCACAATTATTTTTTGTTAATATATTGAATATTATTTTAATTAAATCACTTAAAACTATAGTAAATCTCTTATAACTAAGGGACGGGGAAAATCTCACTCACATATAGAAATCTATTATAAAATAGAATATAGCACAGTTAATATAGTTCATATATAATATTCTATCATATATAAAATAACAGTTATTTTTATCTTTACAGTTATGTTATATAAATATATTCCATATAATATAGAATATATTATAGTTAATAGATTGTATAGATAATGTAGCTATATATCTTCATAGTTATATAAGTACATTATATAATAGAATATATTATAGTCGATATATTACATATATAATATTGTACATGATATATCATAGTTATATATTATATCTTTTGTGAGAATTGGAATGGCACCCCTGCTGGGAAAGATATTGCAGAGAAGCTCTGACATGAGGAGAAAGCATGTGATTTAGAAACCATGTGACTTTAGTGTCCAGAAGTTAACTGGTATCTGGAAGTTGCCTGGTGCCTGGCAGCTGGAATTTACATCTATAGAACCACCTGTTAGTTGTGTCAATCAGTGTCACCAGTCAATTAGCTTGGAGCTGTGTGTGTGGACGGCCCTGTTTCCTGTTTCACGGGGCGGGGCTTTGGGAAGAAGCCCCTGGGGAGAGGTCTCTTTTGGATAGGAGACTTTGGCTTGGGAGCAAGGGAAGGAGATTAGGGAGAGAGCTGGCAGATATAATTTTTTATCCACTAACCCCTAATATATTTTAATAAATACTTAAAAGTCTAAACTCATGCTAAAGCTTCTAATTTAAGGCAACTACTCATTAGATTTTAGTAGATTTTAGACATCCTAGCTAGAATTTTAGCTCCTTATACTTTATAGTTATAAGTTATATAAAAATATTCCATATAATATAGAATGTATTATAGTTATATAAATACATCACATATACAACAGAATATATTATAGTTAATATATTACATATATAATATTACATGATGCATAATATTATAGTTATATATTATATCTTTATAGTTATTCTGCATTTACCTATTATGCATTTTTACTGCTTCCCTCATTCGTGTGTAAACTTTTTACAAGTAAGAACTATTTAATGGATTATTTTTGTATTCCTAGCACCCAGCACAAGGCCTGGTATAAGGTTAGTATTTCATAAAGGTTTGTGGATTAATTCTCTGAGAGGATAGGTGCCTGGGTCATTTTTTTGTTGTTATTTTGTTTTTGTTTTGTTTTTTGTGAGGCAATTGGGGTTAAGTGACTTGCCTAGAGTCACACAACTAGTAAGTGTTAAATGTCTGAGGCCAGATTTGAACTCAGGTCCTCCTGACTCCAGGGCCGGTGTTATATCCACTATGCCACCTAGCTGCCCCTGGGTCATTCTTAATAGACACTGAGTCACTGAGCCAGGACTGGAATCCAGGACTTTTGATCCCAGGCCTAGTGTTACTTTCTCTTCTCTACCCAAGGAAAATAGCATGGAGTTAGCCAGTAGAGAGCACTCTGGATACAAAGCTTTTAACTTTTCTAAGCCTCGGCTTCATTTCCAGGAATTAGAAAACCCTTTGCTTAGCTTGGAGTAAGCTCTCCAGGTCCAGGAATTGTTCCAAAGAGGCTAGGATTGAGTTCTTTGTGGGTGAATCTCCTAGCCACTTTGCTTGTAAAAATCTGTACTGGCAAGTTTTATGGCAATAGCTGGGTGAGTCAGAACCTAAATCAGTGATTTCCTTTAAATTTCGACCAAGAAATTCCATGCTCTTTACTCCTTTGGTGACTCTGAATACTCCTGACTCAGAGTCATTCACAAAGGCTGTGTCACCAATAAAATATTCAGCTGCTCCTTGTTTCCCTTCCTGCCCACCCCCAATTCCCAGCTGTCTTCTTCCTTTGGAGAATCTATCTCTGATAATTATCTCTCCTATCACCTTCTTCATTTAGGCCTCTGTTTCCTTATTTGTTAAAAATGGCTTTCTCATGCCTACCCTTTTCTCAGGATTGTTGGGAGGCCCAAATGAGATAATACAAGTGGAGATGCTTTGTAAACTCTCCTTCAAAAATAGGTCATGGGGGGAGGCAGCTAGGTGGCACGTGGATAGAGCACCAGCCCTGGATTCAGGAGGACCTGAGTTCAAATCCGACCTCAGGCACTTGACACTTACTAGCTGTGTGACCCTGGGAAAGTCACTTAACCCTCATTGCCCTGTTAAAAAAATAATAAAATTTTAGATATAACCTATATCAGATTACCTGCTGTCTAGGGGAGGGGGGAGGGAGGGGAGGAAGGGAGAATAAATCTGAAATTGTAAAGCTTGTATAAACAAAAGTTGAGAACAATTTTTACATGTAATGGAAAAAATAAAATACCTTATATGTAAAAAAAATAAAAAATAGGTCATCAGAAGGGGCAGCTAGGTGGCACAGCCAATAGAGCATTAGCTCTGGAGTCAGGAGGACCTGAGTTCAAATCAGACACTTTCTAGCTGTGTGACTTTGGGCAAGTCCCTTGACCCTGATTGCCTCATATATGTGTGGGTATATACATATACATACATCCATATACACATACATACATGAGTAAGGCTTCCTTTTTCCCCCATGAGCTAGAATTAATCTGAAGTCCCTGACACCAAGAGAGTCAGTTTCTTTGGTTCCTGAATATAATATATTATTATTACTGAAAGGTGCTCTGATTTTAAGGCTAAATTCTCCTAAGAAGATTAAAAAAATACTTATTTTACGAGGCAGTGAGGCATAATGGTTAGAGAGCAAGTATCAGAGTGAGGGAAACTTGGGGTCAAATCCCACTTCTGAAAAATACTGACCATGATATCCTATTTAGATTACTCCATCTCTCATTGCTCTAAGACAGGGCTCTTAATTTAGGGATTCAGTTTGTGGACAGATTTCATGGTGTGTGTAAACTTGGATGGAAAAAATACATTATTATTCTAACTGAAATTTATCATTTCCTTCAATTATGAATTAAAGAGCCTTATTCTGAGAAGGGGTCTGTCTATAGGCTTCACCAGACTGCCAAAGGGTTCCATCACACAATAAAGGGTCAGGAACTCTTCTCTGGGGCAGCTAGTGGCACATTGGATAGAGCACTGGCCCTGGAGTCAAGAGGATCTGAGTTCAAATCTCACCTCGGACACTTAGTAGCTGTGTGACCCTGGGCAAGTCACTTAACCCCAATTGCCTTAAACATTTGGGGCCATCTCCAGTCATCCTGATATATATATGTACAGCCCTCCCTCACTTAAATCCAATTCAGTACAAGTCACGACATCACCTTTCAATGTCATGGCCCTCTTTGAGAATGGAGGACAAACAACAACAACAAGAAGGAACTCTTCTAAGAATGTAAGTTGAAGAGAAGATGCCAACTTGCATTGGTAGAGGGAGTTTCCTCATCTAGGAGTTTCCTATACCCATGAAATCACAGGTCTACTCCCTAACCCTATCCCCCATTTTACACAATCATAGAATGTCTAGTACCAGAAGGTAACTTAGAAAATCATTTAGTTCAAACCTTTCATCATAAAGATGAAGCAGCTGATTGAGACCCAAAAGGAAAAGGCATTTCTGCCCAAGGTCACAGTTATTTAGTGGAAAACTTGAGACTAAATCTTGGGCTTATTTTACCAAGTATGGGACTGTCAAGAATGAGTAAAGACCTTGTCCTTCCAAGTCTCCAAATGCAGCATCTTTGTGTCATCAGATGTTAACAGAATGCTTTGCATGTAGTAGGCACCAAATTCATATTTGTGGAATCAAGTGGTGATTTGTAAGTTCCTTTAGGGCAAGGATAGCATTTTTATGTAGCTTTGTATTCTGCCCCCCTCATAGCACCTGGGTGGTCTAACACAAGTGCTTCATACACAGTAGGCATTTAATAAATATTTGCTTATCCCATCCATCTATGCATCCATTCACCCCAGGCATCTTACCATCTGCCCAAGCCCTGTCCCACCCCCTTTTCCATATCTGTCACAGCACCTTCAAACCAGCCCTTCAGAGGACTTTCCTGGGGAAGTGAATCCACTCAGCTTTGCAATTCTTACCTGGGGTTCAATGGTACTGATTTGCCAAATTGGAGATTTCAAACTCACCTAATCCTCTATATCTATTAGGCCTCAAAACATTTTTCTCATCCACCGTGAGAATTATGCAGTTTATGTGTTATCCTCTTATCCCCTTCCACCTCTTTACTCTGAAAAACAAGTATTCTAATCAATTATTTCTGGAAAAAGCATTCCAATCACAACTTATGGCTCAACTCATCACTCTGCCTTTGGGTCCTCAGACCAAAATATTCTCATTCATACATCCATTTATTCATTTACTTATTTATCTATCTATCCACCTATTCATTCATTCATTCACTCACTCACATTCATTTATTCATTCATCTATCTATCTATCTATCTATCTATCTATCTATCTATCTATCTATCTATTTGTGGGGCAATGAGGGTTAAGTGACTTGCCCAGGGTCACACAGCTAGTAAGTGTCAAGTGTCTGAGGCTAGATTTGAACTCAGGTCCTTCTAAATCCAGGGCTGGTGCTTTATCCACTGTGCCACCTAGCTGCCCCCCCAAATACTCTTTTCTGACCATCAGTGCCCTCTCTGTTATTCTCCTCCATTAGAATGTAAGCTCCTTGATGGCAGGGACTATTTATTTCACTTTTCTATTTGTCACTCCAGTGTCTAGTGCAATACATAGTCATTGCTTAATAATAAATTTATCAATTAACAAATAAACATTTATTAAGTGCCTATTGTGTGCCAGGCCCTGTGCTAGGTGCTGGGGATTCAAATACAGAGAATGAAACAATGCCTATTCTTTTTTGGGGGGGGGTAGGGCTATGAGGGTTAAGTGACTTGCCCAAGGTCACACAGCTAGTAAGTGTCAAGTGTCTGAGACTGGATTTGAACTCAGATCCTCCTGAATCCAAGGCCAGTGCTTTATCCACTGTGTCACCTAGCTGCCCCAACAATGCCTATTCTCAAGGAGCTGAAAAATTCCTTTTTATCCATTGTCATTCATTCAATCATAGATTTAAAGCTAAAGGGAACCTTAGAGGTATTCACTAATCTTCTCCTACCCACCCCCACCCCATATTACACATTCCCTCTATACAAGGACTCTCAAGGATCAGAATTCTGGGAATTGGAAAGCATCAGCATTCTTTATCTTGAAGCTTTCTGGTCTCACTGGTCCTGAAAGAATGACAACATTTCTTCTACCTCCAGGAGTAAGAGAGGATTTTGACCTTGAGGATGGTAAAGGATGGCGGGGAGGAGGGACTCTAGTCAGGGTCCTTCCTGTATGCTGAACTTTTCTAGTATGAGTTGAGCTCCAGGCCTAGTGAAAGTGGACCCCATGATCAGGGATGGGAAGAGGCCCTGTGAGTTGGGAGACAATATAATGCAGAGACTGGGCGATCTCATCTGCCAACATTCAACAATATCTGTTGGTAAGAGCAGCTTGCGGTTTGCCTCACAGGATACCACAGATCCACTCATCTTTTATCCTCTTTGATCTAGATCAAGATTTTAAACATCTTCACAACAGAGACTGGGAAGAAGGGGAGTCATCTCATCCCTGTGGCTGCTAACAGATCAACTGGCCCCTTTAGAACTGTTATCTCTTTAACGGTATTTTTAGTTTTTAATAATATTGTTATTCTGTATGGGGCTAAAATTCTAGCTAGACTGCCTAAAAATCTAATGAGTGGTCACCCTAAATTATAAGCTTTAGCAGGAGTTTAAACTTTTAAGTATTTATTAAGGAGCATAAGAATTTGGTGAGGAGAGAGAAAGAGGTCAAGATTCCTTCATCTATCTATCTCAGGGAGCCAGCATCTCAGCTCCACTCAGAATGAGGTCCTGGGCGAAAGAGTTCGCTCGCCCCTTCCTCCTCCCAGAAACCTCCTCTCCAACAGGAAACAGAGCCATCCACACACACACACACACACACACACACACACACACACACACACACACACACAGCTCCAAGCTAATTGGCTGGTAGCTCTGATTGACAAGTCCTATAGGTGGTTCTATAGATGTAAATTCCAGACGCTAAAGTCACATGGTCTCTAAATCACATATTTTCTCCTCATGGCGGAGCTTCCCTACAGTATCTCTCCAGTAGGGGCACCATTCCAATTCTCACAATTCACATGACACTGTATTATAGACCAGATAGCTAGGTGTATGCATCTGTGATGATTCTGCTTACTTGAATGAAGGTGGAGAGACTGGGAAGAAACTCAAAGTGGAGGAGAGCTAAATTATGGAGATTTTGAAAATTCAAGTTAGAACTATCACTGCATAATGGCTAGGGGTCATTAAGAGAGATGAGATTTTATGAGAGATACAGAGACTTACAGAGAGAGAGAGAGATACAGAGACCTACAGAGAGAGAGACAGAGAGACAGAGAGATAGAGAGACAGAGACAGAGACACAAAGACAAAGAGATGGAGAGAGAGACAGAGACAAAATTAAATATTTGATACATCAAGCTAGTAGCTACAGGTATGACTGAACAAAGTGCCAGCATTTTTTTTTTCACAATGGATTTAAAAACTTGTCATACCTACTGGAAGGGGGTTGGGGATTTGCTGGGTTAAAGCAAGCCATGGCTTAGAAGGGAGCTTTATCTATGTGAAGGGAAGGAGGGTGGTCTAGTTTCTCACAGCATGCATGAAGACAGGTCTGCCAAGCCACAGGCCTAACTTGTCAGTGCCACGTGGTGGCTTATATATCCAAATTTGTTAACATTTACTATTGCTAACCCACCAAATGACCTCACTCATGCATATATTATGGGAGGGAATTAGAAACCAAAGGGTAAGAAAGGCTGACTCACTTAAAAACCAACAAAGCCATCTGGGAATTGATGGTCAGCCAGATGTGAATAAGATTTCAAAGATTAGGTCAATTGCTTCTCATGCACACCATTGCTGGCCTACATAGATCCAAGCAAGCCTTTTGTCCATCATACATATGCTAGCCTAGAGTTTGGGAGAAGTCGGGTACCAAGAAAGTGATGAGGATGGAAAACCTATTGAATTTTCCAGCCAAGGACTTAGTGAGAGTATGACTTGCTGCTACCTTATACATAAACTTGGAAGCACTTGGCTTTGAAGTGGGCTATCGCTGAAAAGTTCAGAGATGAGGTGTATGGAGAAAAATTGTTAAGTGTGAAGAGACAGCATTCTATTAATTTACCCTTTGACCAATGCCAAGATGGATGCCTCTTGTGAGAGATAGGTAGCAGTATTAGCCAACTCTGAATTCAGCATATGCTACCAGTCAGGAAAGATGAATGTGAATGTGGATGCTGTTTCGTCAAAGTCAGGTGACACAGAAGGGGGGGTGTGATATGGGACAACAAAGGAGCTGATTTATAAGCAAGTGGAAGTGTAGCTAAGCCTTTGGGACTTCTACCAGAACATCAATGAACCAAACCTTGTTTAATTGAACCAATTCTCTTTTTCTTAGCTGTCGCTGGCAAGAATAAATGGCTGGGCCAGCTAAGTGGCACAGTGGATAGAGCACTGGCCCTAGATTCAGGAGGACCTGAGTTCAAATCCAGCCTCAGACACTTGACACTTACTAGTTGTATGACCCTGGGCAAGTCACTTACCCCCAATTGCCTCACAAAAAAAAAAAAAAAGAATAAATGGCTGCTGATGGATAACCGAGAGCTGTGATACAAGCCATAGAACAAAGTTGTGATGCTAAAGGAGGCAAGTTCAAGTCAAGGCAATGGTAGAAGTTAGAGCTGAGCAATGGAGTGTCATACTGGATTGTCACTGATCTGACACAAGGTAGTGACAGCTAAGTGCTGGAGTACTGAGTCTGGAGTCAGGAAGACCTGAATTCAAATTTGCTCTCAGACACTTACTAGCTTTGTGACCTGGGGTAAGTCACTTAACCTCTGCCTCTTTTGTATCCCCACTGTTCCTGGTTCTTTTAATAAATGTTGATGAATCAATAGATTATTATCCTCCCCATTTTTGCAGCTGAAGAAACTGATATAAGCAGGCACACTCACCAGCGGGCTATTGCAATAGTCCAGGCATGAGGTGATGAGGACCTGCACTAGAGTGGTGACAGTGTCAGAGGAAAGATGGGGGCATATTTGACAGGTATAATTTATGGACCTTAGCAGCAAATTGGATATGGGGGTGAGGTGAGAGAAAGTGAGGAGTTGAGGATGACTTCTAGTTGGTGAGCCTGGGGAATGAGCAGGATGATTTCTGCCATCTGTAGTAACAGGGAAGGTAGGAGGACTTGGGGAGAATTTAAGAGGAAAAATAATTAGTTCTGTCTTAATTATTTTAAGATTAAGATGTCTACTGGATAGCCAGTTTGAGATAACTGAAAGGCAGTTGAAGATGTGAAATTTGAGGTCAGCAGAATGTTTGGGGCAAGATAAAGTTTGGGGTATCTACCCCATAGTGTTGTTGAAAGGATCAAATGAGATAATATTTGTGAATATTATGTGCCTGGCACATAGTAGGCTCCTAATAAAATGCTTGTTCCCTCCCCATTTCCCTAAGAAGTGTTAGACCTGTGTTCTTGTATACAAAGAAAAAAATGTTACCAACTAGTGCTGCTTATTAAGAGAATGTAAGCACTAACAAACATTGGAACTTGTCTCGGTTTGCCTCAGTTTTCTTATCTGTAAAATGAGCTGAATGAGGAAATGGCAAACTGCTCTGGTATCTTTGCCAAGAAAACTCCAAATGGTGTCAGGAAAAGTTGGACATGGATGAAATGACTGAACAATAACAACAATACCACTTCTTGGCAAAAAGGTGATAGACTAGAGGTATCTATTTTCAGGAATGGCCAGTGGTTTTTTTTTCCTTGAAAGTTATGGGGGGCATCTAGGTGGCACAGTGGATGAAGCACCGGCCCTGGATTCAGGAGTACCTGAGTTCAAATCTGGCCTCAGACACTTGATACTTACTAACTCTGTGACCCTGGGCAAGTCACTTAACCCCCATTGCCCCACAAAAAAAATAGAGTAGAAAGTTATGTCTGTTTATTTTTTTAATTATAAAAGTATTTTATTATTTTCCAGTTACATGTGGAGATAGTTTTCAACATTTATTTTTATAAGATTTCTAGTTTCAAAATTTTCTCCTTCCCTCCCCCGTCCCAAAGACAGCAAATAATCTGATATAGGTTATATATGTACAATAACATTAAACATATTTTTGCATTAGTCATGTTATAAGAAAAGAATCAGAGCAAAAAGGAACTCCCCTCCCAAAAGAAAAACAACAGCACCAAAAACAAAAGAAATAGTATGGTTCAATCTCTGCATCTGTAGTCCACAGTTTTGTTTTTTTTCTGGATTTGGAGAGCCTTTTCCATCATGAGTCTTTTGGAACTATCTTGTACCGTTGTATTGCTGAGAAGAATAAAGTCTATCACAGTTGATCAATACATAATGTTGATGATATTGTGTACAATGTTCTTCTGGTTCTGCTCATCTCACTCATCATCAGTTCATGCAAGTCCTTTCAGATTTCTCTGAACTCCTCCTGCTCATTGTTTCTTACAGCACAATAGAATTCCATTACATTCATATACCACAACTTGTTCAAATGGCCAGTGTTTTAATTTGTTTTGCATCACTGTACTTTGTTGTGGTTCAGTGGGTAGAGCACTGGGACTGGAGTCAGGAAGACTCATCTTCCTGAGTTCAAATCTGGCCTCAGACACGTACCAACTATGTGACCCTGGGCAAGTCACTTAACCTTTGTTTGACTTAATCCACCTGAGAAGGAAATGGCCAACCATCCTAGTATCTTTGCCAAGAAAACCCCATGGACAGTATTAGCATGATATGGTCCACAGGGTCACAAAGAGGCAGACATGACTATAGGACTGAACAACATTTTTTGCTACAAGGGACAGCTTTCAATTTTCTTTTTGCAAGGGGGTTAGGTTGGAGGAGACTGGGGAGACGAGGATAGTGATACTTAAAAAGACTGAAGGAAAGAGAGAAAAATATATATCGAAATAATAAACAACAAGCAGAAGGAAGTTCAGAAGGGGACAAATAAGCAGAACAATGTTAGAACTATAATGGCAAATTTGAATTATTCTGTGTAGTGGAGCTTCTTCCCCCATCATAAGTTCATTTTCATATATGATCTGATTCTATGCTGAGGCAACTAGGTAGCTCAGCAGATACAGTGTTGGGCTTGGAGTCACGAAAACCTGAGTTCAAATCTTACCTCAGACACAGATTATCTATGTGACCCTGAGCCAGTTTTAACCTCCCTCAGCTTCATTTTCCTCTTCTATAAAGTAGGGATAATAATAGTACCCATTTCACTGTTAAAGTATTCTTGCAAACCTTACAACAGCATATAAAAGCTATTATTATCATCTAAATGTTCATTTTTTAATGTCTGGTTTGCTTGTTCATTTATTTATCTATCCATCCATCCATCCATCCATCCATCCATCCATCCATCCATCCATCCATCCATCCATCCATCCATCCATTCATCCATCCATCCATCCATTCATTTATCTATCAATCGAATTGTATTTTGTGTTTTTGTGTTGTTTGTGTTGTTTTTTGGCAGGACAATGAGGGTTAAGTGACTTGCCCAGGGTCACACAGCTAGTAAGTATCAAGTATCTGAGGCTGGATTTGAACCCAGGCCCTCCTGAATCCAGGGCTGGTGCTTTATCCACTGCATCACCTGGCTGCCCCCTTTATGTGTGGTTTATAATAAAAAAGACATCGAACTTATCATGTAGCCTTAAATGTAGTTTCAGTGCAGGTACTTGAACAAAAGAGAGAAGGCAGCCCTGCAAATTAGGCAAAGAATTTAATGTGTGCCAACAAAACAAACAGACCTAATCTGAGTCTAAATGAAATCCATTTAGAAAAAACACCTTGATAAAAATGGAAAATACAAAATAGGATGAACCTGGGAAACGTGAGAGCTGATTTTTCTGAATCTGTATTCAGGGCTAATTTATGACATTTAAGCCCAACTATTCATTACTTATGTTGACTAATGGTTGGCTATACATGGGATCTCTGGGTTGGCCTCATTCTTCTTGAGAACAATATGCTCACAGGAGGTATTTTTTATCATATTTCTAGTTGCAAGCTCTGAGCTAGCCAAAATGACTATTGCAAGAATATTATGAATGATTATGAGAAAATCTGAAGAATGTGGAATATATTATTTATCAGACTTATGGATAGGCAAACAATTTATGAATAAACAAGAGACAGAAAGCATTGGGAGGTGTAAAATGAATAATTTTAATTACATTGAATTAAATGGGTTTTATACAAATAAAAGCAATGTAGCCAAGATTAGAGGAAAGCAGAAAATTGGGGAAAATTTTTATAGACAATTTCTTAGATAAAGGTCTCATATCTCAAAATTATAAAGAACTTGTCAAATCTATAAGATTATGAGTAATTCCCAAGTACTAAATGATCAAAGGATATGAACAGATAGTTTTTAATGAAGAAATCAAAACAATTTATAGTCATATGAAAAAATGCTCTCAATCATTATTGACTAAATACTAATTAAAACCACCTTGAGATATCATTTTATACCTATCAGATTGGCTAAAATGATAGAAGGGGAAAACAACAAATGTTGGAAGGGATGTGAAAAAACTGGGACACTAATACACTGTTGGTGGAACTGTGAACTGATCTAACCATTTTGGAGAACAATTTGGAATTGTGCCCCCAAAGTTATAAAACTGCCTATCCCCTTTGACCTATCAATACCACTACTAGGTTTGATTGCCAAGATGATTAGGAAAAAAGAAAAGAACCTACATGCTCTAAAATATTTATAGTAGCTCTCTTTGTGGAGGCGAAGAACTGGAAATTTTCAGTTATGCCCATCAATTGGGGAATGGCTGCACATGTTGTAGTATGTGATTGTGATAAAATAGTACTGTTCTGAGCACAGTTAGGTGGCGAAGTAGATAAAGCACCAGCCCTGTATTCAGGAGGATCAGAGTTCAAATTTGGCCTCAGACACTTGATGCTTACTAGCTGTATGTCACTTAACCCTCATTGCCCAGCAAAAACAAAGAATAGTACTGTTCTGTAAGAAATGATGAGCTGATCGATTTTAGAAAAACAAGGAAAGACTGGCATGAAATAAAGAAGAGTGAAATGAGAAGAACCAAGAGAACATTGTACATAGTAACATCAATATTGTTCTAAGAACAACCAAATTATTTTGAATGTTATACCCAAATTAACTACAAAGGACATATGAGGGAAGACACTATCTACATCCAGAACAAGAACTGATAAATAGAAGTATGTATAGAATGATTTTACATTTGCATACATTTGTGTCTGATGGGAGCCATTTCTGGTGGGGGGGAAGTTACACGATGATTTTATTATATATTTAAAAGGAATTTCAAGTTGTACATAATAGATTTGCAGTTTCACATGCAGTCCTCTTTTTTTCTTTCTATTCTACTTTGTTAAGAAGTGCTTGTTTTATTTCTTAAGTTAAGGGGGAAAATACTATGAATGCCAGGATCTAGTCCCTTTTATTTTATTGGCACAGTGATTCAAATGAATTATTATGGCAATAATTTTATCCTGTTGGCATAATTAGGGAGGAAGGTAGTGTTATAGAAAATGCATGGGACTTGAAATCATAGGATATGATAGAGGATTTAAAAATGAAAGGAGCTTAAGAAATGTTCTAGTCTAACTTGCTCATTTCTTGAGGGTATACTGAGGTCAGTTGTACAACTGACTCTTGGGGGGGATATATGCATATATATGTATATGTATGTATATATGAATATATGTATGTATCCAAGACTTAATTTAACTTTAATCTGCATTTTAGACATTTTCTCTCTCCCTTTAAGTCTAGGAATCAACAAAACAATAGAGCAAACCCTGATTTGTAGTGTTTGCTTAATTCTGAGATGTAAATGCTCGTGCTGATAATTTAACATTCTTAAGCTTTTGGGGATGCCCCTGACCAGGTCATCATATGCTGTGATGAGAATTAGGGGGCAGCTAGGTGATGCAGCAGATAAAGCACTGGCCCTGGATTCAGGAGGACCTGAGTTCAAATCTGGCCTCAGACACTTGACACTTACTAGCTGTGTGACCCTGGGCAAGTCACTTAACCCTCATTGTCCTGGAAAAAAAAAGAGAATTAGGGAGAAAGCAAAGGTAAAGCTCACCCGAGAGAGTATAAAATTCTATTCAGGAAACTGAGAGTAAGCTGGACCACATTCAATGTAGGCTTACAATAGAGATAGTGAATAGCAGAGCTGGAAATTTGAATCCAGATTTCCTCACTCAGAATCTAGTGCTTGTTGCCACTGTACCATGGAGTCAAAAGATTGGAGTTTTTCCAAGTTCCACTACTTCCTTGTTATGTGACCTTGGGCAAATCACAATTTCTCAGGGCCTCAGTTCCTTCATCTATAAAATGGCACAATGATATTTGCCACAGGATTATTGTGAGGTTCAAATGACATCATGAAAGTGAAGTGTTTTTTGCAAATTGAGAAGCTATAAAAAAACCCTAGTAAAAAATCAGTTTGAATAGCCTCTCCCATAAAAAGACTGTTACTACATTTTTAAGAGAGGCTATAGAAACTTGAAGTGAAAGTTTAACTAGAATTCTATGAGGAGTCATCTGCAAAGAGATTGTTTTTTAGGGTCATGAATAGAGGGAGACTGAGTGAAGTACAGAGAATGAGGATGAAGAAGATTTCTTTCTTTGGAAAAATGTTTTGATCTTTAGCTTGTCAAGAAGATGAAGAGAATTTTTGAGAAATAACTTGGCATCTTGAAATACCTGAATGATAGGACTGGGTTACATGTGGGAGAAGTCAAGACTTGTAGTGATAGTCGAAGGTGAATTGGGAAGTGATCTTTTTTAAAACTCAAATTATTAAAAAAAATAATAATATGTCTTTGGTTAGAATTAGTTCCCTTGTCAATAAATTGTATAGCCAGTAACCTTAACATTTATTTGATCTATAGATGTTAGGAGTTTTGATAATCCAGAGGAATATGAACAACTGCTGATAGATTTCTCTAGTTGATTAAAAGCAGTTATATTTTAATGAGTTTCTTCACCTAGGAGTTTTCTGTACCAGTGAAATCACAGGTCCAGACCCTATTTAATAAGTAATATTTAATAAACTGGGAATAGGGCTCCAAGGTAGATGATTAATTAATGAGAATGGTATTTAATTTTAGTAATTAATAAATACCCAAACATATCTCTGGATTTGTGAAGATGAGAATAAATATAATAATGAATAAAGTACCAGGCTGAGGGCTGATCATCCCATATGGTCTACAAATGATTGTGGTGGACTCAACTATGTTACAAATAACCATAATCATTCTTAGTCAATAACAATTTACTAATCTTACAAAAGGGAAAACAGTCCAAATAAGTTTAAAAGATGTTCAGGAAGCCCAGGGCAGATTTGGGAATTGAATCCAAAGGTGGTGAGAAGATTCCAAGGGTGTCTCCCTTTTTACCCCTGGGAAACTAAACCCCAAATTTGTGTCTGAATACTAGAAAGAGATCATGTAATTGTTTTCCTTACAGTTAAAAAATATTAATTTGGACAAATGGGTCCAAATAAAGTGAATTATAGAATTTTTTAAAAAAGAAATACAACTTTAGTATATTCTGCAACACAAAATAGTGGCCAACTTTTCGCCAAGTTGCTTTAACGAATAGTTAAGAATAGTTTGTAATTAGTAACTAATTGTGCACCCCTGGTTACTGCTAGAGGGCTTGGAAACAGCCTATTCCTCTAAGTAGGTTACTTAAGAGCACCATCTTTTGTACAACATTCATTGCTTAGCAACCAGTTTCCCACTGACGTTATACAGAAGAACTTCAGCCCAGCTCTTGACCAAATGGTTATAATTCTCAATTTAGTCAATTTCTGAGATGAATGAGGTTTTATTGTTGAATTTTGAATTATCTTTCTGGGATGGTTTAGTTGTAGGGAAGAGGAGGGGTGAGGGGAACGGGAAGAAGATAACATGGCTCTTCTAGCTTGTAATGCAAAGTAGTTTTGAGAATACAAACCTCAGAAACCTGGGGCTGGAAAACTGCGTCCAACCCTGTTACCTGGTTTTGTAAACCACATCTAGGTGGAGCCCCGAGGAAACTCAGACCCCTTGATTGAATAGCAGCTAGCCATTAATTCCCCAGGTGTGGGGACCCCACCCACTCAGTGTAAATTAGCACTAATTCCCCAGGTCTGGGTTTCTCATTCCTTGCTCCCAATACCTGGTTCTGTTTAATCCAAGTAAAGGTCAAAACCACCGGATTTTTGCTAGTTTCAGCACACCCTTTTCCACCTCTGGCTCTCAGCAGACCTGACACCATCCTCCTTGGCCCTTCTCATTGTGAGTACTTCTCTTCAAAACAATTGGCTTTTTCTTTCTACTGAGGCGGTCATACCACGTGCTCTGTGTTTCCTTGTAATGCATTTTGGAATCTCAAACTAATTCTTTACTGCATTAAGACTGACAACCTGACCATGAAGACCCCAAACACAAGGTCTGTCAAAGTAGCTGCCCATCTTTTGGCCTGTTCCTACTTCATAGTAGAGTTTCCATCTGTATTCGGGAAGATACTAAGGATTGCTCGCTGGTGTATAAGTCACTTGCAATTTTTTGTTTGTTTTCATTTAAAAAGGCCTGAATTTGAAGAACCACTTGATAGCATAAGTATATGTGTATGCGCAATGCATTTATGTCCTAAAGGAGGCTTCCTATGTGCAAACATCTGTTTTTCTCTCCTCTATTGTTTCCTGCCTTATCCAAAGAATTCTGTGATATTCTTCTCTCTCTCATCCTACATTTCTCTCTTGTCTTATTTATCAATGGTTTCTTCAAACTAAAGAAAATGGAGTTTAACATCTGGACATCTGGTTTCCAGTGTGGAGAGTGGGCCAGCTTTCCATAACCTGGTGACATCATAATTAAAATTTGAGGCTTGGCAGAGGGTGTGGTTGTCATATCATCAAGCCCTTGAGAAATTGTGGAGTATCTCGGTTCCAGCTGTAACATACAGAAGGATGGAGCCCTTGCCCGTCATAAATACTTCCTGAGATTTTCTTACTCTGAGCATAACATTTGGTTTTAGGAAAGCAAACATCAGAGAACCAGAAAGGCACAGGGGTGGATTGGGGGGGTGGGGGGAGGTTATTGTGAATGCAGAGAAGCCTCACTGTGGGGCTTCTTGAGGCTCTCATTCTGCCTTAGAATCTTGGCTGCCCAATTGGAATACATCTTCAAAGCAATGCTATTCAATTGGTTACTATGGTGATGATATAGTAGTAGTTGTCATGGCAATGGAATGGAAATGGGGAGAACAATTTCTTTAGACAAGATTGGTCCATTTGGATTTTTTGGGGGGGAGGTGTCACAAAATTTGGCTTATCGCTCTGTGTGTGTGTGTGTGTGTGTGTGTGTGTCTGAAGGGGATCATTCTCAGACTGTATACATATTTGAGGATATTGCTCTTGGTGTCCTCTTGTTCTCGGATCATGATGCTGTTACAACTTTAAATATATGAGAAAAAAATTCAAATCCTTCTTCATGTGGCTTGCCTAAAGAACTGTAGCAGTCAGAAAGCCTGAGAAAAGTTATAGGTGCTGCTTCTAAAGTAATTCTGCCTCCCTTAATTTTACTCCCCAAGTTATTATGAAAAATAAGATGTATGCACTTTATTGAAGTTTGAATAAATCTAATAAGATATATGAATTGCTTTCCCCTTGTTCAGTCTGGATATTTACTGTTTCTCATCAACATGTGGTAATTAGAGCCATCTATACGTTTGAGCCTGGAATTTTGAGAAATGGCAGAAATAGTTTTCTTTTCCTCTTCTGACTGACATTGTTTTGATTCATTTGTCCCTGGAGATCATCAACAGGAAATGATTACCATATACAAATGGCATTGGCTTGATTAGCAGATTCTGAGGAACTCTTGGTTAGAGGCTCATTCTAACCACTGAGAAAGGAAACAATATTAATAGTTTGGCCAAATAAGTTTCTTAATTTTCAGATTTTTTTTTTTTGCGGGGCAATGGGGGTTAAGTGACTTGCCCAGGGTCACACAGCTAGTAAGTGTCAAGTGTCTGAGGCAGGATTTGAACTCAGGTCCTCCTGAATCCAGGGCCGCTGCTCTATCCACTGCATCACCTAGCTGCCCCCTAATTTTCAGATTTTTAAAGAAAATATCCAAATGAATCCATGATCTCCTAAATCTGCACATTCCTTCCAATGACTCAGAGTGCGATCCATCTGTGCCCCTGGTGGGTCTCCTTGTCCATGTTCTCTCAAAAGTTCTTCACAGAGGGCTCACTGAATGTGTTGTGCATTCTCTTCACTTTCTCTTGACATTACAAGGATACTTAGTGGAGTCCTAGGGCTGTCTACCTACTATCCCATATCCTCACCTTGTGAGCATCTTATTTTTGATCGTACATTTCCCTAATGACATCTGTGACTCCTGTTCAAATATCATTATTTGCCATTTCATACCCACTTGCCATTAATGCCATCATAATTGGCATGGCATTTAAATGTCAAGTGGGGTCTATTGAATACATCAATTTTTTTTGTGTGTGTGTGGGGCAATGGAGGTTAAGTGACTGTCTGAGGCCAGATTTGAACTCAGGTACTCCTGAATCCAGGGCTGGTGCTTTATCTACTGCACCACCTAGCTGCCCCGAATACATCAATTTGTAGTAAGTCAAGATGCTAAGCCTTGATGACTGTATCAGGTGACAATATCTTGATTGTGCAGTAGGAGAGAACAAGGCCTAGATACTTCCCTAGGTAGGACAGGAAGTCTGTTTGGACTAGCCCAGAAACCTAGTTGCACTTTCTGGGTCCTGCATAAAACCAGGAACTCATTCAGAACGCAAAAGATTCTACTGCCCAAAAAGCAGAGGAGAGAATATCTTAGCTAAACCCTTAGGAAGGAATCCATTTGGGGAAGGGAGAAATGGAGCCCTGGCCTCAGTCTCAGTCTTTCTGCCCACTTCCCTCAAGGTCCTCTCTTTTTTGTTTTTGTTTTTGGTGAGACAATTGGGGTTAAGTGACTTGCCCAGGGTCACACAGCTAGTAAGTGTTAAGTGTCTGAGGCCGGATTTGAACTCGGGTCCTCCTGACTCCAGGGCCGGTGCTCTATCCACTGTGCCACCTAGCTGCCCCAAGGTCCTCTCTTAAAGTGAATCTCCAAAGAATTGAACAAAATACCTTTTCTACCCATGTAGATTGGCATTCTCTTAGGAGTGTCATCTCTGTACAGGGATGCAGTGTAGGTTTGGGTGAAAACAGGGTTACATAAAAACATAAGTTACATAAGTTTTTGTTGTTGAAAACAAGGTAAATATACTTTCTATACAAACATCTACACACTTAATTTATGAACTGAACTTCTTTAAGCTATTTGAAAATTTCCCCATTGAAGAGTTCAGTGTAAGTATCTTGAACGTAAGTATTTGTATAAGCATTCCATTTGTATTATTTGTCAAAAATCTATAAATGTAACACTTTTCTATTAGTTTACAAGAATACCTGATTAACATTAGGAAAGGTGGACATTTGCTAGCTGAATTTCAACAAAAATCTTTGTATGAAATGGATGGAGTTGAAGAATGAGTATCATAGTGTAAGAAGTGCCGTCAATGATGTCCTTCTTCCACTAAGACCTACAGATCTTTGTGAGACATCCTTTTCATTTATTTCATTAAAACCAAGGAGAGGGGCAGCTAGGTGGTACAGTGGATAGAGTACCAGCCCTGGATTCAGGAGGACCTGAGTTCAAATCCAGCCTCAGACCCGTGACACTTACTAACTGTGTGATCCTGGGCAAGTCACTTAACCCCAATTGCCTCACCCCCTCCTCCTCCCAAAAAAGAAAGAAAGAAAACCAAGTAGGGAAATAAACTGAACTTGGAAGTAGGTCTTCGAATTGTTGTCATGACAAAACACCCCCAAATTTGCAATAGTAATGTTATGGATCCAATCA
Source organism: Dromiciops gliroides (assembly GCF_019393635.1). Lineage (NCBI taxonomy): Eukaryota > Metazoa > Chordata > Mammalia > Microbiotheria > Microbiotheriidae > Dromiciops > Dromiciops gliroides. The sequence goes on along the minus strand of NC_057865.1, from coordinate 234,536,766 downwards.
TATTGCTCTCCTTAAAAATATTATTAATAAGACTTTTAGAGAGAATAGAAAAGCTTCTTGTACCATTAATGGGTAGAATAAACATTTTTTGAAAATACTATTTCACCTCAATCTCATTCTTTAAAATTTCTTTTAAATTAATGTGCAAATTACATTAGTATAGTAGGACATGCATATAATTTATAAATAAATATGCATATATCCAGGGGATGCATACAAAGACTTTTTTGACAGGTTATGTAATCAAAAAAGTTGAGGGACCACTGATAGAAACAGATCCACAAAGGTTCTATTGCTTCTCTTGGTCATATTCCCTGTCACATAACGGAAGAAAAGACAATTTTGTTTTAGTCTAACAAATGCTGCTCTTGCAGATCCAGCCTATTTCTTCTTCTTTTTTTCCCCTCAGGGAAGATGGAGAATAGCTGTTCACCATACTCGGTTTAGCTCTCATGAACTATGTACAGTTAGAATCTCTAAAATATTATCAACAATGTCTTTCTCCTTCCCAGGATGGTTATAAAGGGCTTCCTTGGAAAGAAAAGCATTTATTATTCCAGCTTGCAGTTCTTGGGGAGGTACAGGCTGCAGGGGAAGATCAGTGCTTCACTTGAAGGAGGACTAAATCAGAATACTATATAGGAAGCTATGGGAGTTAGGTAGCCTGAAAACCACAGTCCAAGCAGGGTCCTCAGGGGGCGTCAAGTCCTTTATCTTCTGCCTTTGAGCTTAAAAGAAGATAATAATTGCGCAGTGTTTAGCACTGTGCCTGACACATAGTAAGCACTATGTTAAATGTTAATTATTTTATTTTGTTATTTTATCATTATTACTAATTATTTATGTAAGAGTCCCCAGAATCTATTGAAAGGGACCTTAGAGAAAGTCTAGTCTTACTGGTATTTTCTTTTTCTTTTTTTCTTTTTTGCGGGGCAATGAGGGTTAAATGACTTGCCCAAGGTGACACAGCTAGTATGTGTCAAGTGTCTGAGGCTGGATTTGAACTCAGGTCCTCCTGAATCCAGGGTTGGTGCTTTATCTACAGCACCACCTAACTGCCCTCTTACTGGTATTTTCTATCTCACTTCTGCTAGGAAGGGAGATCCTCCCAAGGTCACCCATTCCATTAAAATTCAGTTAGAAGCTTTTCTTTATGGAGATGAAATCTGCCTTTCTGTATCTTTTACCCCATTGTTCCTAGTGCTGTCTTCCGAGGAAGGAAGCAATCAAGCATTTACTAAGTGTCTATTATGTGCCAGGCACTGTGCTAAGGACTTTACAATTATCATCATTTCATCCTCATAGCAACCCTGGAAGGTGAGTTCTATTCTTTTCCTCATTTTTACAGTTGAGGAAACTGAGGTAGAGTGAGATTAAGTGCCTTGCCCAGGGTCACACAGCTAGTTTCTGAGGTCAAACTGAATTTCATTCTTGATGACTCAAAGCCTAGCATTCTATCCATCGCCTTCTGGGCCTGTGAAGCCAAAGAGAATAAATCTCATCCTTCTTTCACATGACAGCCCTTAAATACGTAATCCCAGCTAGTTCATGTTCCCATGTCTCTTCTTCAGAATATCTCTGATTCCTTCAGATAATCCTCAAATGGCCTGGCTTACAATCCTCTTTTTACTTTATTGGTTGGCTTTCTTTCTATGCACTCATTTATCAATGCTGGACACTATTGGATGGATAGTCTAATCTTTTTTGGGGGAGGGCATGGCAGTGAGGGTTAAGGGACTTGCCCAGGGTCACACAGCTAGTAGGTGTCAGGTGTCTGAGGCTGGATTTGAACTCAGGTCTTCCTGAATCCAGGGCCAGTGTTTTATCCACTGTGCCACCTAGCTGCCCCCTTGCATAATCTAATCTTTGTAGGGGCCAAATTTAATATGTGGAGAGTTAATTGGTTGGCTCGCTGTAATATTGAGGTTCAGAAAATAATGAGGGACCTCTAGATTCAAAGTTTCCTCCCCTCCAAACTGCCTTTTTTAGTTATTTCTCCCAGGCCAATAAGAAAGGATCTTAAAAGTCTCTTTCCCACAAACAAATCAGGTTTTATTTAATGGGAATAAAATACACAGCAAAAATGAAAGTAATAAAGTCAAGGACAAGGGAATAGGGAAAGAGGAAAATGGATAATCCCCCTAACTCTAACAAAAGCCTATACAATCCCCAAACTCTCTTCCAGCTCAGCTAATTCAAAGGGCTGGATTTAACTCGCCACCGGGGGTCTGTAATTTCTATGGAAGCCAGCCGCCTGTCTCTAGTCAGCTCTGAATGCTCCTCAAAGGCCAGAGAGAGAGTGCTAGGGTGAGTCTGCTATTTCCTCTTGGGGTCCCCTTTTCTACCTTTTTCTCCCTCCCCCAAAGGGGAGGTCCTTCAAGTAGTGTGGCTGAGACTGGTTCCCTGTTGATGATGCAGTCCACAGCCTCTGAGGACACTCCTTCTCAGGGTTGGCCAAGTTAGACTAGGTCTGACAGGGCAGGCCAGGTGTGGCACAAATCTAATCATCTTCAGGTGGGTACTTAGTAGTTCCTCATTCACACTCAATTCAAACACTACTAAATCAATCAAGTCAGACCCCTAGGTGTCTGCCAAATTCCATTATTTTACCACATTTTAAAGCCTTCTAATATAGAAATATTAGAAACATAGAAATAATTAGAAATATAGAAGTAATTAGAAATATAGAAATAATCTAGAAATATATACTAGATCTAGGTTCATATGGTCTGGGTTATTTAGTCCTAAAATTCACACCTAGAACTGAAAACAACAATTCAGATGTGCTTGGATAAGGGCAAACCTCTAGCAGGACCCATCACTTTCTAGTCCTGGACACTGTTTCAACTGATGAGGGATAAAAAATAACATTAGCTATTCTGGAGTCATGCTGTCGGAGATGGTAAGATGTAGTGAGTACCATGCTAGTTTTGTAGTCAGGAAGACCTAAGTGAAAATCCTGAAGGTAGGTGGTACAGTAGATAGAGCATTGGGTCCGGAGTCAGGAGGACCTGAGTTCAAATCCTGCCAAAGACATTTGCCACTGGCTGTGTGATACTGGGCAAGTCATTTAAGCTATACAAATGAGGAATGAGGGGCTTACTAGTGATAATTTTAGGGATTTGTTTGAGCAATTCTGGGGAGCATAAGACATAAAGCAAAATGTTAGCCATAAAAATTCTAACCCTATCAATATGGGTTTTGTGTGTGTGTGTGTGTGTGTGTGTGTGTGTGTAGCAGGGCACTAAGGGTTAAGTGACTTGTTCAGGGTCACACAGCTACTAAGTGTGAAGTGTCTGAGGATGGATTTGAACTCAGGTCCTTCTGAATCCAGGGCCAGTGCTTTATCCACTGTGCCACCTAGCTGCTCCCAAGTATATATATTTTTCCATCCATCCATCTTATTTTTTTTGTGGAGCAATGAGGGTTAAGTGACTTGCCCAGGGTCACACAGCTAGTAAGTGAGTAAGTGTCAACTGTCTGAGGCTAGATTTAAACTCAGGTCCTCCTGAATCCAAGGTCAGTGCTTTATCCACTGCACCACCTAGCAGCTCCCAAGCATGTATTTTTTTGTTTTTTGTTTTTTTGTTGTTTTTGCAGGGCAGTGGGGGTTAAGTGACTTGCCCAAGGTCACACAGCTAGTAAGTGTCAAGTGTCTGAGGCCAGATTTGAACTCAGGAACTCCTGAATCCAGGGCTGGTGCTTTATCCACTGCGCCACCTAGCTGCCCCTTCCCAAGTATGTATTTTTAAAAAGCATTTTTTATTTAGAAAGCTTTAAGAGAAGTCTATCCATCCATTGGTGTATCCATCAGGACTGTGACACCTGGTTTGGGCATCGTTGACACTGTCATTCAAAAGCTAGTAGGTCCCTTGGATCATTTAAATAATTCGGTTCAATAAACATTTTAAAGCATCTATTATGTACTAGGCACTGGAATAAGTGCCAGGGATACAAATAAGGGGGAAAAAAGATGGTTCCTGCTCTCAAGGATCTTACAATCTAATTGGGAAAGACAATGAACAGAAGGCAGCTGGAAAGGGGAAGGGTCTTAGAGAGTACCCAGTGCGGGGACATCGTGTTCTGTGGAGTCTAAACTAAGTAGAAGTGCTGATGGAAAATAGAGTTACCTGGAAAGTTCAAATCCCAGCCCTTTATAAAGGAAAGGTTTGGGAGGAGTTTAATGCTTCACTCTCCAGCCAAGCTGTCCAGTCAGAGGGGAGTGGAGGATGAGGGAGTAGAGAAGGTGTTGGGCATCTGAAATTGAGTCAATCTGGCCTGATGAAGAGATTCCAGGTAATCCAATTATCCTGGGTGTGGAGAGTGGGGGTGTGGTATGATGTTCCTAGAGTCCAAAGCAAGAAGAGTGACTGATGGAAAGTAGGGAATTAGAGGGCAGCTAGGTAGCATAGTGGATAGAGCACCAGCCCTGGATTCAGGAGGACCTGAGTTCAAATCGGACCTCAGACACTTGACACTTACTGGCTGTGTAACCCTGGGCAAGTCACTTAACCCTCATTGCCCCGCCCAAAAAAAAGAAAGGAAGAAAGAAAGAAAGTAGGGACTTAGCTGACCATCCAAGAGTTGCTGTGACTCTGTTATAACTCCCACACTCCTGTACTAATGGTCTCTGTGCCACATTTCTCTGACTTTTTTTACATTCAATGTATTTGTATCTTCTGTGCCTCTCATAATAACTGGAACACTACAAGTACTTGCTAGATGCTTGTTGATTGAATGGCTGATCTGGAGTAGAGCTTCAGTAACTCTTCACCTGAGAGGATCAGAAGGAAGTTCTATGAGTTGAGACATCTCCATGGCCACCGCCGGAACCTCTGTTCAATAGGATTCATCAATAGCGCCACCAAGGAAAATATTTCAATTTATTTATTCACAACTCTTTGTTGCTAGACTTCAGTAGTCTTCTTGACATTTCATAATTCCTGTCTGTGAAGAACAGCAATATCATTTTTGTTTCATCAGTAGAGGCCCCAGGAAAGCTCATCACATCCAGGATGCCATGCTACTCTTCACATCTGTACACAATGCATGTGATGGCATCGTGCTTACACAGCAGACTAAAGAAAGCTCTACCACTCACAATTCACAGGATCATAGATGGCGCTAGATGGGACCTTGAAATCTGGTCCACAGGCCACATCTGGCCCACAACACTCCTGAATGTGTCCTGATGCAGATTAAAATGTAATTTTATTGGCTAATGTGGACATTTATTTTGAATGACTACACATATTTGTTATTCTTTAAATTATTGTTGTTATTATTATTTTGGCTTTTGGTTTTTTTGGTGGGGCAGTGGGGGTTAAGTGACTTGCCCAGGGTCGCACAGCTAGTAAGTGTCAAGTGTCTGAGGCCAGATTTGAACTCGGGTCCTCCTGAATCCAGGCCTGGTACTTTATTCACTGTGCCACCTGGCTTCCCCAACTACACATATTTGTAATAAGTTTTTCTTCTCATTGGGTAGGACCAGGGAGCTATGCTTTTGTTTCATAGACAGAGCTGTAAAGTGTGGGGACGGATGGTCTATCAGACTGCAGAAAGGGAAAAGCTTTCTTAAAAAGATGGCTTCCTAATAACTTGCCCTTTCTCCTCTGGAAAATTCCCTGGTAGCACTATATAACATCATTCCATCCTCAGTGAGGATCTGGGGTCACTCTGGAGGTGAGAGGTTAAAGAGAGCAAAGTTCTATGAAGTGATAAAAGCCAAGAATCTAGGCATGAAATATGGACTTGACACCTAAATAAAAAATAATAATAAAAAAGAATCACACGTAAATGATAATGGCATGGGATGATTATCAGTTGAGCCTTGAATTTTTAATCACTTTCATGCCACTAGCTACAAGCAGGAGCTTAAAATAAATTGCTCTCATTCATTCCCTTGATACTGGATCTGGTGCACGAAGGCTAGAATTATAAGGAGCATAATGGTGCTATTAAAAACAACAGCAACAAGAACTGTAATAATGATTGTATTTTTTTTTAAAGCATTTTTATTTCTATGTTTTATTTGGAGCCTCGGAACTATTGTATGGAGTGGGTACTTCAGTCATCAATTTGTAGATGAGAAAACTGGAGCCCAGAGAGGTTATGGGACTTGCTAAGATGTGTCCATGGTGACTTCTCCGTGATCCCACAGCTAGGACATGTCATCAGTGGGATTCCCACCCAAGCCCTTCCATGTCCAAGTCCCACAACCACAATCTGCTAAACTACACGGCCTTAGGCAATAGTGTTAATTATTAGGACCTCAGCTCCTGTTCTTTCCAAAGCTTGACCTACTCAAATACAATTATTAAAAACAGGAAGGTTGAGCATTAATAGAGACATTTAACAATATAGCTTGCAGTTTAAAGTAAATAAAATACCGCGAGGTACCATTTAAAGTAACATCTCTAGGGTGTTCCACAGAAAAAACTATAAACTACAACACACCACCACGTGAGAAAGGGACAAAGCAGAAAAGGCCACATAAGTCAATGTTTAGTAGAGATTTGTGCCAACCCATCAGACTCCAGCTGTAGTCTAGTATGTTCAGATAATTACCTGCCATGCAGCAGCTATTTAATCAATATTTACTTTCTACGCTAATTGTTCAATTGTTGTTCAGTCATTTTTCAGTTGTGTTCAACTCTTTATGAATCTGTTTGGAGTTTTCTTGGCAAAGATACTGGAGTGGGGGCAGCTAGGTGGCGCAGTGGATAGAGCACCGGCCCTGGAGTCAGGAGTACCTGGGTTCAAATCCGGCCTCAGACACTTAACACTTACTAGCTGTGTGACCCTGGGCAAGTCACTTAACCCCAATTGCCTCACTAAAAACAACAACAAACAACAAACACCACCACCACCACCACCACAACAAACTGGAGTGGTTTTCCATTACCTTCTCTAGTTCATTTTTACAGATGAGGAACTGAGGTAAACAGGGTTAAGTGACTTGCCCAAGGTCACACAGCTAGTAAGTGTCAGAGGCTGGATTTGAACTCAGGAAGATGAATCTTCCTGATTCCAAGCCCAGTGCTCCATCCACTGAGCAACCTAGTTTCCCTTTCCTTATCAGTATATATTATAGCCTCTTTTCAAGGCTCTCTGAAATTCTTTCATCGTTTTTGTTGTGCAATAATATTCCATTATATTCGTGTAACATGAATTGTTTGACCCTTCCCTGACTGATAGGCACCCTTTAGTTCCCTTCTTTCCTCCCTCCCTTATTGTTGTACATGTGGGCCCTTTTCCTTTGATCTCTTTTGGGTATAAACCTAAAAATGTTATTGCTCGATTACAGTTTTGTGATTTGGGGAGTATAGTTCCAAATTATTTTTCAGAATGGCTCGACCAATTCATGGCCCCATCAATACATATTAGCATGTCTATCTTCTCATAGTCCCTCCTCCAATGACATTTTCTTTTTTTGTTATCTTGGCCAATCTGATGAGTGTAAAATGAAATTTCAGAGTTATTTTAACTTGTATTTATTTTGTTAAAGTTTTAAAACATTTTATATGGCTGTGGATGGTATAGATTTCTTCTTTTAAGAAGAAATGAACTTCTTATACCACTTATCAATTGGGGGGATGGCTTCCTATATGTCTTGGATATTAGACCTTTATGTGAGAAACTTACTGAAAACTTACCCCCACCAGTTTACTTTTTCCTCTCTTAGCACCTGTCCCCTCACACTCTTTAAATTTTCATTTAAATTTTTATTATGAATCTAAACATTAAAAATAGTCTTTCAGGGGCAGCTAGGTGGAGCACTGGATAGAGCACCGGCCCTGGAGTCAGGAGTACCTGAGTTCAAATCCAGCCTCAGACACTTAACACTTACTAGCTGTGAGACCCTGGGCAAATCACTTAGCCTCAATTGCCTCACTAAAAAAAAAAGAAAAAAATAGTCTTTCATATATACAGCAGAGCACAGAGAGGACTACATGTAAAGGTGAATCTCTTGCTTTAAACAAAAGTATATAATACATTCTGTATGTCACTTTCAAAACTGTCTTCTTTGCACTTCCTTCTGAAATTCCTTTTGTTATGTGTATTTCAAAATGTTTCATACCCCACCCCTTTTCTGTTTTCACTATTGCTGTTCCACCACCATCTCCCTTTTCTTGCCTTCCTACAAATTAACCAAGAGGGAAAAAAACCATAACAAATAAGCATGGTTGAAAAATATGAATCCACACAGTTGCCATGTCAAAAAAATGTATATTTCTTTACCTTGTGTCTATCAACTCTCTGAGAGGTACATAATGTTTTCATCATAGGTCCTCTGGAATCATGGCTGATCATTGCTTTTTTTGGTTCTTAAGGTCTTCAAAGTTTTTTCTTTCTTTCTCTTAACAGTGTTGTCCTTCCATGAATTGTTCTCTTGGTCCTGCTCACTTCACACTGTATCAGCTCATACAGCCCAGTATTCTCTGAAATCATCCCTTTCAGCATTTCTTATGGCACAGTAATATACCACTAAATTAATACACTACAATTTGTTCAACCATTTACCAATTGTCTAAAAGGCAATAAAAAACTCACTCCCTTAGATTCTAGTCTCCACCCCTTTTAATCCCTTCAAACAAAAGTTTATTTTGCTTGTCACTATTTTTTCATCTCAGTATTATTCTCCCTTTTTATTCCCCTCATCTCAATTGTTTACCTGTTGAGTGTGGGGTACAAAATGTCTCAAGTGTTACTTCAGTTTTAAGCTATAATAGTTTAAAACTGCACTATGTTTTTTGGAACACTCCAAACTGTGAGTGGGTGAGTGAGTGAGTGAGTGTGTGTGTGTGTGCATGTGAGGACAATCTTCTATCTATCTATAGTGTATATATGCTTTCTTGCTTGCTTCATTCCAAAACAATAAAGCTCAAGATTGTAGTATTTCCCCCGAGTACCAATTTTCTAGAATCGAGATATTTGCTTTAACCTGAGCCTTGAGAGGCAGTCTCTGCTTACAGCTGTTATGGAGTTAGATTCACAATCATTTTTTTGTTTTGTTTTGTTTTTATTTTTGCAGGGCAACGAGGGTCAAGTGACTTGCCCAGAGCCACACAGCTAGTAAATATCAAGTGTCTGAGGCTGGATCGAACTCAGGTCCTCCTGACTCCAGGGTGCTCTATCCACTGCACCACCTAGGTGCTCCACTGTGTGTTAACTCTTGCTTGGCTTGATTCTCTTTATCCGTGGGTTTCTAGGTGACTTTTTGTGCTACTGTAATTTCTCAATGGATTTCTTTTTTGGGTTTTTCGTTTTGTTTTGTTTTGTTTTTTGGTTGGGCAATGGGGGTTAAGTGACTTGTCCAAGGTCACACAGCTTGTAAGTGTCAAGTGTCTGAGGTCGGATTTGAACTCAGATCCTCCTGACTCCAGGGCTGGTGCTCTGGTGCGCCACCTAGCTGCCCCTATTCTCAATGGATTTCTTCATCATTATTTCATCTAGCGTGAACTTCAGGGTTTTGCTGGAGTATGTGGAGATCGGTCTTGTCTCCCATTCTGACAGTAGGTCTCTCCCTACTCCTGGTAAAGAAGGTGGTGAATGAGGAGGAATATGATAAAAAACCAGTGGTTTATAACTGAAGGGTTCATTCTGCTTCTCTTCTTTTGTTCTTCTCTTGCCCTTCCCCAGACCCCGCCCCTTTTTTTTTCCACCTTGTAATATTTTCATTCCGGATCCACTTTCCAAAGTTGATGTTTGTTTTGCTTGCTACTATTTCCTTTCTGGTATTATCCTTCCTCTTAGCTTCACATCTATTTTCCTCTCAAGTTTGATGCATTTCTACCCTAAACTCACTCACTCACTCTGTGTGTGTTGTGTGTGTTGTGTTGTGTGTGTTGTGTTGTGTGTGTTGTGTTGTGTGTGTTGTGTTGTGTGTGTTGTGTTGTGTTGTGTTGTGTTGTGTGTGTTGAGTTCAGGGAAGAGATGACCTTGGCCTTTTTCTGACTGGATTAGATAAGAGTTTTGTTCATTGAATGCCTGTTCTGCTACTTCCTCCATGTATCTATACTTCTTGCTCATCCCAATTATGAGAAATAGTAAGCCCTCCCCCCAACCCCCGAGTAAGATTATATATTTGCAGGTTAGGTTATTCTTGGTTGTAACCCTATGTGGTTTTTTGCTTTTGGAATATTGCTTGATACTTAAACATTTTCTTTCTGGCTACTTGTAGCATTTTGTCTTTGATGTGGGAGCTAGGGATTGGGGCTATGACAATTCTGGGACTTTTCCTTTTGGGGTTTCTTTCAGGAGATAATTGGTAGATTCAGTCTACTTTCACTCTACCCTATGATTCTTACAGGTCTTGCCAATTTTAGTTTGAATTCTTATTAGGTTGGGAGCCTGGGTGATAATAAGAGGTAAGTTCAGAAGAGAGGAGGGTTTGAGGGAAAAGAAAATTAGATCTTTTCTGGACAGATTTTGTTTGAAATACCTATGAGTATGCAGTTCAAGATGTCCAAAAAGGTGATGAGGACTAGCTGTTCCCCTTCAACCTGCTCCTACCTTTTTTTCTTTGTTATAGGAGAAGTTTCCCTGGATAGGGGAAGAGAATATCATTTTGAAATTTGGATAATTTGGAAATGGCTGATATAAAATAACAAAACAAAACTAACTATAGGGGTAGCTAGGTGGCCCAGTGGATAGAGCACCGGCCCTGGAGTCAGGAGTACCTGAGTTCAAATCCAGCCTCAGACACTTAACACTTACTAGCTGTGTGACCTTGGGCAAGTCACTTAACCCCAATTGCCTCACCAAAAAAAAAAAACCAACTATAAATTTCATTCTCTGTGCATAAATATTTTCTCTTTAAAAATTATTTCTTGAAATAGAACATCCAGGCTTTTTAAAAATCATGCTTTTCAGGGAGCTCAATGATTCTTAAATTGTCCTTCTATGACCTGTGTTTTTATAGTAGATATCTTAAATATTTTTCCTATCTTTTTAGTTCTACAATTTCTTCTCTCATGTGAAATAAAAAGAAACACATAGTCTTTAGCAATACTTCTAAAATTCTTTATGGTGGGGGTAGCTAGATGGTGCAGTGGGTAAAGTACTGGCCCTGGATTCAGGAAAACCTGAGTTCAAATCTGGCCTCAGACACTTGACACTTACTAGCTGTGTGACCCTGGGCAAGTCTCATTGCCCTGCAAAAAAGGAAACAAAAAGAATACTGAGTTTGAGCCCCTTAGTTCAAATCCTATTCCAGCTTCCTGTATGACCTTCATGATACAAAGCTTGTACTCTAGAGTCAAAAGACATGGGTTCACATCCTGCCTCTCACACTATCTGTATGATATTGGGAAAATTATTTAATCTCTCTAGACCTTAGTTTCCTTATCTACAAAATGATGGAGTTGAACTGGATGGTGTTCGAGGTTCTTTTTTAGCCCTGGATCTATGATCCTAAACCACTGGAAATCCATTGGTCTAAGTTTCCTCAGGAGATGGGCTACGTGGCTTCAAACATCTTTTCCATCTCTAAATCTTTGATCTGTTAAATTTTTTTTCTCATCATTCCTAGATATTGCTTCTTTTCCTTCAGCCTTCTTGTTTTAGAAACCAGAGGTTGAATCTGGGCTTGGAGATTGCTGTGCAAATTATCCGAATTTCTCTCCAAATTCAGTCTTTGACTTTCTTCATTAATTAAAGTTTAGACTGAGTCATTTATACACTCTTTTTTTGTGTTATTCAGCTCAAGTCATAGGAGCAGAGATGTCAAAGAGATTGAAAAGGTAATATAGGACAATCCCCTCATTTTATAGATGAAGAAACTGATGCCAAGAGAGGGTAAATGACTTGACCAAGGTTGCACAGGTAGGAAGTAGCTGAGTCAGAATTGAACCCAATTCCTGTTACTCCAAAGCCATTTCGTTTTTACTGTATCATGCTCCTTCTTTTCCCACAGCCTTTGTCTTTGGAAACTGGAAGTAGCATTTATTTGTTCATTCAAAAGTAATTGGGGCTCATTGTGAGCCCAATACTTGCCTTGCTTTTTTATTCTAATCTGTTCTTCATATCATTTATAGACTAGGTAATTGGGGCAGCTAGGTGGTGCAGTGGATAGAGCACTGGCCCTGGATTCAGGAGTACCTGAGTTCAAATCTGGCTTCAGACACTTAACACTTACTAGCTGTGTGACCCTGGGCAAGTCACTTAACCCCAATTGCCTCACCAAAAAAAAAAAAAAAAAAAAAGAAAGAAAAAAGAAAGAAAGAAAGAAAGGTATAGACTAGGTAATCTTCATGCATCATCCTTTTTTTTTTTTTAAAGCCTTATCTTTCTTTTCTCTTGAAAATTCCTGAAATGTCTCTGCATCACTTGGAAACCTTTTCAGTTCTTTTCCAATTTAAATTTTGAAATATTAAAACAAAAGGCAAAGAGAAAGTTCTAGTTGTGCTATTTCCGGTTCATGTCCACTCAAAGCTGTGTTTGCTCTTCATTTATACAAATGTATAATCCAATCAATTCTGATTCCAATTAACCCCAACTTTAGGGAGGAGGATAGAGCACATGTGATACCCCAGTTCCTATGATATAGACAGAGCCAGGTAGTGAAATCTCCGTTTTACAGAAAGGATATTGTAGCCTGGAAGTGGTCAGTGATATGCCCAAAGCCACAGAATGGCAAAGTTCTGACTAGAACTTAGATGTTTGTTTAGAATTCTCCTCACGTTTGATTTAAAAAAACAACAAAGAACACTCCATATACTTAAGTAGATGAAAGACCAATGGCATGGTGATTAGAGAGCCTCCCTTGATGTTTAGAAAATTGGGATTCATGTTCTACCTCTAATGCATGTTAGGTGGGTGACCATGAGTAAGTTGCTTAACCTCTAGATGCCTCAGGCAGCATTCTAAGATAATAAATTATAGATAATTTACTGTTTTTGCATCGGTAGAGGAAAGTTCTTTCACTAAACACAAATCTGGGCCAAATAGAAAAAAAAACCTTTTTGTAAATAGAAAAAAAAATTCCTCTTCTGATGATGAACATTATCCTAATTCTTGTGAAGATGATAAAGGAACACTGGGGTCATCCATAGCCATTCTTTTAACTCCTCTTCTAAATGGAAGGGACTAACTGTAAGCTTGTCCTGCTTGATATTAGCGCAAGTATCATGTATCTCATTTGATTTGGAGTTGGATTTTCTAATTTCCTTTCTATTCAGGAAATTAAATATTTTCATCACACAGTATGGTGTCTGAGGAAACTTCCAACTACTGTAATTATTAGACCCTGAGTATAATAAATTGTTGTTTGCCCTTCATTTATACAAAAGGATGATCCAATCAATTGTGATTTCAATTCACCTGTCCTTCGGAGGATGGAGGCCATGCTACCTTGGTGTCTTTAAAAAAAATTGTTCTCTGACTCTGTCCCCTGAATGTAATGACTTATTCACAAAACATCAGAATATTGACCTAGTTTTAAAAGGTAGTATTATCTAGGTTTTATTTTGGTTTTAAAAATTAATTTTGTTAAATATTTCCCAATTACATTTTTTTTTTTGGTGAGGCAATTGAGGCCAAGTGACTTGCTCAGGGTCACACAGCTAGTAAGTGTCAAGTGTCTGAGGTTGGATTTGAACTCAAGTACTCCTGACTCCAGGGCCAGTGCTCTATTCACTGCGCCACCTAGCTGCCCCCCCCCCAATTACATTTTAATTTGGTTTGAGGAATGTTGAGGACATCATTTTGTGAGCTGTTTGACCCCTCTAAACTAATCCTGAAGTATGGGTGATCCCCACCTAAGTGACTTAGCTTTTCTGTTTCATCCCAGCATACTTATCCCTAACTGGTTACAATGGGGATAGGATGAGTTTACAGATTGATATATGGATCCTATTATATTTGGAAGAATAGCTTAAGGAGCCAGTGGGGCCATCTTTGTGAATTAAGGATACCACATTTTATTACTTAGGGTTAAAGTCTCAATTCCCATGACTTCCATTTCTATTCTATTTCTCCTACCTCATGTGTGGTCACACCCTCTCATCTCACTATGACTTGCTCAACTTTCAAGATCTTGAACACTGAAATTCCCACCCTGACTCCAAACTTCTATTTTTCTACCTCTCCTATATCCTCTATCCTTATGAACCTCTCTTTTTTCTTCTTGTATCAATCTCTCTTTGTTATTGTATTTTGCCATTCTTGTTTTGGTTTTATTTCTCATTATTCATAGCCTTGACCTTTAGATCAGTTTTATCAACAACATGCTGTTTTTCATTCTTCAATCCTTGGTTTCTTGACCTTCCTTTGTTCTTACTCTGCTGATTTCCCAAACTTGAATAACCATCTTCTCTGTTATTCACTTTCCTTCCTACCCCTACTTCCTTTACTTCCTTTTTTTTAGCAGGGCAATGAGGGTTAAGTGACTTGCCCAGGGTCACACAGCTAGTCAAGTGTCTGAGGCCAGATTTGAACTCAGGTCCTCCTGAATCCAGGATCGATGCTTTATCCACTGTGCCACCTAGCTGCCCCCATACCTCCTTTACTTCTGAACAGTGAGATAATGCTGGAGGAAGTCACCAAATAATGCCAGGTCCACCACAAACTTATAAAAGTCATGGTCACTGGAGAGGTCTGGTAAAGAGCCTATCACCTATTGCTACTATGAGAAAGACAGATCACATCCCTTGTAGAAAGGATGATGGGTCCACCTGCACATATGAGAAGCAGCATGTGACCGCATGACTTAGCTTGAAAATTCTGATTCCCTCATTTTTATTGCCATTTCCATTTCTTTCGAGATATATTTCACTGAAGATTAAACAGTAAGGGGCTATTGACCAACCTTGAGAAACACACAGACTAGCAGTTAACAGAAGAGTACAACCACCCAACACAGAGGATTAACCTGTTGTCTCTGTCTGAATAGCCATCCCAAACATATTGGTGTTGATGGTTGCATGGTGGAGTAGATAGAGTAGCTTTAGGAATCAAGAATGTCTGGGTTCAAGGACTGCCTCTGATATATATATATATACAGGCTGTGTGACCCTGAGCAAGGTACTTAGTATCTTAACCCCCATTGCCCTGCAAGAAAAAAAAAATTAAGTGACTTGCTCAGGGTCACACAGCTAATAAGTGTCAAGTGTCTGAGGCTGGATTTGAACTCAGGTACTCCTGACTCCAGGGCTGGTGCTCTATCCACTGTGCCACCTAGCTGCCCCCCCTTACTTAGTATCTTAATGCACTCAAAGTTTAAATTGTAGGGCTAGCATTCATTTGAATGCCAGTGAAATTACTCCTCTGGTTAAAAAAAATAAACATATTAGTTTTCATATTTTTTTTCATGGAATCCTTTGTCATAAGTGGGAGGAGCTTTCCTAGATGCAGTGCCAGAGAGTGAGTTAGGTTTAATGCTTTCTCATGAGTTTTTGAGGGTAGGGAAAAAACAAATCAATATATGGTGAATTAAAAATGTAGCCAGTGCCTTCTTTGGATTACATACTAATTTATTTACAATGAAGCTGATGTGGGGGCAGCTAGGTGGTACAGTGGATAAAGCACCAGCCCTGGTTTCAGGAGGATCTGAGTTCCAATGCGGCCTCAGACACTTGACACTTACTAGCTGTGTGACCCTGGCCAAGTCACTTAACCCCCAGTGACCCGCAAAAAACCCCAAACAAAACAATGAAGCTGATGTGATCAGCTAGAACGGGTATTATATTAAGTAATCTTCCTAGGGGTGGGGTGAATAAAATAAAACTTCACGATGAGATCAGGCTTATGGTAAAGTAGAACACTTTTATAGAAGAAACTATCTATGTATCACCAATTCAAACCTCCACTCCAACACCACCCTTCATTTACTACAACTTGTGGGGGAATTGCTGATGTGAATTTGTGGATAGACTTTCCAGATTGGGAGCTCTCCATCCAGATGCAAGCAATTTTTATCTGGACTAAATAAAGGCCATGATGAATCCCTGAGTCTGAGCTGGAAGGGACCTGGTGGGCATCTAATCAATGAGCCAATATTTATTAGGTGCTTACTATGTGTCAGGCACTGTGTTAAGTGACTGGGCACTGATCCATGTCTAATCTGACCCCCTTCCCTCTCCAAAATACACTCTGGAATCCCCACTATACCATCATGACAAGTGGTTATTTAGCCTCTGCTTGAAGACCTCTAAGGAAGGGGAACCCACCCACTCTTGAAGCAGGCCATTCTAATTTTGGACCGTTTCAATCGCTAGGCAGTTATTCCTGACATTGATCTAAATCTGTCTCTTTGCAACTTCTACCTTTTGAGGAGGAAGTCGTTAGGTTGCAGAGGACTTTATTTTATACAGGCTAGGGAATAGAAGTATAATTGATACCCACCATTTTGGGGGGGGTGGGGCAATGAAGGTTAAGTGACTTGCCCAGGGTCACACAGCTAGTAAGTGTCAAGTGTCTGAGGCCAGATTTGAACTCAGGTCCTCCTGAATCTAGGGCCGGTGCTTTATCACACTGTACCACCTAGCTGCCCCCTCTACCATTTTTTTAAAGCTTATGTTTTCATATCATTCAACACAAAGAACTTCAGGAGAATAATGACCAAAAAAAAGATACCCCAGAAAGAATCATACCCAATTGGAACCATATAATAGACAGAACTATCTTTTTTTATTATAAAGATACACTATGAGGAACAAATCTGAATGTGTACTGAAGCCTGTAATGGTCCATGCTGAAATGTACAGTATTATACATAAAAGTGCATTGTCACGACAGATTAACAGAACATCGCTTCTTCCAGAACTGTAAAATCATCACCTTTTCTTTTCATCTCAAAGGATGGAAGGAATGTAATGGAAACGGGCAGCACAGGGGAACATGGTGGCCATACCACCATCTTGGAGCCAACACCGAGGGGACCCAATGGGGAATGATGAAGCAGTGTGAGGGAGGGCCGGGAAGAATGCAAGACGATACTAGCATACATAGGAACATAAGGAGCAAAGCAGCAGGTGGGAGGAAGGGGAGAGATTGGCAGTGGGGCAAGTAGAAAAGAAATGAGGGGCAGGGGGAGGTCAGGGGAGGGGGCAGATGGGAATGCAACAGTACAGAGCAAGGCCAAAGCTCCTCTAAAAAATTTAAAGGCACTTTCACATGTACATACTACAGATGTACACTGACACAATTAGGTAGGTAACAGTCACAAACAGGGAGCCACCAGGACTGCCATTGATCAAACCGATAGTGAAGGACAATACTGATTTAATTGGGTGTGCAAGAGTTACCTTTACTTAAGTACATCTGTAGTTGTCTCAAGTCTTTCCTGTTACATATCCACTTAACTCTACTTTAAATAGCTATAATAACCATCAAACTACACATTGAACTCATGTGAATGCTCTAAGGGGATTGGGGGCATCCACAAAATGCATGGTTCCTAATATTTTCTTTTACTAGACAGTTTCTAAGATAAGCATTATGGAATGCGGTACAATTATTTAGACATACAAAATCCCCTACATAATTTAAAGATACAGGATCCATTTCAGTTATACCATATAGGCTATTTTTTTTCTTTTTCCAGAAAGAATACTAGGTTAGAACTGTATGTAAATGAAAGCTTAGATTCCAGTTTGTTCCACTGATCTTTACTAAATTTGTGACTATTATGAAAATAATTCTTGGTCCTGGACAGGAAGTCCCAATGGCACCCGGGCACTGGGATTGACCCCAGAATCCTGCTAGAGGTCAGGGTTATCAGCTCCAGGGTGCAAGTCAGAGGTGCATGATTAAAACAAGCCAGATAGACTTTGGCCCCACTTACAGAGTGGTAGCCTTCCCCTCAACGCTACCTGATGCCTCAGTCCCAAAGCAGACCCTTATATGCAATCCTTTCAAGACCCCTCTTGCTATATCCAGCTTGCAGAGGTCAAGGACAAAGGGATACCACTGCAAGTCTAAATACTATCCCAAATCTGAAGGCTAGTTCCTGAACCCAATGCACAGACTCTTGGTGATGACCCTGGGGATTTTGGTGTCCCCGCTGACCAGCAAATGCTTATTTGGGTCATAAATCCTAGAGAGGGTCACTCTTAAATCCTGAAGAGACACATTTTTATGGTCTCACGCTAAGGAAACAGTGAGACACTCATCTCTCCCTTTTCCTAATTATCTTGGGCACAGACAAATTCCACTGAGACACTGCTATTAGGACAGGCAACTCTTAACTAAAACCACTTTTACTACTCGTAGAGATGCAATTTAGTTGGCAAATGTTTCCCAGCCAGAGTCTGTGGGGCAGTGACACTGTTTAGCATAGGACAATGTAGTTACATGTGAGAACCTGTTCTAAATTGTCCTGTGGAGAGGCAGGAGGCATGGGAAATACTTTTCTAGAAAAGTTATAACATCTTGTTAAAATGTGCAAAACTGCTATTCGTTGGAGTTTACATGTCACCTTCCTTTTCTCTCCCACCCTCCCCAGTCCAACAAAGGCCATTAACCATGTTACAACAGTGTGCGGAATACTTAAAAAAAAAAATGTATCCCAACGTACCTTTCTCCCCACCACCTTCAATCCATTCCATTTGCTTTCTCTACTTCCCCACACAAAAAAGTGAGTCTGGTGGGGTAACTAACATCAAAGGAATTTTATGGAAGTAGAAACTTTAATTCTATGAATTTTGAGGAAGCAATCTTACATGACTGAAACCATCACTGATTTCTAGCAAATGAAATGGTTCATCCTCTCCCTACTCCCCAGTCATACTATTAGTGAGGTTTACAAACTTGAAACTGGAAATGATCCTAGCATTCTCAATGACACAGTCCAATTCTCTTGTCTTCCTTTGGGTTGCAAAGTTTAAAGGGTACCAAGTAGAATTAATTACCCTTTAGTTGAAGTTTTCAATGGCCTGACTGCATGACTTTGGATCCCACAAAGAAACTCTCACACACAGCTCTTTGGGGTCTTTGCATAGTCACCAAGGTTGGGACATCCTTGTCCCATGTCAAAAGAGCATCAAGGATGAGTCTGTTTTGGCCACTTTATATAGTAGCCACTAGATTTCCTATCTGGATTTGGAAGATTCTTTAAGCAAGGTAAGCTTTATACTCATCCTTCCTTTTCTTGTTTCTGTTTATGAATGTGGTCCCTCCCTTGTGCTAGCACAATACTATCGAGTCTTTGGGAATACAGCAAGAGGCTGGGGAAGAGGGAGGTGAACAGACTTAAGGAGGAACAATGAGGGAGAGATCAGAAGATATTCTGCCTAAGAAACCACTGGCCTCTGAGGCCCTGGAAACCCCATGGTAGTGTGCTCTTGGCTGTCCATGTCAGCAGCCCCAGTAATCTCACTTTGAGGAAGAAAATGTAATGGTTTCTTAAATCACAAAGGCAAATACCATATAAGGTGGATTACTGGGGAGCAGTTTAAAGGAATAGTGAAGGCCTGTAATGCTAAAGATCGGAAGTGAGATTATGCAATTTACAAAAAAAAAATAGAAGGAATAAAAAGAATTAAACACCTCTGCTTTTTAGACGTCCTTTGTCAGCATCTCCCTGTCTCATCCTATCAAAGGAGAACATTTTCAATCATCCTTCTCTTGTTCCTAAAATATTTTAAGTTGTTCATTTGACTAAAGTACTTCCCATCTTGACTCCCACAGTGAACTAGTAACAGGAAATGGGAACACAGAGTTAGGGAGACTGGAAACCAAATTGGAGGGGAAAACTTGGGAGGCTACTTATTGTATTAAAGGAAACTGTATTCTAGAATCTCCGTCTAGATCTCCGAATTGGAAGGGACTTGAGAAGTCTTCTAGTCAAATACCTTTAAATAAGTTAAATGCTAGTCAGTGCTGACAGATAGGGTGACATCTCTGAGTATCTAAAACTTTTGGCTGACCTCCATTAAAATTTGTGAAGGAGTGAGGGAGATAACATAACCTCTTTCAGCATCAGTTGTATCATCTGTAAAATGACTGCACCAGGTTACCAGGTCATTTGGGTTTCATGTCTATACCTGGAAAAAAATACTAGGCTAGGGGGAAAAAAATCCATCATAAATTCACTTTGTGAGAAGGTACAGACTAGTAACTAGGCATGGGTGTCATAATTTAATCTCATCCATTTAATCTCTGTGGCAGAATAGTCTGGCAAATCAAGGGAGAGAGAGCAATGCAATCAATCCTGATTTTAGTAAACGCTCCAAGTCTTTCTTGAATGATGAGAGCTGAAAAATTACACCCTTTATTTTAGAAACACAAGGTGGGTAGGCACACAACTAGCTGGATGGTTTAAAGAAACATTTATTAAGCACCTACTGTATACAGAACCCTGTGCTAGGCACTAAAAGTATTTAGAATATGGTCCCTCTCTTCATGAAGTGAGGCTAGTAAAGTCTAATAATAATAATCCCAGAGCAATTATTAATGGATTGGTATTAATCTAGGGCTAGAAGGGCTAACCTGTGGAGATTGATTGCTTCTAGGCCTTTTACTTATTTAATTTAAAAAATATTTTCATCAGTCACTCATGATGGCACAAAGAACCTCAAACTGTTAAGATTGCTGATGACACCAAGTTGGGGGTGGGAGGACGGGAAATAACTAGAATCAAAGGCAGTAAAGAAGTCAAAATGGGCATTGAAGATGAACACCCTTATTTTATAGATGAACAGAGATAAGTTAGTACCTTGAAAAATATAACCCAGATTCAAAGTGGCCTTTGTAAACCAGAGAAGCAATTAGGGGTGGGGGTGCGGTGGGAGAGGAAGAACTGTCCTATAATGGCCATTTCAGGGTAACGAATCTGGGAAATGTAATCCCCCCCCAAAAAAAAAACCCCAACCATACCCAACAACAAAAACTGTGCAAAGACACGATAAAACAAAGAAACCCAGTTATGTCCAAACGGGGAAGAAAAAAAGATGTGGATGGTCCTAGTGGGTAACAAGCTAATTTGTGAGGAAACATTGTAGTGAAAAAAAAAAAAAGTTGCACTCAGATGCAGAAACAGGGTCAAGAGTTGGAAAAGACCTTGGCAGAGGTCTAGCAGGATATTCTTGAAATAGGCTGAAGGTTTTTCCAAAATAGTCATATCTCTCATGGTAACTAAAGTCACTGAAAGATCTTTCAAACTTGTAGAAGAGTGAAGGAGATTCTATAGAGGGTCCCGACCTGTATAAGTCTCAGTTTTCTCATCTGTAAAACCAGAATGGAACCCAGTTGAATACAAAGCTAAACTTTAGGCATGAGGCAGCATGGTATTTTGGAAAGAACACTGGATTTGAAGTCAGAAGCCTTGGATTTAAATCCTTTTTAAAATTTGTATTTATTTTTATTCCTGTTGCTTACTAGCTATGTGATATTAGGCAAGCCTCTTCATGTCACTGAGCCTCAGTTTCTTCATGTGTGTGAAATATGAACTCCATGGCTTTTAAGATCCCTTCTGCCTCTACCTCCCATGAGCCTTTGGCAGAGTATCAAAGAACCAGGAGATGAGAGCCCTTGCCTAAGAACAGGTCAGATCTTTATTTGAGCACCAAGGTCAGTTCTGGGATGTGACAATAAGATGAAGAATCTGGAGAGAATTTAGAAAAAAAATTCACAAAAAAAAAGATTAAAGGTGGGGGCAGCAAGGTGGTGCAGTGGATAGAGTACCAGCATTGGACTCAGAAGAATTTGAGTTCAAATCTGACCCCATATATGTGAGACCCAGGGCAGGTCACTTAACCCCACTTGCCTCCAAAAAAAGATTAAAGGTTTTTAAAAAATCACATCTTTGGGGAAACTATAAAGAAACTAGGATTTCTTAGCTGGAGAAAGAAAAGTCCAAAGGGGATATAGGGTTCAAAGAGTTTGTTCTCCATTCCATTAAGGTCAACACAAAGATTTGGGTTATATATAAAGAGGAGTTTAATGACAAATACTTAAAAATAGATTAGTGAGAGAGGCATTAGTATGAATATCTGGAGGTCTTTAATAACAGAATTTTCATCTGTGTAGTGTAGTCTTACCTGAGGAGGGGAGGGACGATAAATTGGATGAACTTACAAGTCCCTAGGATTCTATTCATACTCAGGAAAAGGAATAATATTGATAGCTTTAGAAATCACCTTCTTTCACCTTCCCCTAGTTAAGCCCAAGTAATGAGTGTGTAGGTTTCCCATAGATAATAATTCTTAGGCTCAGAGCATCCTAGATTAAGAGCTGGACAAGACCTTGGGGGTCCCATTTTTGTAGATAAGGAAACTGAGGCCCAAGGCTATTAGGTGATTTGCCCAAAGTCACACAGGTAATAAGTAGCAGAGCTGTGCTGATTTCATGCCCTTTCCATTGCAACATGCTTCCTGGACTTGGGATAAACCATTCTTAAGGGAGAGGGAAATCATTTAGCCACCATTTCCACCTGAGCCTAGGTTGATCCGGGGGCACTACCTGCATCGGGCATCAAGCCCAATTGTGGATTGTATGCCTTCTATCAGATACGATCACTGAATAGTCTCTAACCATTATGGTCATCGCATCTTAGCCATCATCCCAGCTGCAGTAGGCTGGCATGGGCTAAAATCCCCACAAACTCTGGGACTTACTTTTCTATTCCCTTAGTTCAGAAAATCTCTTCTTAACATCAGCTATACTATAAATCTGAGGCATGCTGTATCATAGGGAAGCTGTGCTCCAATCTCTTTTTATAAGTGGTGCAGCATTGAATTTTCAAGTAAATCTAATGTGTTTCTATTGTCTTTAAAACATGTAGAAATGTCCAGCTTTTTTAAAAAGGAAAAAAAAATACAAAATACAAATGCCTGTGTTAACGTAGCAAGTCTTAGACGTTACATTCAAAAAGACAGAAAAGCCAGAGTATCTCCAGTTATAAGCACAAAACTCATGAAGACAAGAAGCCTTGACTTATTATTTTTTTTTTTTACCCACAAATCCATTCTTTTTTTTTTTTTTCAGCCATTTTTGTTTTTCTACCTTCTGGGTCATCTGTGGTTTGTTTTTTGTTTTTTTGTTGTTTGTTTGTTTTTTGTTTTTTACATCGTGCACGATTTGTCTGTTGGACCCTGGGAAGGAGGTGTGGGTCCTATGGTCGGATTTGTTTTTGGAAGAACGATAGGTTTTGGCCTAAGAGCTGGAGGCTTCAGCTGCACTCCCATCCTGGGTGCCACCATGGGCTTGAAAGTACTCATTGTGTCGCTGGAAGAACTCGTGCTACGGCGGATCTGAGGCTCAGTGCTCCTGAGCATCACATTATGGAGAGGGCTGAGGGATTCGGTGGACGAGGCAGGTGTGGGGGAGTTTTTCATTTGTTCCAAGGTATCCAGCACCACATCTGGGGCATGCTTTGCTGAACTCTGCCTTTCCAGTTCTCGGAGTTCATTCAAAGCCGTGTTCATCGTCTCCTCGATATCCTGAAGCCAGTGAGAAAGAATAAAAGATGGAGACCTTGAGAATGAAGCAGGAACCCAGTTTTTTTGGGGGTGGGTGGGGCAATGAGGGTTAGGTGACTTGCCTAAGGTCACACAGCTAGTAAGTGTCTGAGGCCAGGTCTCAGCTCCTCCTGAATCCAGGGCTGGTGCTTTATCCACTGCGCCACTTAGCTGCCCAAGGAACCCAGTTTTCAAAAGCCCAGGTTCTACTTGAAAAGTCATTCACACAGTCATATACATTATGTTCACATGTAAATGTACTCCCCTTTAAGCCCCAAGCACAATGCTTGGTGATAGGCTTCCCTTACCATAGTATTTTAGATGAACCAATGGCTTTAGGCATCATGGCATAGTGGATATTTGCCATACTCTATTTCCTGTGTGACTAGTATAGCAAGGCATTGAACCCCACAGGGTCCCAGGAAGCTCTCTATGACTCTTGCTAAGGTGCAACAGTAGAGGAATTTTCCACACCAGAAATTCCCCATATTGATTAAAAACACCAGACCTCCCCCCAACCCAAAAAGTAATGAAAAATGAAAAATTCTCATTTTTTTCATATTTTCACTTTTCTAGAGAGTCCAGGAGCCATCACTGAACAGAACCTTGACTAATATTATTCATGAGCCTAAAATCTGATGGTGCATTGCCAACATACACATCTGAACTCTGACATCATTTGTCTAAAGTCAGCTTTCTGCAGGTCGAAGCCTCTCATAGTGACTATTTAATTTATGGTGAAGCCAGAGTATAAACACAGTGACCACATCTCCAGAAATAAAGTGCTGTGCTTGGGGAATTGAACACAGCTGAATGCAATCAAGACACAGTGGCTAAATCATGGCTACATTAAATAGTTATTATAGTATTATAAGCCACTATAGCTTCTAGAAGAGAACCTCCTTTTTTTGAGGAGATGAAGTTGAGTAGTTTTGAGTAACCCCCTTCTCCCCCGCCCCGGTATTTTCTTTTGCAACTGTGCTATGATGCTCTGTCCACTGGTCCTTGCTACAAAGTGTAAGTCTTGATGTGGAGAGAGATTGCTGCGTGCAAGGCTGAGCTGGAAACCATTATATGGACCCCTGGATGATGACATCACTTTCCAGGAGATGACTTTCATATGCTATTCCTATTTTCCTTGAAAGATGTAGATTTGTTATTTTTGTAAAACACATCTGTTCAAGAGAAGATGCACAAAGGCTACCTTTTTTGTTCAGTCAGCATGCTGGAACATAAGGAAATCCTGAATCTATACATAAAAGGGTTACACACAGTTTCTCTCTCTCTCTTTCTCTCACTCACTCACACACACACTCTCTCTCTCTCTCTCTCTCTCTCTCTCTCTCTCTCTCTCTCTCTCTCTCTCTCTCACACACACACACACACACACACACCTTTGCCTCTTTTTTTTTTTTTTTTGGTGAGGCAATTGGGGTTAAGTGACTTGCCCAAGGTCACACAGCTAGTAAGCGTCAAGTATCTGTCTGAGACCAGATTTGAACTCAGGTCCTCCTGAATCCAGGGCTGGTTCTCTATCCACTGCACCACCTAGCTGCCCCCACACCTTTGCCTCTTTATTACCTTCCTCCTTGCAGCCTCAAATCATGTTTCTTGTGCTTATAAAGAAACAGCAATTTCATGAGTTTATCAAAACACTAAATATAAGCTATAGTCAACTTGTTGGTTTTAAGCTTAGGATATACCTCGAAGGGCTCTGTAAACATATAATAAAGAACCCAAAGCCTTTTTTTTTTTTAAATTCTGCTTTCAAATCAATCTAAATTTTTTTGTACTCTTCTGTAATTTCATTCACTTTCCAAGACTGTCCGGATCCTACATAGAAACTAGAGCAACAAGAAAATAAGCTTAGGAGTCAAGCACATTGGTGCAAGATTCCTTGAGAGCTTTTAAAAATAGAAAATAATCTCCCTTTATTGCTTCTCCATTTTTTATTTCTTTCATTTCCCTTTCATGTCCTGTCATTTCTCCTTCCTCCGTTCTCTTGTTTGTGATGAATGCCAGATCCTTTGGATGGCTGGAATGATAAGCCCATATACTATGCTTAGCATCACCTAGCTCATCTTTCTTTGGATTGTTTACAAACACTTTTTTCTAATGGTCTCTGTCAATGGTGCCTACCTGAAGGCAACACGACCCCAGGCAATTCCAGAGATGTTGCAAGAGGTCTGTGAAGCCATCTGCCCACTGAGCATTGTCATCTTCATCTTTATGTAGTACTTTATCTTGATTTGATGGAAACTGTGTACACACACACCTGTGTGTGTGTGCGCGCGCGTGTGTGTGTGTGTGTATATGCATGATTACTCTTCTTTTTAAAAAGTTTCCTATTTTCTCCAATTGCATGTTAAAATGATTTTTAACATTTGCTTTAATATTATTTATATATTCATTTATTTTAGTCATCATTTATTAATTACATTTATATATTTATATAATAATTTATTCATTTATTTATATTTATATATTCATTTTTTGAGTTTCAAATTTCTTCCCTTCCTTCCCCCTCCCTAAGATGGTAAACAATTTGAGATAGATTACACATGTGCAATCATGTAAAACCTATTTCCATCTTAGTCATTTTGCGAAAGAACAGTTTGTTTAAAAAAAAGCATGATTACTTTTCAAGCTATATAAATGCTACTGTGATGAACAGTATTCAAATTTCCTTAAAACTATTCCCTCCATTGATGTAGTTTCTTGTCATTATGTATTTTTTTTCAATCAATGGAGACTAATAATATAAATTATTGCATGGGAGCAAGCCCTCCCCCCCCTTTTTTTTTGGCGGGGCAATGGGGGTTAAATGATTTGCCCAGGGTCACACAGCTAGTAAGTGTCAAGTGTCTGAGGCTGGATTTGAACTCAGGTCCTCCTGAATCCAGGGCCAGTGCTCTATCCACTGTGCCACCTAGCTGCTCCCAGGAGTAAGCTATTTTTAAATTAAAAAAGGGTATTCATATTCACTTGTCTGTGTCATGGCCAGAGGCCAAAGACAAAAGAAGCCCAAATATATTAATAGGGTGTTGAGTATAGCAACGGAGAAAACCTGGCACATTTGTCAATTAGGGTTGTGTTTATGCTTGGTTGATTCTAGTTGGTTTTTTTCCCCTAAAGAAATCGTTCTACCTTCATTAGAGTCAATCATCCCCGTAAGCAAGTGAAAATGTGTTTGTATTTCCCATTTCCTGCATTTTTTTTGATGTGCAGTCTGGGTCTTCCTTCACCACCTCTTATTCTGTGCCATTTCTGTCTTCTTTCCTCACTGGGTTGGGGAGAGAGAGGGTGTCACTCAAGGTAACAAGTAACAGTTCTTCACACTACAACTACAATTGGGATTCTACTTAATGATTCATCATTGCTTCCTGGCTTTTTTTGGTTTTGTTTTTTGTTTTTTGGCAGGGCAATGAGGGTTAAGTGACTTGCCCAGGGTTACACAGCTAGTTAAGTGTCAAGTGTCTGAGGCTGGATTTGAACTCAGTTCCTCCTGAATCCAAGGCTGGTGCTTTATCCACTGCACCACCTAGCTGCCCCCCTGGCTTTTTACTAAGACTTGGAGGAGACACATGGAATCCCTCTTTCTTTACATTCAAAGAAGACTTAAAAAACACCACCATCAACAAAACTTCCTACCCCATTAGAATAATTCTAGAAATAGAAAACAAATCAGAACCAATGCAAACCACAATGTCCTACCTGAGCAATCGTCTCTGGGTCCAGTGGTTTGTGGTCATTGAAGCCCGTATACTGGCCTGATGATGTGGATCTCCGAATGGGAGGACTGTCGATCTTCTTCAGAGAATCATGCCTACTAATGTTTGTCAGGCTGCCGTGGCCAGGCCTACGTCTCCTCTCGGGGCTATCACTGTTGAGACTTCGGTTCTGCAGCAGGGCTCGAGGGCTGCAGTGACTGGACAGGTTAGGGGACCCAAGGTCAACTGAGGAGTTGGAAAGTGAATGTGGTGGGTGGATAGGGCAGTGGCCATCACTGGTCCTGCCAGGACGCCTTGAAGGAAGGGGTGGTTCAGCCCTCTTTCTTTGTCTAAAAAAAAAAAAAAATGGAGAGAAAAAAGGAAAGCTGAGCATTCTGGGTAACATGAGTTCAAAGACATACTAGCTCCTTTGTGTGGCATTGCAGAAGGGATACTGGACATACTCAAGGGGACTTGAGATCTAGCTCTGCCACTTACTAAGTTGAATGACTTTGGGCAAGTCACTCTCTCTGGGCCTCAGTTTCCTTACTTGGATAATGAAGACTAGATGATTTCCAAAATCCCTTCTGGCGCTAACTGCTGCAATTCTGTGCCCTGCTGGCAGGTTATACAAAGGGGCGCAATTACCAAGCTGAGCCTACCTGGCTAAATATACATCAGGATGACGGTCAGTTGGGGAGTTCATGTCCTTTGATGAAGATTTATCTTCTGTAACAGGCCCACTGCTGGCTTCACTGTCTGCTTTTTGGCTCAGTGTATCAGAAAAGGTATCATCCCTGCAAATCAAAAAGAGCAAAGGAAGAAGCTTGTTACCTTTCAGGTGTGATGAGACCTTAGGATGAGAGGGGGAAGGTCTGAGGTTTTAATTTATCATTGAATACTTGAAGTTTTCAGCCCATAGTGATGTAACTCATGGTAAATAATGCCTATGGGTTAATGAGGAAAAAAAGCATTTATTAAGTGCTTTCCGTGTGCCAAGCATTGTGGAAAGGTCTAGGGATACAAACAGAAAAAACAGTCTCTGCTCTCAAGGACTTCACATCCTAATCAGAGAGAAAATATGTATAGGAGGTTTCAGCCGCCTCTGTGTGTGTGTGTGTGTGTGTGTGTGAGAGAGAGAGAGACACAAGTGTCAAGTGTTAGTTTCCTCATCTGTAAAATGGGGGAAAATAATACCTGTAGTACCCTTTTTCTAGGGTTATTGGGAGGATCATACGCAATAATGTATGTATAGTGAACCTTTAAGTACCAGATGTTGTGTTTCTCAACATCTCCATGTACATATCTTGTGTGAACAGAGGTGTTTATATTTTGTTTCCACTATTAGAATGTCAGCTTTTTCACTTATATCCTTGCTGCTTAGCGTGATATCTGGCATGTAGTAAGTGTTAAATCATTGCTGACTTGATTTGACTAAATGTCAGATTTTGCTATTATTGCCACACAGTAGGCACTTACTAAATGTTTGTTGATTGATTATTGGTAAATAGACTTGTGAGCATTTTTAATACCGTAGGCTTTTGTAGTGTCCCTCTGAGACCTAGGCCTTGAAGCAATAGATGGGCACAAGATAAGACTGGCTTTTCCCACTGAACTCCATGCAGTAGCACCAACACTCCTGCTTTCGGAATGATTGAGGCCACCTCCCTTCTTAAGACACCCTCATAATATAGGGTTTGTTTTTGAGAATAGGAAATCTCTGATAGAGATTCTCCCTTCAATTTCCCAACCATCTGTTAGTCTACTTCCAAATCTAACAGTGGAGATATGGAGAGGGATGAAGAAGGGGGAATGGGGCATAAGTTGTATGTCAGGGAAGAGAAGGGGGTAGTTCTGCTATCGCCAACCCAGCTACAAGGGGAAGGAAGCGCTAATGAACTGTAGCAGTCACTTTGGAATTCTTTCATAAGATCCTTGGGGAATCTCAAGTAGGTGGGTAGGGTCTTGATTCTCCTTTGAGAAAGAATATCCCACTTCTCCTGAATATGAGACCTAGTGTTCAGACAAGGATACCTTAAGGGGCTACTGGCAAAAGTGGGCAAGACTTACATATCCTGTACCACGATGTACTGATGAGGTACTAGGCCATCAATTCCATTGTGTCGTCCTTCCCACCAGTCTTCAGATGCTCGGTGATATAAAAGCAGCGAGGCTCCTTTCTTGAAGGACAGTTCTCGGGCAGACCTCCCAACATAGTCAAACTTGGCTATTGCTTCAATGGGTTCACATTCTGTAAGGAAGCCACATTAAAAAAAAAAGGAGTAAGGAATAGTGGATGGAGGAAGCTATTAGGAAACTTCTGAAAACTATCTCCATGTGTCCACATCCCCCTTTAATTCTCTGATCCTAAAAGTGAATGAAACATTTTGGGTACCTTTGCAGAAATTTAGCCCAAGTTATCCAGAAGAAACATCTGGAATACAGTATCATCTTTATATGAACAAAGACCTTATTGATCAAGAGTCGGGAAAAAGAAAATCAGTTCGCCTAGTTATGATTTTATGGTGTATAATGCAACCTTTTTGCTGAAAGCAAAACTTAATGGCCTGTTTCAAACACTTAATAGTTAGATGACCCTGTGCAAAGCACTTAACCTCTCTCTGCTTCAGCTTCCTCATTTGTAAAATGAGGGGATTGGATTAGACCCTCTGAAAGGTCCCCTCGGGCTCTAAATCTCTGATCTAATAATATATATGAATGCACACATGCATGTGTATGCATGCGCGCACGCGCACACACACACACACACACACACACACACACACTGTTCTGGTGAAGCCTTCTGGCTGTGAATTATGGAGTGCAATAATTGCTGAAGAATCTTCCATCCCTGATTCCCCATGCCTGGAATGCTTTCCCTCCTCAATTCCAATTACTGACCTCCTCTGGCTTCCTTCAAGTCCCAACTAAAATCCCACCTTCTACAAGAAATCTAACCCTTCTTAATTCCAGTGCCTTTCTCTTGTTAGTTATATTCTATTTATCCTGTATATAGCTTGTTTTGTATATATTTGTTTGCATGTTACTTTCCCTCCCTCCCTCCCTCCCTCCCTCCCTCCCTCCCTCCCTCCCTTCCTTCCTTCCTTCCTTCCTTCCTTCCTTCCTTCCTTCCTTCCTTCCTTCCTTCCTTCCCTCCCTCCCTCCCTGTCTCTTTTTCTTTCTTAAATTTGGAGGCATTCAGGATTAAGTGACTTGTCCAGGATCACACAACTAGTGTCTGCGGCTGGATTCTAACTCGGGTACTTCTGACTTCAGGGCCCATGCTCTATCTACAATGCCACCTAACTGACTCATGAATCCAACAAATGTCAGAGAAAGTCTCAGTTATGATGGGTAGATCCTTTAGGGAGGACTCATGGAAGGGAATGGATGAGAATCAATGATAAGACATGGAAAGACTGTGACAGGAACAAGGGAAGGGAAGACAAAATATGAAGTGCCTACTATGTGCCAGGAACTATGCAAGGTGCTGGAGATACAAAGCCCAAAGTGAGAAAGCCTGTGTCCTTTAGGGACTGACTGTGTGTGTGTGTGTGTGTGTGTGTGTGTGTGTGTGTGTGTGTGTGTGTGAGAGAGAGGCAATTGGGGTTAAGTGACTTGCCCAGGGTCATGCAGCTAGTAAGTGTCAAGTGTCTGAGGTCGAATTTGAACTCAGGTCCTCCTGACTCCAGGGCTGGTGCTTTATCCACTGCGCCACCTAGCTGCCCCTAGGAGCTGGCATTTTATATACGGGGATGTAACACATACACACCACTATAAACAAAATAAATACCAAATAATTTTTGTGGAGGCAGGCACTAATAGCTAAGGGGATTAGGAATAGGCTTGAATAGGAAGTGGTCCTTGAACCTGAGCTTTGAAGAAAGCTAGGTATTCTATCTAAGATGGGGAGGTGAGGAAGAAGAAGTCATACACCTGCAAAGATAAGCTAGAATCAGGTCATAAAGGGCTCTTAGAGAGGCTTGAGGGCCAAAGAGAGTACTGGATCCTAGAGGCAACAGGGAGTTGGTGAAGCTTATTCAGTAAGGGTGAGACCTGGTCAGACCCATGTTTCAAGAATACCATCTCAACATCTTTATGGAGCATGACATAGCGCAGGGAAAATAGCAAAGCAGGGAGGCTATGATCCAGGCCAGAGGGATTGAGGGCTTGAACTATGGTGAATGTAGTGTGGATAGAGGGAAAGAGAGAGACTCGAGAGATGTGGAAATAACAAGATCTGACAATTGAATAGATTTGTGGAGTGGGGTGATAGAGAGCTGGAGAGAGGAATTGAAGGTTGAGAAAATGGGTGACGAGAATGCTTGGTGTTGGCTTTGACAGAAACAAGGATGTTTGAAGAGGCGTGGCTCTGGTGTTAGAGAAAGGAGGTAAAGGGCAGATGAGCTATGTTTTGGACATGTTGAGTTTGAGATGCCTACTAGACATACAATTGAGAATTTCCAAAATGTAGCTGGGAAGTAGAGGAAATGGAGCTGACAAGAAACTAGGGGTTGAACATGCAGCTCTAGGCCTCATCGGCAGAGAGATTCTTTTTTTTTTTTTTTTTTGCCAGGGCAATGGGGCTTAAGTGACTTGCCTAGGGTCACACAGCTAGTGTCTGAGGCCAGATTTGAACTCCGGTCCTCCTGAATCCAGGGCTGGTGCTTTATCCACTGTGCCACCTAGCTGCCCCCTGCAGAGAGATTTTTTTTTTTAAGGCAATGGGGGTTAAGTGACTTGCCCAGGGTCACAAAGCTAGTAAGTGTCAAGTGTCTGAGGCCGGATTTGAACTCAGGTACTCCTGAATCCAGGGCCAGAGCTTTAACCACTGCGCCATCTAGCTGCCCCTGCAGAGAGATTCTAATTGAATTCCCCCTAGAGTATACCATCAGTTAGGGAAGTGGATATGGATGATGATGCAGCCAAGGAGACTGAGAAGAAGCAGTTAGGAAGGAGAAGAACTGAGAGCAGTATCAAGGATACTCAGAGAGGAAAGCACCCAGAAAAAACAAGCCATTTCTCAACAGTGTCAGTTCCAAGGATAAGCCAAGAAGGATGAGGACTGAAAAAAGGCAATTTCATTAGATAATTAAGTGATCACTGGTGACTTTGGAGACAGAGGCTCTGGTTGATTTCATCAATGAAATCATAGATGCATTCAGGTGAGGTTTCAATGTCCAGCAGCATGTAGTATTTCAGCAAATATTAAACAGTGGTAATAACTTATTTGCAGAGTAAGCCTATTCAAATTTGTCCTGAATACCCATATTCAAAATATGAATTCTGAATTATCGACTTAGAATTTTCTTGTTTAGCCTTGTTCATTTCAACTCTATGACCACAGGGCAGCTAGGTGGCACAGTGGATAGAGCACTGGCCCTGGATTCAGGAGGACCTGAGTTCAAATCTGGCCTCAGACACTTGACACTTACTAGCTATGTGACCCTGGGCAAGTCACTTAACCCCAACTGCCTCACCAAAAAAAAAAAAAAATAAATAAATAAACAAACAAACAAAATAAATAAACTCTATGACCACAAAAGACTGCAGACGGTCCTCCTTGCTTCTGATCTTCTATTCAAATACATCCTTTATTCTTAAGGAACTATAGGATCATATTATTACTCTACTTAAAAACAAACAATGGTGACTCTTCACTGCCTGTTGGGAAAGTATAAATTAATCCTGGCATTCAAGGCTTTCTAATAAGGCTTAAACCTTTTAAAAAAATATACTTTTCTCAAACTATACCTCATATGCTCTATCTTCCAACCCTACTGAACTTCTTTCCATCCTTTATGCTTGTCCTGCCCTTATTTATGTCATCCCCCATGCCTGGAATAGCTTTCTTCCATTTCTACCTTTACCCCAACTAAGGTGCCATTTCTTCCTTAAAGCCCTCCTTGTCCTCCCCCATATTTCTAGATGAAGAGGACCTCTCCTCCAGATTTTTCAGAGAACTTGGCTGGTATCGCTGCCCTTGAACTTACCTCATTCTCCTTTGCATTACAGTCATCTGTTCATAATAACCACAATAAGGTAATTATTGCCTTTCCTTCCATTTGATTATAAATTCTTGGAAAGCAAGGCTGGTGCCATCTATCTTTATATTCCTTTTCTTTATACATCTATTTTTATATTCCCAACCCTTACCAAATTTTTTTTTTTGAGGGACAATGAGGGTTAAGTGACTTGCCCAGGGTCACACAGCTAGTAAGTGTCAAGTGTCTGAGGTCATA